>NW_023340268.1:2314414-2368817 GCF_004916995.1 Morone saxatilis
AGACTTCTATTTGTCCCATAGACTGAAACTGCCTTTTTGAGTCAATAACGCTTGCTAACTTTGCGCTTGTATTGAAACATCTAACAGCATAACCGTGAGTTCATGTTTAGGATTAACTAGGTGTAGTTAATATGTCTGCTCATAAATAGCAGCCACAGCAGCTGCCTAGCTGCTATGGAGAGCTCCATCACACTTTGGAGCTAGTCAAGTGTTGAGAAGAAATGAGCCACCGAAATCATGTGACAATAATTGGATTCTTTATCTCCTCCCCTTCGCCTCTTTTTCCTCATGTCTATCCATTGTGTTGGTGCGTGTCTGGCTATTGAAAGGCTGGTCTGTTTTAAAAAAGAAAGAGTATTGTGGATATATTATTTCATCTAAAAAAAATACCGCCATATCCCTAAATAATATGATAGTATGAATTTCAAGGCCCACGCTAAGATCTATGTTACCTAAGTTGTCCTACCCTACCAATTCTTCGGTATTATCCTCCAAATGAATAATGTCTCTTTTTCTGTCGTTTGTATCTGTCTGCTCTCTTGCTCTGAACGCGTCCTGCCCAAGCGCTCTCTACACCCCAGCCGAAGCGAACAGAGACGCAGTATGTAACTTCGCTGTTTTTGCCACTTAAGACCAACCATTCCGCCTCCCATTAGCTATCTATTGTTAGCTACGCTTAAGAATTTTCAAAAAAGTGACACATGGAGGGAGTGTGCGAGTGTCTTATGAACCACCGTCACTGTAGCAGTGGCCGGCGTGTGTTTGTCTACCCAGGAGGGGCCTTTATTTTTGGTTTGGGCTACAGATTAAACGACTAATTAAACCCTTTTAGGATGACACCGCCAGCAACTCCCTCCACTTGCTGTAGGCCGCGCGTCACACTTCTCCCGACCTGGTTTCACACCCACCCTCGGACCCTGGACCGTATACTAGCCGCGCCAGTGTACAGGTAACGGGTGACCCGACTCTTTGAAACACCAAATGTCCCAGGGGAACGCCAGCACCAGCTTTTTTTGCCCAATCCTTTTAGTAGCCTGTCCACCTACTACTACGGCACCAGAGAAAAACATGGCACAGCTACCCCACAGCCAACCCAACCTTTATAACAAGCCATAGAACCAACCCCCCCACAATAACACACCTCAGACAACAGAACTCTTACTTGTAAGACGTACATAGTGTGTTGATACTGACAAGACTGCTGATGTTGTCAAAAACCCACAAACGAGAAACAGCAAATCACGACATTATCACACACAAACACCACTGTTTCTTCTCTTTAACTTTTACAAGAAACTCGTAACAGACTAACATGTCAGCGGGGCAGGCTCAAATCTGCTTGCCCTAGTCGTGGTTCTCCACCGCAAAGGCCCAAAAATGGGCCTTTCCTTGTGATACACTCATCCTTTTCAACCACAAAAAAAAAAGTTAACACCAACGCTTTTCATACAGACACACGACTCGCTAAATGGACACACATTGATCTGCCGGGGCGGGGCGGGGCGGGGGGGGGCCGCGGCGGGGCGGGGGGGGGCGCGCCGGGGCGCGGGGCGCGGGCGCGGGGGGCGGGGGGGGGGCGGGCGGGGGGGGCGCGCGCGGGCGGCGCCCGGGGCGGGGGCCGGCGGCACCACAACGTTGACGTGCCAAACATGGAAACACACTGCTGAGATTAGAGGATCCACTCTCTCCGGTACTTCTTTTTACGTCCCATCGATAAGTCTAATCGAACATTCACGTCATGTCGCAAGATCAATTTCAACCACTGGCGTTCACAGAACATACTGCACGCACACTCCTTTACTTGGCCAATCCACCTGGCAAGCCCCATTTTCACCTCCAGCTGGACAACCACACCTTCACAGTTTCTGCCTGTACACTCTGAACACCATGTTCAACGCGCTTGCGTATTCATATACTGCTGTATTGACTGCACTGTACAACTGAGGCAGGTTATGTTACACTTTATGTGTCGCCACTCCACAAACACCACACAGAGGAGCTACCACACACACGCACACGACTGACGATGCAATGATTACATAGAACACACACCACACACCACCACACACACACACACACAACAACACACAACAACACACACACCACCACACAACAACACAGCATTTATACTTATGTTCATGCTCTGTATGTATGCATTTGTAAGTACGTATGTTTGTGTGTGTATAACTGTATATTTATGTAGTCAAGTGTGTCTTTAGCTGTACTTCTGTCAGTGTGTGCGTGTGTGTGTAGGTCTCTGTGTGTGTTTGTGAGGTGCTGACAATAAAGTGTAACATAACTGGCCATCAGATTGTACAGTCAGTCAATACAGCAGTATTAATACAAGGCCTTGAGACATTGTTCAGAGGTGTACAGGCAGAAACTGTGAATGTGTTTCCACTGGAGGCTAAAATTGGGCTTGCCAGGGCTCATGGCCAATAAATGCTTCATATATTTCTTAACGCAGTGTTGAAAATTGATCTTCGACCATACTGAATTACATTAACGTATCATGAGCACGTAAAAAGTGCAAGTAGGCCAGGAGGGTGGATCTCCTATCTCAGGCAGTGTTGTTTCCATGTTCTACTCAACGGTGTGCGCAGGATCAATGTTGTCCATTTAGCAATCCTTTCTTGCTGGCAAAAAGTGTTAACTTTTTTTTTGTTTGAAAAGATGATTATCAAAAGAAAGCCCATTTTTGGCCTTGGTGGAAACCACACTAGCAAGCAGATTTAGCCCTGCCCCTGACATGTTAGCTTTACCAGTTTTGTAAAATTAAGAAAGAAACAGTGTGTTTGTTGTGTATAATTCTATTCTTTTCTCTTTTGTTTTACAGCACAGCAGCTTGGCAGATACAACACACTATGTACGTATATCAAAGTCCTTATATATACCGTATAAGTTGGTTGGCAGGGGTAGCTGTGCATGTTTTTGTATAGTAATACAGCTACTAAAAGATGCAAAAAAAGCCTGTGCTGCTCGCTACATTGTGTTTCAAAGAGGTCACCTTACTCTACACTGGGTATATACTCCAGGGTCCGATGTGAACCTGAAACAGGGTCGAGAATGTGACCCCTACACAAGTGAGAGTTGCTGCTGTATCCATAAAAGGTTTAATTAGTCGTTAATCTGTAGCCCAAACCAAAAATAAAGGCCCCTCTGGGTAGACAAACACACGCCGCCACTGCTACAGTGACGTGGTCATAAGACACTCGCACACCCCTCCATGTTGTCACTTTGTTGAAATCTTAGCGTTAGCTACAATAGATAGCTAATGGAGGCGGATGGTTGGTCTTAAGTGAGCAAAAACACAGTTACATACTGGTCTCTGTTTTCGCTGGGGGTTAGGGAGCTGGGCAGGAGGTTCGAGACAAGGAGAGACAGACAAACAGACAAAAAAGACATATTCATTGAGATAATACCGAAAATTTAGTAGACAAACTTATATAACATAGATCTTAGCGCCTTGAAATATACTATCATATATATTTAGATATGCTATTTTTTTTAGATGAAATAAATATATCCACAAATACTCTTCTTTTTTAAAAACAGACCAGCTTTACAATAGCAGACACGCACCAACACAATGGATAGACATGAGGAAAAAGAGGCGAAGGGAGAGAAGAAAAGATCGGTGGCTCATTTCTCTCATGAAACAACCAAGCTTTGTGTTCACACCGCTAGCAGCTGCTGTGCTGCACTAATCTACCTGTTTATAATAGCTCACGGATGCTGTAGTGTTTCAGCAACAGGTTTGACTCAAAGCAAGACAAATGAGCCCAAATGATGTAACTGCAGCCAAGTTTTCAATGGCAAAAGTAAAATAGGTCGTATAGATTGTATTTGGGCAAGACTTGAGTTGCTTGCGGTGTGAATGCACAGAAACATGTCACTCTTGCTCCACGCTTTTCCTGGTTTGAATTGAAAGTTGTATGAGCTGTTGATTGCTGATTGTAATAAGCACAGCACTGAACTGCCTCCAACTTGGCTTAATATAGTCAATCTTTTCTGAAGAAAGTAAATCCATAATTTGAACAAAGTAATTTTCCTGCTGTCAGTGAACATGAGGGAAGAAGTGCTTTTAACACATAATATTCATATTATTATTATAATGGACTCAGAATGAGAAACAATATCCCCAAATATCAAGATGCTAAACAACAATTTTCTCTAACGCTACCCACCGCCACAAATATATATATATGATATATATATATATATATATATATATAGATTTTTTTCTTAAAGAAAGGCAAACAAATTCTACACAACAAGTTTATGTTAAAAACGTAAGTTATCTTTTTGTTTTCTTCAGCTGAAGTAAATTATGGCTCAGATGCAGTTCCAGGCAAACAACAAGCGCTCACCAGACTGTTATGGGAAAGATGGCTCAGGCATTATAACCGACTGAAAAACACAAACGGTGTTGTGCCAACGGCTCTTGCCTCTTCTCTAAAACTCTACTGATGTCCAGTGTCCTGATTCTTAATTCTAATGTCGATGGATATAACTAGATACTCTAGCTAATTGCTTGACATCTGAGTGTAAGTGCTGGTGTCAGCTTGGTCATGGATTAAAAAGCTATAGCTCTTGGTTACACATTTACAAGGTGAGAAATACCTTTTTAAAAAACAGGATTGCACAGGAGGTGCTACTGTGTCTTTCATACACCATCGCCCAGATCCAGCACTTCCTCAAAACTGTCTCATTCGCTAGCTAGCATCCAACATAGGCACAGTCTCTTTGACATCAAAACGGCACTTGCACTAGATATAATTTCAAATCAAGATCCTCCCCGTCTGATCATACTGTCTTGGTAGCATGGGGCTAACCCCAGCCATGTTGATTAAAATACATACCTTCATACTCATACTTTACACAAAACATATGGCAGGAGCAATTAGCATAAGGCTATACGTATTTATTTCCCTGCAACAATCTTTCACCTTGTCTAACAAACGTGTAGCTCCACCTAGCATGTTAGACACATATTTCCTGCTTGACGGCACGCAAACCTGGGTTGATTCGTTTTGTTTTGCAAATGTTTGCTGCATTCTCGTCTCAGCACTAATTGGACTACTTGCAAGAAGAAACAAACAAAAAAAATTTTCAACTCAGGTCTAATCCTTATGCAAAGACTGCAAGAGTAGCATACTGTTGCTTAAGTAAAGCTACATCAACAACGACCTGAAGTCAACTCTCTTCATGTCTCTTAACTTAGTCACACATTCTTACCATCAGAAATGCTACAATTTCCATCTCCAAGTGTCTTAATTGTTGTTGCAGCACACTTGTTGGTGGCTGACTTTACATTCAGTCAAAAGCAGGGAGAGAATAGACACTGCCTCCATCGTCGTATTTAGGTAGTTGAGAGAATGTTTCATGTGCAGCTTGAGTAGTATGGCACAGTGTTTACATTGTATTAGACTTAATACATGTTTTGATATATAGAACACCATCAATAACAACAACTACAACACAGAAGTAAAGTAAAGGTTTCAAAGTATAAAATTGTAACATGAAGAGAGTGTGAACAATGTATTGCTCAAGAAAGAGAACAAATGAATTGACTGTATGCAGGTGTTAATGTGCACTTTTATGTGTCTGTGAGTGTGTATTTGCATGTGCGCGTATTTTGGAGATGATGGAATACTCTGCAAGATAAAAGGAAACACAGCAGCTAACGTTGTACAGATTGATGTCGAGCTCTACTTAGGTTTGGCACTCAGCTTTTCATTAAGCCAGTAGAATATCAGTCACAGTTGACTTACCCTGTTGTCAAGAATACAAACACAGAAAAGCACAGACACACAGAATAATCACATCAAGGAGAGGAGCCAAGAGGGGAGGACAGGAGAGGAGATGACAAGGGAGATGAGGAGAAGATAGACATGTGAATAAGGTGGGAAAAGAGGTAAAGCAAAGAAAGAAAAGAGAAAATAATGTGGTAGAGCGGGTGAGAAGAGAGAAAACAGGAGATAAATAGGAGAGAACAAAAGAGAAGAGAACCAGAGAGGATGCATGGATAACACTGAGAAGACAAGGTGGTTATCACCCTCCTCTCCCTCTAATCAAGAAGGTATTGATCATACACAACAAACGTGCCTCGAGAGGGCGTCACAGTTCTGCGGGGGTGTAAACAGTTTGTTAAGGAAAAAGGAAAGTAGGGGTAAGCAATTTGTTTAAGGGAAAAAATAAGAACACTGTTCTGTGTTAAAGGCTTCCGAGAGCAGCAGGCATACAGTACTACAAAGTTCCTGAGCCCTCAGTAAGCATTAAGAATCATCTGAATACAAACTACTGCTCTGCTTCAACATCCAAAGCCCTTTACTGTCTAAAGCAAAGGAGTCTCCTTCAGCTGTACCACTTTTAATGTCTGATTTGCTTAAGTGTATTGGTTAACCCAGTTCAGAATGCAAGTTGTTGTTGTGGTTGTAGTCTTTCACATACTGAGAGGAATGAAAGGAAACAACAGTAAGCACAAGATTGCTCCTGTTTTCCTTTGACCAACCTCATTGGGTTTGTTTGGCTTTCTGGTTTGTTTGTGCAGAACTTTAGGAAAGGGCTCAGTGCGTATACTGTACTGACTTGGCTGCGCAGCCATGTATGCTGCCAGGCAGATTCAGATCCAGATCACCTGCTTAGCATCAGCCTTGCGGGGCTCGCTTATGACTTTTGATACCTTGTTGAACTTCAGACCTCACTCTCCACACTGGAGAAATGGGCTGAGCCCCTTCGCGAGCAAAGGCTCTTGGCTTTGAGGGGTAAGTGAGGAGACTGAGGGAACCTCTGGGGCTGAGGTACAGAGCGCAATCTCTGGTACTGTAGTTTAGCACTTGCCGAAGCCATGGAGGAGGGCTGGGGTGCCCCTGGGGTGGATGAGACCACAGAGGGAGAGGATACAGAAGAGGAAGAGGTAGGGGGTGGAACGTGGATAGGGTGAGATGAGGACGGAGGAGCTGGAAGGGCGGGAAGCGAGGGTGGCAAGTTAGGTATGAGGGTCGGAGGTGGGGATGATTGCCGTCCTCGATCTCGATCCCTATCTGTTCTCTGTGTCCGCTGCTGGATACTGAGGTTTGACTGGCTGCCAGATTTGGATGGATTTTGTGAGCGATCAGGTTTGGAGGAAGATGAGGAGTCATGTTTGGGCTTGAGGGGACCACCAAAACTCTGGCAGTGTTCGTACAGCTCTTCCTGGCTTCGCGATGTTATGCGGGCCCATTTGGTGGAATGGGAGTGTGGATGGTGTCGTGGGGACTGACAGGAGGAACAAGCCGCGTGCCCTCTTCCCTTGTCCTTTGACTTGCGTTTACTCTTCTTCTCATCCTGTATGTGGAGTTTGTCCACTGACCAGTATCGTCGAGGAGGTGGTGGCGTGAGAGGAGGCGGGGGCCAATGTGATCCTGATCCCCACCCTCTATCTCCTCCTTCTCCTCTTCCTCCACCACCACCACCACCACCTCCACTAGATCCCCATCCACTTTCTGCTGTCCCCCATCTCTCTCCTCGCTCCAGGAACAGATCATCTCTACTGTTGATGCTGCCGGCTTTATCCCTGGATGGGTAGGTGCTGAAAAACCAACCTCCCCCTCCGATCCCTCCTACTGCCCTGCCTTCATGATCCTCCCAATACCTCTCAAACTTCCCAAACTCTCCTGAAGAACCATCATCATCAGAATATATCCCGACTACCTTATCACGTTCCCGCTCCTCATCAGACATTGTCCTTCCTCCTCCACGCCTCTTTCCATGCTCTGCTTTCCTCCGCTCAAGCTCAGAATCTTCTTCTTCACGTTCTACCTCGGACTCCCACTCATGGAAGGACAACCCCTCCTTGGAGTGCATCTCACCTCTTCCATTCCGTCCCAGCAATGGCCTCTTCTCTCCCTCCATACCTACAGCATCCCTGTCTGAACTTTTACTCTTCCTCCTTTTAGAGGAGACAGGCAACAAGGGTAGAAAGGCAGATGGAATGGTGTCGGAGGATGGGTTTCCCCCTCCCCAGAACTTGACAGATGAAGAAGGCTTACTGCTAGAGCTTTGATAATGCTTGCTGTTCCTTCGCCTGGGGTGTCTTTCTTTCCCTCGGCCGCCTTCCCCATCATCCCTCTCTTTCTCTTCTCTTTCCTTCCTCTCCTCTTCACCTGGGATGTTCCAGCCATAGCTTCTGATTGAGCTTTCACTCTTTTTCCGAAAAGACTCTCGTCTCAGGGGTGGGTACGACGGGTAGTCTGGTGTCCCTGACTTGGGTTCTTCTCTTTTTTCAGTATCTCCTCCCTCCTGCTCAGACCTCTTCCGCTCTCTCTTCCTTATCTTGTCATCTTTCTTCCTCTTTTTCTTTGTTTTGCGGCGCTTTCGCTCCCTTTCTCTCTCCCTCTCTTCCCTCTTCTTCTTCTTTCTGCCCTTCTTCCTCCTCTTCCTCTCACGCTCCCTCTCTTTGTTGTGTCTCTTCTCCTCTCTACCCACTCCTCCATCTCCCCGGCTTGTTGTTCCACTTCTCCCTCGCTCTCTGTCACCCCACGATGCCCACCACTCCTGTAATTGGGCCAGCTGGCTGCCTGTTCTTTCTCTGCCATAATCCCTCTGAGGACGTGGCTTTCGGGGCGGGATTGGAGGAGGTGGTGGGCTGCACGGAAGTGAGCGCGATGACATACGACGGGAACGAATCTTCCTCCGTGACCCCAGAAGGAGGCTGGACTCCTCTGTAAGCAGATCTGAGTCATAGTCATCATCCACCATAAAATCCCGGTCACCTGCTCGATACCGGAAACTCAGCGAGGAGTTATAGGAGCTGTCACTTGAGCAAGAAGAGGGGGAATTTGACCTAGAGAGCGAGACAGAGGATGAAGAAGAGGATGACGATGATGTAGAGGAAGAGGAAGAGGACGAGGCACTGGAGCAGGAGGAGTAGAAACGGCATGGTGAGGAGGGAGTAGTAGGGGTGTGTGTTGGGGAGGAAAGGGGGACAGGCAGAGGAGGTGGAGGAGGACGTCGCCCTCTCCTTCCACCTCCATCGCTTGCTCCATACCTCCCACCTCCTCTCCTCCCCAGAGGGAGTATATTCTCATACAAGGGACCTCCTGAGCCTTTTCTCCTTGCCTGAACTAGGCTTCCTCGTCGCCAGAAAGGAGGCCTCCGTGGGGAAGATGGGATCAGTGGAGGTGGCTTGGAGATTAAGTGCCCTGGGCCTTGTTGGGGGCCTTTAGGAGGCAAACGTGGCATGCCTGAGGCTTTTGGGCCTCGAGAATTAGCTTTGGGAGTCTGTTGGGGTCCCCCTGCCTGTTGGTCTGAGTTAGCTCCTAGTCCCTCTGGATCTATAGGACCATAGTAGCGCTTATATTCATCTAGCCCTGTGTCACCTCCTCCTCCTGCTCCAACTGGAACACCTCCTTGCAGGGTCCAGTGCTGTCCAAGATTCTGCTGATATTGCTGCTGAGCCTGGAGTTCACTGATCCCTCCTGCTATCCCTCCAACACCCACTCCTCCACCACTGCCTCCGCTCATGACTTTCTCTGGCTTTGGCCTGTTCCAACGATCGACCACGGCAAGTCTGCGGTCATGTCGAGGCAAAAAGGTGGAGCAGGGCATGGGGCCTTCTAATAAGGGGCTGTTTGAGGGTCCCAGAGCCATTGCTGAGTGTCCTGTAGTTGGTGGTGATCCGGGTAGCATGGTGGTGTAGGTCTGCCCCTGTTGCTGTTGTTGGTGGTGCTTCTGTTGCTGTTGCTGCTGCACCATGGCAATGGCAGTCGTGTTATTGATTGTGGCTGTAACAAGGTGTTGTTGGGGTGCCGTAGACATGGTTGTCATGGTGTGGTACTGGGGTAAATTGCTCCCTCCTGGTGCTGTCTCATCCTCAAACTGGCAGCAACTGTACATCCCCTGGGTGGAGAGATAAAAGAAAGATTGTAATTAGACCAGCAGGCTGCCAAGTATGATAAGAGGGAACTGTGTGTATGTGTAAGAGACAGAGAGACACAGAAAGAAAGCCTGACATACCAAATTTTGAAAAGGAGCAGTTTTGATCCGGCACTTACACAAACCATATGAAAGCTACCATCATAAAACTAAAATGCAGTACGGAACGCTCCTTGTTCCAGCCTTTACTAGTTTCATCAAAAAATATCCAGATATTTTGAAAGTTTCTGATCAATTTAAACACTCACTTTGACTGATTTTCTTACGATTACTGCAAAAAGATACTGGTCACCACAGTACACCACAATTTTTTTTGTGAAATTAACAGGTTAGAAAATGATGGTGATTAATGAAGAGAAATTACAAAATTACAAATGAGCTGTTAAGTTTTGTTCTTGTAAGTAAAAATAACATGAACAGTAAACTACATACATATTTGAGCAGAAAATGGTATTTTTAAGATTTGGATTTCGGTCCATGTTAAAGATCAACTAATAAACTGATGATTATGCTGTTGGATTACTGTATAGCATCAGTCACTGCTGGGTTGACAACTGATACTTTGAATTGTAGAGATAAAATCTGCAAATTTGTTATTTTCTATTGTTATTTTATCATTAACTGTAACGTTAATGATATAGTTAAAGGTGGTCTGACCTATCTGACGTTTCTGCTGTTTGTATGTATTCTGTTGCTTTACTAGAGTCTTTGATAAACCAAATAGGTTTTACATTTGTCTGGGCTACAACTTCTGTATTTTCATTTATCCTCTATCCACCCTAGTTTTCTTTATTTGTATTCAGCGCATAGCATAACAGAAAATCTTTATTATTTCTCAGAATGCTTAGAAATCACTCTAGGAGGTTTCCCTCTGCCTCAGGTTCTCTGTGTCACCACATCTCCTATAAAGGCAGACAACAGGGAGCACTGACCATTAAATATTGATGATAGTTTTGGAAAAACTTTGGACTGAGTTTACCAAGCTTCTTGGAGTGTCAATTTTCACACTATCAAACCAAACAAAGCCTTTAGCAAACAAAGCATCACTCAGCTGGAGCAGGGCTGTTTTTTCTCCAAAAGCACTGTGAAACATAATTGTAGAGGGATGTATGCGCAAAGAGTAAACAGCTTCTGGAGAGAAGTCAAAACAATGGGGGAGAGCAAAAGCAACAGAACCTATTTTTTCATTGTGCAAGTAAAACAGCTGGTGACAGATTGAGAACACAAATTAAAAGACACAAATTAAGAATGAAATAATGATGAATGAAATTACCTGAAATAGAATTTTCTCTTTTCAGTTCCTAAAACTTTTGAGTATGGACTGCACCCTTCTTTGATGTTCATGTAGAGAATCGTTTATTTTCTTAAACTAAGTGAGAAGTAATCTGCCAATGCAGTAAGAATAATTCATCACATTTCAAATATAAATCTACTTATTTGAAGAATCTTTTAGAAATGATTGTCTGTATCTTGAAATACCAAGAGAAGTCAATGCACAGGAATCAAGAAAAATGAAACCTGATCCTAAAAAATACAGTTCTTGAAACATGTTTATTTGCAACTGTTACTACTTAAAAAAAAAAAGAAAATTCAGACTTGACAGCGAGATTTTTGTGGTGAGCTAAACAACTGTTTATCTGATGTCATTTACATAAAATTGTGCATTTTGTTTACTGTAGTTGGACCTGACAACGACATATCAGGACAGAGGCTCTCATTTTCACATGTCTTGGTGCCGTTGTTTGTTGCCACTTGAGTTTAGATAAGATTGTTCTCACTTGGTTTCAATGAACTGCTCCAAACGTGCTGCAGTGTGACTTACATTTCATTTCAGCAGCAACATTTAACAACATTTGATATGAATAAAACATGAAATAATCATATTATTATTAATAATAATAATAATAATGAGTAAATGACTAGATCCTTGTGACATTTTCTTTTTAAATTATAAACCCCAAGCAGGAACAGCCAGATATAAAATCATGTCAGATGAGCAAAGCTATCTCTACTGTGCCTGGTTGCTCTTTCTCCCCTACCTTTGTATATTTACTCGCTGTAGATAGATGGGACTCAATTAGCAGTACTGAGGACATCCATGTAAATCACAAAGACTCTATTATTCTTTATACGTGAAAATGATTCATAATATCCATCGATATCTGTCACATCTTAATGACTAAATGTGTGGGGCCTCCTGTAAATCTCTGCTCCCCACCGGGACAAAGATCTGATGGAGGGACTGTAATAATGGCCCTTCCGGACACATGAATCAGCAGTCCCAGTGGCAGAAGTGCTATCACAGTCCCCAGAGCACGAGGTGCAGCATACTGTGAAATTGAAACTTGGGTGAGTCACTGATTGGGTTAAAGCAAGCCACAGAGGCCAGCTGCAGAGGCTTTAAAGCAAGCACAGCATATACCTTGGGAGATATAAGTTAACTGGTCTTGGGAGTGCCCTTTGCATGGAATTGATGTTTTTATTCTTAGAGTGAGGAATGCTACAGATAAGAATAGCGTTTGCTCATGTGAAAAAAAATGATGGTACACTCTGAATGTATGAAGAGAGGTGTAATTGCACTCCAAAGGGTCAACAGGGAAGCCCGTCAGAGAATAGATATCAGAAACTACAGGGGACAAAGTGGATTTTCTCCCACATAGTCAATACAAATTATCAATAAAACAGTAGAGTGTGTTCAATAAATGGCTTATAACAGTACATACACCAGATCTTCAACCAGAACAAAACCTGGCTGAACCTGCCAGACTTAACACATTCATGCAGATTCATGCTAAAATAACAGAAGTTCATATTATGAAGCAAGGTAGTGAACAATGGAAAGTAAAAAGCTGGCTTATTAGACCACGAGCCAACAGAGTTCCTCCACCCAAGTCAAACTCACGGCATTTTACCTTCATTTCCCAAGAAGTAGAAAGACTTGTACTAAAATACACTGTAGGAGATCTGCAGCCTCACGGAAGAAATGAATGTGAACTAGTTAATTTTAGTGTGTGTGAACTGAAGTTTGGGCTAGCTCTTGTGAAGCGTGAACTTCCACAACATAGAGAATTTGTGTGTAGCTTTGAGAGTTAAGAGAGTCAGGAAGGCAGAGAAACAGAAAGAGGCAAATCAGTGTGTCTTTTCATTTTACAATATAGGCTTGGGCTTGGTTTGTTAGCTGTTTAACTCTGGCCAGACTCTGTCCTAAATTAATTGGTCTGTGTTGGGCTCAGGCGTCAGGAGGATTTTAAGAACCATCAAAGAGGCCTTACACATCCATACTTGCTACAGCAGAATTAAATCTTTATTACTATTATTTTAATGTGCTTTTGTGATCAATAAATATCTTAAATTCCATTTAATTGACTTGCAAGCATGCTGTTAATTTGAAATTAATCTTTTTTTTCCACTTTATGCTAGATGAAAACTGTGAATGTAATGTGTATCTCATAAATAAACTCTCCTTTCTCTTTCTCCTTTGTCTAATATCCTTTCTGTATTAATTTGTATTCTGTGCTAGCTCTAGGTTTGTATACACCTTCATGTGTTTTATCTCATAACTGTATTAACTTGTACTGAAATTCACGTTTGTATAATTAACTGTCAAGATCATTAGAATCACTAGAATGAGCGTTGAGATTCTTAGCTGAGGTTCTATATAATTCATAGTTTCAACAAGGGTTTTTTCATTTGCAAAAGTAATAAGTCTGTTTTCAGCAGATAAAATTAGAGTAGTGTGCTCATATGTTGGAAGAATAACGTCAGAAGTAAGAGCTGTAGTGTTATGTCCTCTCCCTCCTTTTTATAGTGCAATTAGAACACTCTTCCGCTGTGCATAAATTAGCCATTTTCTCTGCATTGTCAGACAGGAGGAGGCAATAAATCACAATCTGTTGTCATCATTCCAACATGGTGTTGACACCCTTACAACCAGGGGACACACTTACACACTTACACACCAAGCATTCCATCACAGCGTCTTCTGACAAACAAGAATATCTCCCAAGCGCTCTACGAAGCTCGTTTTACACTTCAATAGTCTCCTCTCCTCTTCTTCTCGCCTCTGTCCTCCCTCCTCCTTTTTGTCCCTGACGTTTCTTTCCATCCTGCACCTCCTTCTGGCCTCTATCCAACACACAATGCTGTACTCCACTACCTCTGCCACCCAAACCCACAGCCGTCACAGCCTCAACCAGCGCTCTTCTTATCTTAAAGTTTCCCTCCCCTTCACCATCCCACTTCTCATTTCTTTCCCTCCCCAAACACAGCATTCACCTCTTTCACTTCCCTTTCTTGATGCCTCTTCCTTTTCCTTCTTTCTGGTCATTTCATTACCTCCCTCTTCTCCCCTCATCTCTAAACCCTGCCTCTTTTTCGCCTCAAACCCCGCAAGTCTCAGGACATGTACTAGATATTTCCAGGACCCAGAGCTGAACTTACAGAAACTGCATTGGCTCTAAAAGAAAATAGCTGTGTGACAGCTAAGTGATCACTCTGCCCTGGACCATGGCCCTCTCTCTTGGCTTGATACCAAGGATAAATTCCATTGATGATCCTCTTTTTGGCCTCCTTGCCCTCTGCTGAGTGCCAAAAACAAGTACCAATATAAAGTGTCACCTACTTTTGTACAATCCATATCTTGATAGTTTCTGAAAACTAATTAACCTCTTCTCATCTATAGATCCATTATCCTGAATGAAATGGACGTCATGGCTGCAATCACTAAAATATCTTCATTTTCGTTTTCAATCTAATCCAAGGAACAGGAGATTGTAAGAGTACACCTTTCAGTCTATCATAACATCTGCTCCTGTATAAATTGTTTACCAGTGCTCCTCAAGAACTATATTATAAATCTGCAGGTTATTTTCTCTGATTGGTTCTTATCTCTCTCTCCGGTTGAGGGTGTGTAAATCAGTGAGATCAGGTGCTGCAGTGTTAGGTTGAAATGAAAACTCTTACGCTTCAGATGTCACGTCTCTTTGTTCTCTTACCACCTGGCTTTTGAATTGTTTTTATATCTTGTGTAGCTAGATTAGGCTCATATTTGTATCTTTTGTTGTTCTGTCTTGAGGTTAAAGAACTGCACACTATTTCAGAAGGTGGTGTGATGTGCATTTTCAGGAATGGTTATACAGGAACATCCATTTCTCCCAGTATTGTACTAATAATATATAATACTAATGTACTAGTAATGTTCTCATTTTAAATCTTACTGTGTGGGATCCACTGCAACAAGAAATGGCTTCACAAACCTAAGCATGTGAGATTCATGGTTTACCAGAACATACTCTTTTACCTTGTGATCTCAGTGCTTCATTCAAAACTGTTAACAGTTTTGTTAATCAAAAATCAGGAGAGAGCTGTTCTGAAAAGCCAGTATTTATTTTGGTGTGCCTCAAGGCTCATTGCTTGTTTCCATTCTTTTCTAATTACAAATGCTGCAATTTGCAAAAGTTCAGACATTTGTTATCAGTTTCTGTTGTTATGCAGATAAAATACAGTTCTACATGCATTAGGTTCACAGCCTTCCTGATTGCACATCAGAAAAGAGTATTCACAAATTAAAGAGAAAGACCAAATTATTGGGGAAAGACCAAGAACCTCATTTGAATGTGTTGTTTCAAGTTTTGCTTTTACCACACTTTCTTTCATCTTTTGTTAACCACATTGTGTTGCATCTACATGCATGAAACCACTTGTGGTTGTTTAGATTATCAATCTAAAAGTACATGTTTTGCCTATTTTATTTTTCGATGTTATGCCTTCACTCACCCTACTGAGAGCCAGGAGGAAGTCCATGCCACCAGATCGCTTCACACAGTGCCGTAGTTTCCAGTACACTAGATGCTCCCAGGCAAATACCAAGAGGCTGAGTCCCATGGCCACTAGCAACATGTAGAAGACTCCGGCCATGTTGTCTATGTCCAGCTTACTGCTCATCACCTGGAAGGGAGAGTGGATAATAGATGGGGGAAGGCAGAAGGGAAGGAGAGTAATGGTAAAGATTATAGGAGGTGAGAGCAGAGAGAGGAGACGAGGAAAAGAAGGCAGGAAAGTAAAAGGCCGGTAAAAGGAAAGCATATGAGAAGGGAGGAGCAGAGATGAGACAGGAGACTGTATTTATTAGTAACGAGCACCAATTTGTCTCCCAGACAGCAGATAAAAAGTTAATTACAACCAGCAGTACAATAGAGAATCCTTTGCTGTCACTGGATGTCAGAGCACCCATCTGTGAGATTTTAAAGCCCCTGCGCTCAGAACACTGATGCAAAGACCAAAACATGTCAGTCACTACAAAATATCTGGTTCGCATCAAACCAAGAGCTTTTCAGGCAATTTAATTTATTCAGTATAAACATTAATAGCTCTTATCTGCAGCCACGCAGCATTCACTGTTGAATCAATCAATCAACTATTATTTCTTTATATCAAAGGTCTTGGTTCCTTTGGGGACGTGTGCAGACATCTATTCTGAGGTGTTTACGCCTTAAGTTTGGTTTGTTTGTCCAAGTGACAACAATATCATTTGAACTTGTATAACACCAAATAACCGCACATACACACCTGAAATTACAGACCTGTAGTGCAGTTTTGTTAGGTGTGCGATTGTCATCTAAAGCAACTGCACAATACCACCACAAAATGCAGGGTGACATCTGATAGGCAACAGCTACTTGTGTTTGGAAATCTGAGCAAAACAAAGTTAACTGACAGGAAGCAGGAGTATGGATGCGTAATCATTTAGAAGGAAAACAAATCTCAAACCTCGAACTTTTGATTACATGTAACCATTGCAAACAAGTGCAGATGATCATATACTTTGGATTTTGTGACGACTTTAACCACTTAATATACAGTTTTTCCACTTAGTTTTCCATCAAGTAGCTTTATGATTGGAAAAATCACCCTTTCCCATATTGTCAATATTGGTGTCACATTTATCAGTGAAGTTGAAGTAAATAATAAGCTGTAAGACAAGCAGGGTAAAATTCACTCTTATCAAAAAAAAAACTAAGGCAACTATGAAGTGAAAACTGAAAACTAAAAGTACTGAGGCTTTAATGTTAAAGAGGTTTCTCGCTTCAATTCTCTTATGTGGTCTCTGAAATGTTTTTTTTTTAGATTATAAATGGTGATTGATAAGATGATTTTGATGATACCTGGTTATCTGTCAGAGGGAATATCAGAAAAATGTCTAAACATTCTTAAGGCAGTCCGTGTCTGGTCTTCGTTCACATTGGGATCAGCACCATGGATAGCTCTTGACACCAGGTTGGTTGGACAACAATCTGACAATCTGACCAGCATTAAGGTTGGACTACAAACTATGAACAGTGCAGTGGCTGACCGTGTGCCAGGTTGATGGAGAAAAGCGGAGAAAAGGTATAAGACGTCATACCTCGATCTTATCATTGTGGCAGATACCCGACAGCCAGAGACGCTCCAACATATCAATCTCATCTGCAAGAGAAAAGATGGAGGGAGAACAAGGAGGTCAAAAAAGGAGGAGAAGCTGAAAGAAAATTAAATAACGAGATAAGTAAAAAAGGTAAGAGAGGAGGTTTATAAGGCTCATAGGAAAGAGAGAGCAAGATGATGGGGCAGAAGAGTGAACAAGAAAGAAGAAATGAGGAATTACGTACAGAAAAGACATTAATGGAGAAGGAGCTGAAACAGTACAGTACTGGAGGAGGAAATAAAAGAAAAAAATTTGAAAAGGGGATTACCGCCCCTTTGTAATGAGAGCAAGGTGTTTCATCCCCCGAGGGAGAGAGAAGAACCAACAGAAGGAAAACTGAAGAGGTGAAGAGAGAACAAGGAGGAGGATGGAGTCTATTGTGTTCCAGCACAAAAGATACATATGATGAAATGCAGCACGGGGGAGAGAAATGAGAGGAGGGAGTACAACCTTGTTTGTATGATGTTAAAATGAAAGAGAAAATTAGATTGATGGGAGAGAGCAAAGCAAGGAAAGATAACATAAAGATAAGATAAGAAAGAAGGGAAATTCTGTGCCCATGGCAGTAAAATGAAGATGCAGCGTATCAGTTACTAGAAATTAGATGTGATAAATCCAAGGAAAGGTGCATGTGTCTCGGTATGTTACAGATGCTACAAATTACAAGCATGGAAATATGTGAATGGAAAATGAAGAATTAGAACACCGGGGGGGAAGGCTAAGAAATGGGAGAGGAGAAGAGGTCGTATGAGAAAGAATTAGAGGCCATTTGCAGAAAAAGTCATGAGATTGAAAAGAGAAACTGGGAATTACTGGCAGTGACTGGAAGTGAGAGGAAGCCTTTTGAAGCAGGCTGTGAAATGGCCTGGCATCTGAGGCGGGCACACCGAGGACAGAGCGTCGCGACAGAGCATGGGAGATGAAAGGTGGTGGGGGGGCACACAAACATTACACTTTCTGCTCAAACTGTCATCAGAATCACGCACACACATATCTGATAGACACTCTGAGCTCCAGTGTAATGGGACTCTCAGTGCTGGCCATTAATGCATTAATCAAAAAGAATGAGTCAGTGGGTAAGCAAAGCAGGCTCAAATGGACAGAGAGACTTATGTAGACAGATGTGCACCGACCCGGTCGCACAGGACTTTTAAAACACTCACACACACGCTGTCATACACACACACTGTCATGCACACACTCTGAAGACGTCCCAGTCAAAGGAAGTTCCAATTCCCAATGCTCACAGTTACAATATTAATCGACCTCCGGGTTAATTAACGCTGTCTGGAAACCCCTCCATAAAGCCCCGCCACATGGATTAGACCACCACGACTTGGCCATGTTGACTGAAACGTCAAATCCTCTCAAACAAAACACAAATCTCACTCCAACATGAATCAGTGTGTGCCACATTTCACTTCCCCAACAGTCATGTGTTGGAATTCAAACGTTTCTTGACAGCTGAATTATACCGGGCTCAACTCCATCGACCTCACCCCGCTCCCCGCACAGATCCTGACAATAGAAGCTAATACGCATGTTCATTCTGTGTGCGGCTCACTCCCATAATCTAATTCATCGAGTTTCAATGAGGGTTCAGCTGATTTCTCTCTCCCTGTCCGGCTCTCCGCCTCTCTCCCTTTATCTCCCTGTAAATACGTTAATCATGGCAGTCAGTGGCGCATAAAGCTGCTCTTTGGGAGAAATCTTCCCCACAAAGGGCTGACAGACAGGCGGAATTTCAGCTGTATCCTCTCTCACCTGCTCCAAGGAGGAAAATGCCACGGAATAAAGAAAGGGAATCGTCTGCACAAATGAAAGGAACAGACGTGCAAATACAGAGGGGAAAAAGGCAGAGCTTAAAATTAAATTCATATTTTTATTCTGTTGATTTTTTGACAGTTTAGTGGTGATTTGGGAACACTTGAATATTTCTTTCATTATAACCTTGAGAATGTGCCTGTCTCCCTTTAATAGCTTTACATTGGTCAGCAGTGACGGTTTAAGCGCCCTAATCATCAATCCTCTCAGTGGCATTATAAATAACATCTAATTTATCCAATCTGTGCAGAAAAAGCATTCAGGGAAAGGGTATTATAGAGCAGTTTTAACATATGGCATCACCTGGAATACCTCTACAAGAAGGCAAACAGACAACCAGATGGAAGCACCTCAACTGTCTCCTTTCAATGAAAAAGAGCAGTTTTTGTACACTGTCTAAGCTTCTGATCTTGTCCCCAGGGGTTAAAGTGGGATTTGGCAGGTGGGGAAACCCTTAAATCCGATGTAGTGGTGCAGCAGGAATAAAATTACCCATGCTCAAAATAATTCCCTAATTGATTTTTACTGTGAGTTCCAGTGGAACTGTTTCCTTTTTGGACAGCTGACCTTCTTTTAAGCACCCATTGCTTGACATATTTTTTCCGGATCCCACTGGCCCAAAGGAGGCTAGACAAAAGAAATGAACATCAGTGGCTCCTCCCCTTCTGAGAGATCGACATATGCATGCATGAACCCACTAAAGGGAAGGGATGACATCAGAAAATGGATGTGTGTTGAGTGTGCGGCCTATTTGTTCGTCAGCTAGAAGGAATGACAGGCTGCAGCACACGAAAAATAAACTCGCTTGACATTATTATGTATGAAACTGCCCATCAGATTTATTTACTTATTAATCGAAAGCGCCGGAGTGCCGCACCAGATCGTTCTGTCCCACTTTACCCCCTGCCTGTCCCTTAAGTTCAACACAAATTAGCCGTATCACAGGGCAATGTGTCATTTGATGCCCGTTGCACACACAAGTTACACAGACAGATGGTCAAGGTACAGTAGTCCAATCTGACAAGTGACTATGATAACAATTTCTGCTTTTCTGAAGAGCTGACATGGGCCAGAATTGGGAATAAGAACAGTGGTGTATTCTGACGAGTGGATGCACATCAACCTTTTTTTTTTATGCTTTAGTCCACAACCTGAACAGTCCTCACCAGAACATAAAACAGCATTGGTAATTTATTGAGAAGATTAATATTACCTGTCCCCTTACAACAAAGGCAAATGTACTCCAAAAACTGCAAAAAACCCTTAGGTAACATCAAAGTTTTAGTTACTCAACCAAACTTTAACCACAGAGGTTTTAGATCAGGAAACACTAATGAGCCTTTTAATGACCAGTCGTATGAATTATTTTTTAAACGCAATGTAAAACTACCTACTTAGAAGACTTGAGCATTTTCGTTCTTACTTTACCACTTTATTCAAGCTACACTTGGCCAGAAACCATCCCAATGCATGAGGACACAGTCTGATTAAGCTAAAAGAACAACATCATCAGCAAAAATGCAAGAAAACATGATTTTTCTCAAATGGAGCCTTGCTTACAAGTAGGCTGTAGTCTCCATTTCAATTATAAAAAAATACATTTTAAATAGTTACTATCAAGCAAGATACACAATCTACAAATATTAGTAATGATTTGTTGGCTTTTATTTAGCTGTAAAATGTTTTTTTCTGTTTAATGGAAATGGAAGGCAGCTTGTTAAACAAAGAAACTTATTTGGTTTGGAGTTGTTCAATTTCATATAATCTATATCTGTCATATTTTGGTTGGATTATATTTTATTCTCAGTGACACTCACAATATTCAGTATATGAATAACTGTAGATGTAGCAAAGTGAACTTTACAGGTAGAGAAATACTGTTCAAGACAGAAAACACAGCAAATAATTTAAAGTTATTGTGGCAGCTTTTTCTGAGTGACAGAAGTAAATTATATGAGCTATAGTTGTTCCTGCCGCCGTGTCATTGCATACTTTCTCCATCTCTAAAATAAATTGTTTTGTGAAAACTGAAAGTGGTTTTTGTCAGTCGACCTGTAAAGGCACAAATAATGATTGGACAACCAGCCTGAGATACAGCGCATGTTTTCCAAGTGGGAGAGATGCAAGAGGTGGTGTCTATGTGTATGGCGGTGGTGAAGTCTAATTAATCTCTAAGGAGATGGATCCCTAAAAATATTGATCTTTTCAAGGGTGCTTCGGCAAGGCACTTGGAGTTATGAGGGTTATCAAACTTCCAACAAGCCAGAGCCAGAATATTTTGTCCAACTGCCAGAACAATTTCAACTTTAACAACCATCCCATCTTTTATTCTACCCTCTCATCTTCCAACAAAAATACACTGAGGGGACTGTAGTCCACCAGTGTGACTAAACATTGAAGACTTATTGAAATAATTTCTGCTCAAAGAAACATTTATGTCGAATGAGCCAGTGGGAGTTAATACTTTAAAGCTCTTTGTTGTGTGAGACAATGAACCAAGGTTTATAGGATTCTTCAGTAAAAGAAGGAGAAGAAGAATGCCAAGTGTCAGACTTTTAAAGGGAAACTTCTGCCATTTCTAACATTTCTTTTATTTGTAGATGTTGATCCCAAATGATCTGTGGATTTTGTTTGACTGTGGAAATAAATTGCAGGTTTAGAGAAATATCTGCAGCTATATTCTGTGTCTATACAATTAAAATCAACATCTGGGTCTCTGAAGACTCAAAGCCATCAAAAAAAAAAGGATGTGAAGAAAGAAGAACAATCAATTTCCCGAGGGTGCACTATGCTGCTACAGTATGTTCCACCCTCAGTGCCAAAAGCTGTTTGCATTCTCTTTTTTATCATTCTTTTGTGTGTGTGGTGTTTAGTTGGCTTTGCTCAGTCAGCATGAATCAATGTGAGTGACACAAAGGAGTAGTGGAGTGGAGGCAAACTTTGGATGCGCTGTCCTGTGGGGATTTGAGCCCAGGTGCAACATCAGCAGTTGTATCTGTACATATTCCTGCATCCTGGTCCTTTGCAGTAACACTTTGAAGATGGTTTATTTCTTGGAAGTCTGCTGGAGCCAAGTGGGACTTGACACACAGCTGCCTCACCTTCAAAAGGTTTCCTTTATCAGAAGTACTGCTGTGCATCTGCTTTCCAACTGGGTCACTTCTTTATGTTTCAGCAAATGGGGGGTCAGCTCCAATAACAGAGTTCAACAGGCAATAATGACTATTACACCTGTTAACTAAAGGAACACACTATGGTTTATCACAGAATACAATAACATCTTGAATGAAAAAAAGCTGATTTTCAAATGAGGCCTATAGGTAAATAAAGAACAGACACTAATGAAATTAAAAACCATTAAGGGCAGGGAAGCTACCTGTACTGTAATGGATCACATGCTAAACTCAGGATTTTATCCACAGCTCTAATTCCATCTGTACAGGAACAGAGCCATGTCATCGCCACTCTGCTGCTTCTAAACACAAACACTGTTTTCCTTCACTAATAAATTCCGCTTCTACTTTGCCCTTCTTTCTATCCTGTTAAGTGAAACCAACACTTCCTGCAGATATATCCCACAGTGAAAGACTATCAGGGAGGCAGATGTTCTACCTTTTGAGCTGCTGGAAGGTTTATGATGTGGAAGTGTTGAGTTTCACTGGCAGTAGTTTAACACTGATTTAAAAACAACAAAGTACAAGCGATTGGAAGTAGTGAATAAGAAGATTTCTATTGAAAATACAAACTCAAGGCTGTAGAATGGTGAGTGTAATATGAGTTGTACTAATGTAATAAATACATTGGAAATCAACATTATCCTAAATTTATCAAGACAAATATAAACAAAGAGGAAGCATTGATTTTGAAACACCATATTAAAACAGGAAGATCAGATAGGACGACGATGACTTAAATGTACACTGTTAAACCAGACAAGTTGATTTCACTCAAAAAATTGTGGGAACTGATTAATTCACAAAAGTAAACTAACTAAATTTTGTTAAATAAACATTCTTGATCAAGGAATTTCTGTAACTTACAAATCTAAGTTAGTGTCACTGAAATTTACTAGTAAAAGTGCTTCATCAATAATCTTTCTTAACTTACAAAATTGAGTTTGTGTACTTAAAATGTTTGAGGTAATGCATTTCAACATTTTTTTTTTTGAGTTAAAAGAACTTTTGCAATACAGTGTACTTATGACTGAAAAAAACTAAAAAAAGAGGCTAATATTAGAGACAGGCTTTAAGACCTTTATTCTTAAAGGCCTAGTTTTTTCTGTAGGCCGAATTAGGGTTTAAACATATTTGAGAATTAAAAACATTTCTACATTATAGAAGACCCTCCTTAAAAAATTATTAGTTTTTAATTTTTTCCATATCAACAGTTTTGTAAGTGTGGTGTCACCCTATCAAATTGCCAGATGTCTCATTTTAGGTGTAAAAAAACTCAGCTTTCAGTCTGAACATTTTCAGAATCTATGTGCCGTCAGCCTCTAGTGTTCTCTGCCCCTGGGAGCAGCTGTCACTTTTGGCACTGAGGCATTTTCCATGTCGACTCTGGAGCTTACTAATTGCGAATGGACTAAATTGCTCCCCGGAGGAGCCAATTTGGTGACTGACCAGTCGCGCTAAAAAAAGAAAGGACCGTGCTCTAACAAAGAGATGTATTATGAGGAACAATTACAGGACCTGTTGAGGGCCACAGTGCATGTGCTGTGAATAATGAATTCATGTGATGTCTTTGGGGTTGGTTACAAGGTTGCTATGGCTCGGTGTGGAGTTTCTGGGTGAACAATATAGAGAGCACAATTAACCTAAATAGTATTAAGCAAAAACGTGAAATGCAATTTACAGCAGGTCCTTCAGTGTTGTTCAGACAAATAACTTCTTAATCCAATTTGGATTATTACACAAAACATTTATTCACACACCTGAATAAATGATGACATTAGAAAATTTCTGTATACTGTGTGCTATCTGTACAGGTGTGTTTTGATGTTTTTGTCCACTTCGTCTCCGCTCTCTGTACTTTCTGCTGACACTGTTTGGAATAAAGCAACTTTGCTTTATGGCTGCCTGAAGTTTGCTGCTTTTGTAATTCTGCCTTACCAATGTCAGAATTACACTTAAATTCATAGGTACATACAATGAACATAATCTATATCATTGTGTAACTTAAATTAACATTCAAAAGGAAGAGAAACATTATAATTTCCCACACTTCTTCCTTCGGTGTGTCTGTGTTTTTTAAACATTTTTTAACTGGTTATAAAACAGTCTCAATTTAATATTTTGCCTGTATATGACCTACATAACAAACAAGACCATCAGCGAGAATATTGGCTGTTTAATCTTAATGCCTGCCACCGGGTCGGGTTTGGTGGGATTCCCCTTGAAATAAACAACAGTGGAAAAACTACGGCATCCCCAGGGGCCTCCAGAATCAACACAAAATTAAAGTTCCTTGTAGCTGCTTTAATGTAAAATAATTGTGCTGCTGTATCTAAATAGAGATTTAGGCTGCAAGATGATCAAAAACCTTTCTATCAGAGTTTGAGTGAGCTTTTCAAAACCAGGATGCAGACCTATTTCTGAAACCAGGATGAAATGTGTAGGAGCATAAACACATCAACAGAATACTACTGTGCACCTAAACATAGTCATAGAGATAGTCTTCATCTAGCTTTTGTGAAGTCATTTTGCTTCTTGTCATTCATAGCTTATTTGCATTACTGCTTCATCTTCATGATTTCTGATGTATTGAAGTAGGTACTCATTCAGTGTCAAGGGTTTTTTTTTTTCTTTGAATGCAGATTTATCACTGTTTTTACCATTACTGAGCACTGACGCCAGCAGAAGCTAAAAAGCTCCCGTCATTATTGAAACATAAAAGAAGGGCTCTTGACTATCCTTGTAACTACTGCAAACCAAATTACTGGAACCTTTCAAGGTCAGTATATAAAAGTTATTCAACATCGCTTCCTCCTGTTCTATTCAAAGTGCTTCTGACATGAATGGAGGACAGCAAATATTGCCAAAACATCTCAATCAAAAAGAAATCAGAACATTATATTTGCTTTATAAGTAGGCTACAGCTGGAAGATAAGAAGTCAAATGCTTTTAATAAAATAACATTGATTTTGTCTTGGTAGCATCGTTTTTCACCTAGAAACCAGTAATTTGAACATATTTTTGAGTAATTTAATATTTGTATCTTATTTTGACATATTTTTGAAGTTTGGATGTTCAAATATGTCTGTGTATATATGTTTGCAGATCCAAATTTTGATGTACCTTCTCTCAGTTCATGTATCTAGTAAACACATATACGTACTGTTACAGACTATTAAAAGTCTTTCCTCTCTCATTTTCTCTATCTTTCCATCTATCTCCTTTCAACCCCCTCTTCCAGACACTCACACGCATCAGAAGCAGGACTGTGAAGCGCTGAGAGACCATGATTGACACAAACAGGCATAAACAGACTGGTTAACAATGCCAGCCAGTTAATCGTGCTATTAAAAAGGTACCAAAAGGAGCGATGAGCGCCTCCACTACTTCTCCTTTCCTCATACATCCTGCTCTTTTCTAGCTAACTTTTTTCCTTGTCTTTCTCTCTTCTACACTTACTCCTTTTCTTAGTTAAAGAGTAACTTCACATTGAATGCAACAAGTTACCAACCCATGCTGCTATATAAATATATATCTATATTTCTGTATCTGATTTTCTGACATCGATTTTACTATATAAATAATTAATAATAATAATAATAATTCATGATGGTAAATAAGAAAGAAAACTCTAGCTAAACTCTTGCTAAAGTAAATGCAGACCATTAAACTGTAAATCAATATTGATTTCAATATAAAAATTAATAGTTCCCAAACAGAAACTGAGTTTCTCTGAGCGTCCTGTGACTGTGGTTTCTTAGGTACTGTGTATGTTCTAGGGCAATCATTTTTTGGGGGGTAAAATAATTAGCCTAAAAATACATAATATGAAAGCATTACAGCTTCTAAACTGTTTTAAAGACTTTCAAAAGCAAAGTCTGGTTTTGCATTATTTTTTAATGAGGGCATGTTTAAGCTGTTAAGTAGCTCTTTTCATTAAGAATAACTGGGCGATAAATAAATAAATCACCTCATGTTTAGTCCTATATTATTTTTGAAAATTTCCCCCACCATAAGACCTTTTGGAACAGCCCAGATTTTCTGCATCTATAAACACATAAAAGGTTCTGAAGGTGAACTGTGTATCTACTGTATAAATGAACTTTACTAGAGGTGACATGCAGTGTAGGCATGTGTGTGACTGTTTCTGTCATACTGCCAGCTGCTGTTCAGGACCAGCTGAAGAGAAAGCCTTTTCTTCCAGCATTTTTAGGAATGTTTGTCGTGATACTTTCCTTTCTCATCAGGGCAACAGAATCATCAGTGCTCAAAGACTGAATTTTATTTAAACACACATGAAAAACAGACTTTTGTATCCGCCTCCAATGAAAGAAATCTCTGTGAGACCAATTATCATCGATCTTTTGTGGTGTTATGTTATATTATTAACATTTGCTTTTATAGAACTACGCTGATATAAAAATAACCTGTCACTGCAGCAATAGCACACTTCACATTTCTAAACCCAAATCTGCTATAAAATGTCATCATTCAGCTCAACAGGAAACCAAAAGACCTCAAATGATCTTGACAGGCAATTTGAATTGTAGAGAGAAATGTGAAATCTAAGTGAAAAATAAGTCAGAAGATGGGAAGAAAGATGAGGCATGGAGGTGAAACCTCACAGGAACTTTTATATCTCCCAGCTTTAGAAAAAAAGAAGAAAAATGTGACATCTCAAATAGAAGGTGACTGTTACAAAAACAACAACATACATAAACAACAAATAAGTGAAATAAATATGTGTGTGTGTGTGTGTGGGTAATCAAAGAGATGTGACAGAGAACGTGTGATGTGCTACAGTGTGTGAACAGATAGAAAGAAAACAAGTGTGTGTGTAGATCACACCTCCATTCCTCTTCCTTTCTGCTCTGCCTCCCTCTAACCTTCTATATTGATCTTCCTCTCTCTTTCCTCTTCAAACCTTCCACTCCTTTCATTTCTTCACTGACCCTCACCCGTCCCATCACACCCTCCCCAATCCTCACCCCTCAAAAGTTCCTTTCCCTCATGCCTTTCGCACCATCTCTCTTCCTCATCTTTGACTTCTGCCTGACTTAGTCCTCTTTTATCTAACCACCATCTGTATCACACTGCTGACTAATAAAATCTACTGTTGACCTTGTCCACATTATATTGATGAATTGCAAAATGATTTTTTATCAAATGTTTCCTATCCTTCTAGTGTTATACTTGATTTCCTGACATTCTAGAACAATACAAATTACTTAAAACTCTTCTATCGGATATGTAAAAAGACACTTTAGCCAGCGGCTAATTATTATTTGACAATTATTTGTGATTTGCATTCAAAAAATGTAATCTTATTATTTTTCTGTGTTCGGGTTGTTTCTGGTTTCATTCACTGTAAAGATCACTCGACCACCGCTACTCTCTGTCACTCCCGCTTGCTCGGTTGTTGAGTCGGGGAGGAGGGGCCAACTTTAGTGTGTTCACAAACAGCAACTGAAAAAATCCTCCTTATTCTGCCTTTAACTTGCCTGTGTGAACATGGCCTCTTTACCTCCAGCTTGGTTTTGATAATGAAATGAGTGAAATGAGGAAAGCATGCAGTGACTGATGGATTGCAGTTCTCCTATCATGCAATTCAGAAATGTTACAAGACTCGTGAATGAAACCTTCCTTTTCCTTTAATCAGGTTATTTTATTTGCATTGGCCTAATGACTAGCCAACCGTTCCAAGTAACAAACAGTGGGAAATGTTTATGACTTTCTGCTCTTTTGAGGTCATTTCTTGTGACTCAAATGCTTCATCTGTCAGCCGTATGCTCCTGAGTGCCCCACCCTCTACCCTTCTGTCTTACCATCTCCAACCAACTGCAGTAGAGCCAGGTCCAGTGGCCGTTTCCAGCGAGAGTTCTTGTGCAGGGCGATGCCATAGCCCGTAGTGGCAAACACCTTACCAGAGCCGATGGTCATCACCTTGTGGAATAAAACACAAACACGTAAAGTCCCACATATCCACGCGTACACACACAAGCACATGAATCCCTAGACAGATTCAAAGAGACAGATGGCAATAAACAAATGAAAATTAGTACTGATTTCTGCTGTAATATTTTCTGTCTACTGTTGCACACATGCAAAGCAGTTGGCTCATCTCTAATATCGGCATCCCCTAAAATCCCAGTGCTGGAGTGTGGGATATTGTTTCAGTGGAGGAATTAATATAGATCCACATCAGTTGTAATAATTACTGCAGTGATGGCTGTTGTATGAGGCTGCTGGGAGCTCAGACCTCCCACAAACCTTATTACAAATGATCACTGGGTAGGATTTTCATCTCGCTGTGGGAGCCATATCAAATGCAAACTTATAAATAAATCAACACGAGTGCTGTCCAGAAATGACAATATTAACCAGCTACAGGCCTCGAGGGACAAATATAAATGCATGTGATGTGTTTGATTTGTTTAATGCAGATGTAGAAGTACTCATTTGGCATGCTTGTTGTGCTTTTGTTACAATTGGTCTTTGCATATGGTTAGGCTGAGCACACTGAGGTTGTTTTAGCACTCAGTAGCTGCAGGGTACAGGGCCTTCAACAATAGCTGCCACTATGTATGAGTGTGTCACTATGCAGAGCTGTGGAATGGCATCTATTTCTTACCTTGCAGCCCTCGTCCTTTCTGGCCATATAGTTCAGCACCGCTGCGTCATAAATGAAGGCATCCAGTTTCCTGCAGGGAAGGAAGGAGGAAAATTATAAGAAAGAAACTGAAATTACTGACCTGGAGGTGAATGACAACAGAAGAAGTGCAACTAGTGTAATAAGTGACAGAGATTATGGATAAACCAGCGCTAAGACAATGCCCAACAGTTTTTAAATATAAATGAATGTCCGATTCAAGCTGTTGCCAAACGAATTCACTCAATGCTGATGAAGCCTATCACCAGCAGGTAAATCTCTCTGTATTTCACAGTATACTTTAGTTTTTAAATCTGATGTCTGTAGTGACATTCTTGCACTTGCACACCGGTAGTGATGGGTTTTATGTCAACCAGCAATTCTGGGGAGAGTAACTGTAGTGATAGAGGAGGCTATCAGCAACTAGGAGTATATTGGAGTCTATGGCAAAAAACCTAAGAAGCATCCAAGAAAAGTTGCTGATGCTAAAATAGAAACTCTGTGTTCAGAGGAAGGATTACATTTTTAAAAAAAGGCATTGACGGTGAGGACGAACACAGAAAACAATCAGTATAGCGTTTCCTTGGTGGAGAGTGCTGAAAGAGAAGGGACTGAGGGCAGACACAGATGTCACTTTACTGCTCTTGGACAGGATGGTATTTGTAAAATATTTGGAGTATGCTAGCTATTATGTTTACTCCACCCAAATAATGGATTATAGTCTTGTGGACATGTCTCTGTATTTTTGTAACAATTTCAAAACATGAGCCTAGGACTTTCCCGTACTATAGGTGAAGGGGAGACAAAAATTCCACAACGCAGGTTGTTGTTTCTCCTACACAAAGAATATAAAATCCGTTAACAGGCGACAAACACTGAATGTTCAGGAGATTGGAACAGGAAAACCTGATATAACCAGACATTGAATATGATATGTTAAGGCTTTTTGTGCATTATATTCGGTGGTGATTTTGCATTATATAATATTGATATCCATCACAAGGTGGCAAATAATATGCAAAATCTCATATAGAATCATCAAGCTTAATGTGTTTGCAGTAAATAGCGTTTCAGTTATGCATTGAAGCACGCAAGACTCTGTAGCCTGAAAATATAACTTAAAATCATTGATTTGGACACCGCTCATTTGTAAAACAATACCCAGAATGTTAATATCATGACAATACAAATGTGCTAAAATCCTGTGTATGATAATATTGAATTGTCAGCCATGTGCAGCCCTTTTGACCCGTGTTTGTTCTTTAAATCTTTCAGTCAATTTTCTGTTAGAAATTCACCAAATCTTCCAACTCATAACTACAACTAGGGTGCTGACATTAAAGGATTTATCACTTAGCTGCTCAAATTTAACATCTACAAAATGTGACATTAAGCATTTGGAATTATTGCTAATGTAGCTGACTGACACTCTTTGGGAAAAGAAGTAAATAATTCGAGCTGTAACAATTAGTGGATTCTAAAAAAAATGTTAAGTACAACTTTAGTAACCGAGTTATTGCTTAAGTCATGTCTCATATGTGAAGATTTGCAGCTTTTCATTGTTTTATATCAGTGTAAAAATGAACCAATCTGACCATTAACTACCTGATTTAAAAATTAATAGATTGAAGTATATATTTAAAAAATCGTACTAGTTGCATCCGTTGAAATGACTCAGTGAAGGAAAAGCAGAAAAGGCAGGTTGAGAAAAAATTGTGTGTACACCAAAAGTAAGCTGAAACACTTCATCATAAAATAATGGATTGAATGTAACAGCTCGGCTCACACTGATGATGAATATCTGATGATCTGATGATGGATTTCTAACTACACCTGCTCTTTCACTTCACATTCATTTATATTCACACTTGGGAAGCAGCACTGTACAACCAAAGTCTTCCTGGAAAGAGGGGAGGAGGAGAGGACGACTGTGCTGAAGGATGGAAGATTGAAAAGAGGTGAAGAGGAGGTTAGATGGTGCAGGAGGGGAGGAGGTGGGTGACAGGAAAAGGAGAGAAGGGAGGGGGGGTAGAGATAATGATTAGAGGGAGGGAGGGAGGAGGGGAGGAAGTGTGAAGCAGAAGCAAAAGGAGTTGATGAGCCAAGAGCAAGGAGTTAATGAGGGAGGAGGAAGGCCAGAGAGAAGACAGAAAAAGGATTAGGAGAGAGAGAGAGGGAGTTCGGAGAGGAGGCGGAAAGACAAGACAAAGATGGAGAGGTGATGTTTGTTGCCTCGACAGCAGAATCAAAGAGGAATCTCCACAGCGCTTTGCTTTGACTGCGTAAACTAATGTCTCCTCTGTAAATAATGCTGGGATGAGAGGTAGAGAGAAATATGTCCACGGACAGCGATAATGAGAGAGACGGCAAGAGAGTTCGGTGCTGAAAATGAGTTATAAAGAGGTAGAAACTGATCTAAGAAGAACAAGGAGGATGAGTAAAGATGATAAAAAAGGAATGCATCATGGGAGTTTTAATAACACGGTACGTCAAATCTGCTAAAGACTGCAGCCCCTGCTTGTCAGGATGCCAAAGTGTGTGTGCGTGTGTGCGTTTGATTGTCCCATTAAACATTTGAACCCTTAGTCTGCAACAACTAACATCACTCCCCCTCCTCCTCACCCCCCCTCTAACTTCAAACACGATGAGCAAATGTATATTTTATGGCAAGTGCTTTGTGCACTTTGTGGCCCCACAGGCGGATAATAAACACCCCCCTCCCCAAGACAAGCGGCGCCTGAGTGGCAGCTGGTGCTGAGATGGCGGGATTTTCCCCCTGCACTGCGGTTGCTGCTAGCATGTGATTTAAAAGTACTTTGTTTTGCCTCCTGTTCTTTCGCCTCGTTTAGTAGCCATGATCCTAATGGAGCTGCACAGGTTACAGCAGTTAGTCGAGGCTCCGGAGGCGAGGCAGATCAATACGGTAACAGGTTGCGAAAGACAAGAGGGTCTTGTAATTGAAACGAGCCATGGATGACAATGTTGCCTGTAGTTAAAAATAAATAAAAAGCAGAGGAGGAAGGGTGGTATCCCTTTGAGTTGCTGTCAAAAAATGTGCAGCTTCAACTTGTGAATTACAGCAGGAATGTGGCAGAAAGCTGGCAGAGATTTTTTTAAAGTGCATGACAGTAGAAGTATGTTCTTCTTTATTCTTTTAAGTGTTTTTGGAGCGATGTCTGTTATATGTCATATGCTTCGACTTCTACAAATGTATCAATCCACATGCCTAGTGAGCTGTAATCTCCATAGGCAGCTGTTTAAAACACACGTCTCCTACTGCCTTTATGTTGAGAACTGCAGATGGGTTACAAAAAGTGTCTTTGTAAGGCATTGTTCCACCACCAACCTCCAGAGCAACTTCAATACTCCTTGTCATTGATTTTCCAGGTCTGTGGATCTCGGAGGGGGGGTATTATCATCCTAGCAGAGATCACTCCCATCAAGATAGAAATATTTCATGACAGGATAAAGGCGATCACTCCGAGTAACTTTGTATTGATTCACAGTGACCATTCTCTCTATGGCAACCCAGTCTACGGCAGCAAAATGTCCCCCAGGGAAGGATCTCCATTTGGTTTCTTTCTCCACTTATTTCTTTCTTGCCTCCTTCACGTCATTCAAAGTTCAACCTTTAAATTTTGACCCTCAAAATCACAAGGCTCTCTATGTAGAGATGGTTTGAAAGAGAGAGAGAGGGCGTGGTATTGACTTCTCATTAAGGAAATAGTTTTTTATATTCTTATTAACTGCACATTGAAATAATATAAGCAGCAGAAAATAATAGATGCTGATTGTCCGAGGGTTAGGGTTAGAACAGTGACAGAGGTTACTAACAGTAAAATGCTTCAGTTAGCATCCTAGCCATGCTAGCTCCAGCAGTTTATGTTTAGAAATAATTTTGTCTCACTGCGCCATCAGGGAGGTAATTCGGTATATAAAGTGAAAACACCTGGGTGTGGGGACCATGGATATGTAATGTCCTCCTCCTAATACAATATCAGACATAATAAAGTAGAGATATACGATGTGAACCATACTCCCGATGCACATCCAGTAGCAGACAGGTGCTGCAGGTTGCAGGAATATCTGAGGTGGAGATAAAAATCCACCACCGCACACTGAAATGACTCTATTGTGACTTTATTAAGAGCGAACAATGCGTTTCAAGAACTCAGAGAGGGGAAAAAACAAGGGTTGGTCACTTCCCTTAAATTTATTGCCATTGCCAAGTGCGAGCCACTCCAAAAGGGGGTAATTTGATCATCAGCTCTTAAGAAGGGAGGCGTTTTAGATTTATGAATTGAATGCAATTGAACCTTATGGACTTAATAAAACAGAGGATTTGATTTTCTAAAAGGAAACAGAATATGAGCAGAAGTATAAAACATTTCACTCTAAAGTATGTTTCTTACAGAATCAGGGGATACCAAAACAGAAAACTCATAATGGGTTCTGTCCTTGTCTGGTTCATCATTTAAGCTTCCTTTTTTCATAAGTCCTTTTACTTTTCTTTCATTTAATCGCTTCCTTACTTCCTTGTTCCCTATGTCCCTCTCTTTTCCTTTCCTTACCCAGTCTTGAGGTTTTCAATGGCCTCCTCCACACCCTTCTGGTTGTTGCGGATCATGTACTGGTGCATATTGGGATAGTTTGAGCGGATGTTCTCCTCTGTGCTCCCATTTGGCACTGTGCCGAAACGCAGCGGTGGGTACTGCTCCGTCGGGTGCTGGAACTGTACGGGAGGAAGAGGTGGGCGGAGATTAAAGCGATAGAAGGAAAGAAGGAAGTTTAAGAGAGCTAGACCAAGTGGAGGGAGAGGAGCTGATCCCTGCCGCAGGATGAAGTGCTACAAAGTATTCACTTTCAAAGAACGTTACTGCTACAGTTTTCTGAGGAGCTGAGGGGGGAGACTGATAAAACAGATGAGCTTTTAAAGTGTCAGAGCAGCAGGATACAGTTTTGTGGGTTCTGCTGAAACTGCATTGAGAAATAAAAGGAGGCAACAGGGAACGGGAACATTTCGAGGGAGTATATACAATATTTTACTTTTTTTCTGTTAACTCAAGGTATTCTGAAGTTGCCCACCTCTTCTGGAGAAAGACAAGAAACAAAACAACCTTCGCAGGAGGATGCTAGTCTTTGTTCTCTCTCTCATCTGTTTCCGTTTACTGTTAAAAATGTTCAAAAGCCTGTCAGAGTCATTCTGAATCCTTGCTAAGCTAAATTTCTGGCCCATCTATTCATCTATCACTGCATCCACTTGTTCATTCATACATCCATCAGTCACACCATCCATCCATCCCACCCAGACCGTACCTTCTTATCTGACAGTCCTGACACTGTGTCGATGTACTCCTCCTGGATCATGAAGGCAGCAAGGTTGGCAGTGTAGGAGGCCAGGAAGATGACAGCAAAGAAGGCCCACACCAGCACCTGCAGGAGGAGTGCGGTGGAGTAAGATCAATGAGGGCTGAATCTGACAGGTGTAGAAGTATTTTAAGATTTCAGTGACACTGTTTTCACTTCTTGGCATTTCATTGTTAAACCCACAGCTGACACTCTGTCTTGCCTAGAGGGTATAGTTGTATTTGTCAGCATGACACTTCAGCTCCAAAAAAATGTCACCGCAACCTCTGCATTTGTCTGTCCCTGCTTGGACTCAAACTTATAATAATAATAAAGTAACACATTGTAGAGCGCTGTTAACGAAATCTTCTTGTGCACCCTTCCAGTAATTACTTCACATACAGTATATGAATAAAAAATACGGCACATTTCTTTAAGCACTGTATTTAAGTACATATTTGAGGTACTGCTTAGTACTGTACCAAACCCAAACAGGAGTAAATGCTTTTTATTGTTGGACCATTTTTAGCTGTGGATCAATATAACATTTGGTGCTCTATTTCTGGTAGCGGTATGGTGTGTGTGTGTTCATAGTACTGAAGGAACATGTCACCCAGTGCAGCAGTGTGGCTAATTTATGTGTTTTTGTCAGACTTCCTTGTTGGATATATTTATTTTTGGTTTTGGTATTTTTATTGAATTTATTGATGATAATGAAATATAGAATATTTTCTTTTTTATCTTTTAAGTGCATTTACACCTTTACCTAACAGGACCTTTACATGTAATGGGACACTAATTCTTGCTTTTACATGATACACTAATGAAAAGATACCATATATTTAATTTCTGCCGATAGATTCTGTAAAATGTTAAACAATTGACCTTTTAAGTATCAGATCTAAGCACAACTTCCACTACTAGATAACACCAGTCGACCCAAATCACTGTAGCACATATAAAAGCTCCTTTGAAAGGTGGTTTAAGGACTTGCTGTGAAGACATTTAGCTGTACAGAAGTGCTTCTTTTATTGCTGCAAGATGCTGCACTGTTGACATTCAGCCAGGAACCAAGTGAGAGACGTGGATTAGTTTTAGCACTAAATTTGCACTTGCAGTCAGTAATGAACGGGGCTATTTGCTTCCACAGTACTCTCTGTGTTTATGCCAAAAGTTCATTTGCATAATTTCCTTAATGAATAAGATGAAAAATGTACACTCATAGCTCTGGCAACTGAGGCATAATTTTAAAAGAAGTAATCTTAGCGGATGAGGATTAAGGATTTTGCTCAACGGCGCTTCAACAGGAGGATTCGTCCTAACAGGAAAGGTTGAAGGACAGACTCCTCGCTTCCAATGGCTCCCTGGTGAGTTTCATGACCCTTGGGTCGATATAAAGCCTATTAAAACTTTAATGTATAATATAAATAATACATGGTTGTCAATTATCCACTGGCACTGATGACCCTGAATAGGCTTAAGAAAGTAGGAAAAATTAATTTAGACAATAAGCTTTCATGAAAGATTACATTTATCTTGTTTTGTTTTGTTTTTTGTTGCTTATGATTATTTGCGGTTATCTTATATGATATTTTAACTGGTATGTGTTATGAAAATGGATCATATTACTTTTCTTAAAGACACAGTTGTCTCTTCAGTGTAATTTTAAAAAATCCCGATGGGCTACAGGACCATTCATGTTACTCTACCTGCAAGGTGATATACAACAAATCTACAGTTAAACTAAAAACTACAACATTTGTGAAGAAAAGAACAAAAAGTCTTTCCTCTGACCCTTTTTTGTAAAGCCTATCGAGCAGCTAATGAGCTCTTGAGATGATTGGGGTTATTGTGAAAAGCACTAGGGCAGGCAGTCAGAAGAAAAAGACACCTCGAGTTTTTAACCTCCTGTGGCTCTTTACTCTGCAGTAGTGGGGGCAAGCCTTCGACTGATTTTTCTTTTCATGTTGTGAAGGCAGAGAGTAACAGCAGGTATTAAAAAGGCCGCTGGGGTGAAACAAGTGAATGAACACCCTCAAACTGATTGCACCAGCTCATAAAGCTCACAAGTTTCATTTTTTTCATGATAATGCAAATTAGGGATGTGCCAGTGTGGGGATAAAAAAAACTCAAGAAATTATACTCACGATGAAGTTGTAGATGGAGTTGTATGTTGTATATATTGTATTGTAAAACCTTTCAATCAATAAAGTAATCAATCAATGCCTCAAATAGTTAAATACCTAATGTAATAATCTAAAAAAAACTGACTAATTGATTGAAACATTGAAAACATTTAGGTTGCATATAACAACATTTTAAAGTGAGGCAGGCATGGAGAAACATACATAGTGATTTAAATGCTGTTGAAACAAAAGTTATGTAACATCTAAAATTACCAGACGGCTAAAAATTCACCTGCAAATATTTAAATGAATGGCTTCTAGGTGTTGAGTGGTCATCTAACTACCAACTACATGAAACAATCAAGCAATCAGCCAGCCAATCAACTAAACAGTGAGTCAGTAAGTCAGGTGGAGTGATCACCATGATCTTGCTGGTGGTTCCTCTGGGGTTCTCCACAGGCACAGAGTTGTTGAAGACCAGTGCCCACAACAGCCAGACGGACTTCCCTATAGTGAATTTAGATCCTCCTGACTCTGAGAGAGAGAGAGAAAGAGAGGGAGAAGGACAAAGTGTAAAAGAAATAAAGTTTTTAGGAGATTAAGAACACTTCGACACAGGTGTGCTGAGTGATATTAGACCAAGTAGGAGGGTCAGTAGCATCAGTTAGATAATGAGAACATATTGCAGGCCTATATTTAATGATAAGACACAAGACTTTATTTTGATAGTCCACTTACAGATCGTAACAACGTATTAACAAATAAAACCGTTTTCTGGTATTGTACCACTGTGGTTTATCTTTAGTTAGGTTTACGCACATGTTTAAGGTATTAATTGCCACTTATACAGTATAGATAAGCTGGTAAACATCTACAGAAGAAGCAGTGGAAATGTTTCAAATACTATCTGTTGGCAGACTATCCAAATAAACTGTTACGGACATAAAATATACTAAATGATCAAAAGTATATGGACACCCAAGTTTTAACAGTATGTAAATGGTGAACGGGCATTCATCTGCTGCTGTAACAGCCTTGTTTCTTTTGGGTTTTAAGCTTTCCACCATGCCGACAGTACACAAAAGCATGTGGACAGTGACGTCCAGATAGTTTTGGCCATATCCGTTATGATCTTGGGTTATGCAGTGATTGCAGGTACAAACTGCTTTACGTTGATCTTGGAGCTGTCAAAAGATGATAGTTAAAGACAGGGTAGAGGAAAGACTTTACGGAGGTATTACAAATTAAACCTGGCAGTAGGCTCCCTTATGTTGGATATAGACTGTGAAGCCTCAGAGGAGAGAGAAGGATGAGAGACTAAATAGAGCAGATAGAGGAATTTAGTTGGTTGTTTGAAATGAAAGGTGGTGATAGAGTTCTTACTGTAAAGAGATTCATCACACTCTCAAGTTCTAGATGGGATGGTGGGGGATAGGGGGAGAGAAGATGAGAGTTTGAAGAATCTACTGACTTGTCAACTTTCCTGCAGTTAAACTGGATGTTTCAATGAAAAGACGGAAGGAAAAGAAGGCAGAGAAGAATATTTTAAAGCCAATAGACAGACTTAATTTTGCTTAACAGCAAAATGAAGCGTAAAACTTTGAAAGCTAAAAGAGAGATGAAAGGAAGGGTGAACACATTTCCCACTTACTGTAATTATGGTGGTATCTAGTAGTCATACACTCATATTCTAGTTATATTTGCTGGATCAGTACTATCTGATCTCTACTATGTCCTCAGTAGAAAGTATCATCATGAAAACAGTGTCCTTCTGATGCTTTAAACATCACAAAAGGGAACCAAATGAGACAGAAATCTGCAACTCTGTCTCCCTTCGTCCTCCTACTCGTCAAATACTGCTGTTTGGTCAGCCACTTCAAAATGTAACGCTGTAGCTGTCCCTCTAGAGGGATTTCTGGATGTGCCCATCTTTAAAGTCTGCATAGGATGTAGTATAAAGTAAAAGAAAGTCTTAAGTTGCAAATTTATTTTTGATAACTAGACTGCAGAGCCTTGAGAGGAGCCCTGTGTCCAGAAATTGTGCCAGAAAGTGCCTACATTGTTCTATTTTGATGCAGAGGTCCACTGACCAACGGGTAGTATTTGATGAGTTGAGAGTGAGGTGGATATCTCAAAACATGGACATAATCATGAACTGCTTATTAAAGGTAATAAATACGATGACTAACAGAGCTGAAGAGGTCATATATGGAGTGGGGTGTAGTAATCTCCTATCACGCTTCAATAATGGTCTTTGATGTACCATGTGAATGACCTCCTTGAGCTTTGTTTGGTCATCTTAGATCCTAATATGTTGGGACATGTTAATATATTCTGTTTTAATTAAACAGTGCGGGTTCATTTGATTCTCAACATTATATATGTATATTTCCCATCACAATAGGAGGGTCAAGATCTCTGCTGGCACACCCAACTTGAAAAAGAGGACTGGAGGGGTGTGTGAGCTTCTCCAGTCCCAAGAAGCTGGTAAGTGGACTTTTCGACCACCTACTGTTTTGTAGGTTAAGAAGAATATGGAAATGGAGGCTAAGATTAAAAACTGTGAGAAAATAGGCACAAGCGGACGCGTTTTAGCAAAGAAGAAGCTAGAACTGACAACCAATGATGAAAAAAAACCTACCCGTCTCTCCAATTCAGTATAATTCCATTTGTGTCAATTTATTATAAAGTAATGAATAACATTTCCAAATGATTATTTAAAATGAATGTAGCAGCCAGTACAGCAGTTGGAATAAATGATGAACTGACAAGTACTGTAAAAATGTCAAACCAACACCACGCAGTCAGTGTTTGTTTTAATCAAAAATAAATAAGCTCGATCGTGGGTGTGGAGTGATTGTTTTGACTCATGTGTTGACAAAAAAGTGGGATGCTTAGCATAATTTGAGCAAACACCCTCCTTGAATCAGCCCCCCCTCGCTTACATAACTGACGAAGTGACAAGTTGGTAATAATGTCATGAAATGAGCAGTGGCGGCGGGTTGATTGGCATGCCGACGCTGGAGTGACTCCGTCTCTTACTCTTGGCGCTCTGCAGGCTGCGGTTGTATCCCACGGGGCTGAAGAACTCAAAGATGAAGACGGTGACAGCCACCACCGACAGGCACATCACAAACATCATCACCCACACCGCTGGGCTGTAGGGCTCTGCAACACACACAAACACACATGCAAATATCAGATAAAGTTTCAGAAGTTTGCCTGTCATCTGCTAATTACCACTTCATCAAATGGAAAACTGTCTGTCACGACTGGACTGTAGACAAAGAAACTGTGTCCTGAAACAAAAAAGTTATGAATAAAAACCATTATCACCAACTGCACCCACTAATCACTTCTTGAGATAAGAATATTTGAATGTTTTGAATCAATAATTGTTGGCACAGTTTGCACTCTGCTCTTCAATCAAATCAATCAAATAAATATATTTTTTGTCCTGTCTCAATGTGAAGCCTGTTTGCTCTGTGCAACACACCACATACACAGTGCAGGCAAAGGCTGTTTTTCTGCGATAATGTGGATACACCTTTATGGTGCACAGGGAGTTGATCGCGTCACAGCCTCCTACATGTAAACATAATAGCATGCATGCTGCACAGGTCGACAGCAAGGAGAGAGAGGGGGATTCAAAATGCAGAACACTGGTGTAACCAGTTGGTAGGACTCTGCAGTAGCAACCACTCACTGTCTAAGAGCACCTTTACAAATGTTCTTCCACGTGGTTACACACAGTGTGAAGCCACTAAAAAAGAGAGAGAAATCTTTGCTGGGTGAACCCTTAAACTGCTCCTCTCTTTTTGCCAGTGCTGTAGTGCAGGGCATGTGCACTACACCAAATCCCCTCTGATCATTCAGTATTGTTCTGTGAGCTGTTTTTTTCCCCTAGGATGGTGAAGATATGACATAGTTGTACAAGTTTTACGAGTGGAAGCAATAAGCAATAAGGAATACTTAGATTCAAAATGCATAATTATGTAGTTGTATCACCCATGTTTGGGCTAGTATTGATTCCTTTGTGGCTAATGTTAATTTCATAATGATCCTTACTGTCTGAAGTCAAGCAGAAGAAGTTAAGTGACAATTACAAATACTACTGGCCCACTTTTGGGTGAACTAAATATTTATATATATAATAAGAGTAGTCTTACATGTCACTGTGTATAACACAGGGCGTTTATCCTTTGCTGTATGGGCTGCTTAAAAAAAAAAGAATTATAGGCATTTACTAAATGCTCATAAGGCAACCATAAAGAAACTAATCATTAAAGTAAAGTATTTCTCTATAACACTTGATATCTATGACTCAGTAAATATCAGTCAAAGTCAAAGTTTGGATAAAAACATTAGTTATTCATAGAGAGTTCAGCACTCAAAAATCTGGTAATCAGCATCATAAGGAATGTGTTGGTGGGGTTTAATCAGATTTGATTGACTGTTTCCAGGCCTCATAAGAAAACAATTTCAACTGAGCCCCACTCACTTCAAAGTAGTGACAACACGCCACAGAAAGAAACCTCTCATGTGAAATAACTCAAACTGCTCTAATCATGGCGGAAGTGCGTGTTCATGTAGGAGCCCATCGCTCAGAATAAGAAGCTGATTGAGAAAATGTGTTTTCGTGGCCTTTAAAATGACTAACCACAGGTCAGTTTAACAGTTAAATCACTAAACCGGCTTCCAAGAAACAATTAACTGCAGGTTTCCATAGCAACAAGACTTGCTACAGTTTCTACTGTTGCTACCCATGAACTGCTTTCTTACTGGCGGACTTTAACATGAGTAACTTTTCTCTCTCATCTTCTTTAGAAAGTGGCAAAGATATAGGCTCAGTAATACACCCCAGAAGAGAGTGGATATAAAATAAAGTACTTGATGTATTTGTGTTGCGGTTCTTCGCCTCCACCTTTTCTGTGCTTTAATGACTGCGCTTTTATTTCACACACTGAATCATTATGCAAAGTAGATGGCTGTCTAAAAAATGAAAAAATCATTTCAGTTTGTTTAGTTTATAAGACCTTTGGCAGATGAGCCAAAAAGTTAAATTTCATGCATTAATGTGAGGATAAACAAAGGCAGACAGTGAAAAGAGCACACCAGAGAGATGAGGATAGACGGGCTGGAGTCTGTCTACGGGGGCAGCTGTTGGTCACACTGCGTTCATGTCAGAGAAGATTCATGAATACAAGATGCTGAGGAGGGATCATGAGGGAGGACACTAATGTATTTTGTGTTATTTGGAATTCAGAAATATGGAAATACAGTTTTTGCAACTTACATAAGGCAAAATTTAAGTAATCAACATTTTGAGAGCTATTCACTTTTGTCATTCCTTAACTGCATGACAAAGCAAATGAACATTCTAGTAGAGGTACTCTCGGTGAAAACAGGAGATTGCCTCTCCACATCTCGTCCTTCTAAAGAGATGGGTGCAAGTCTAACTGCCGGCTGAGGAAACGAGCAGACACTTCTGAGATTTGCTAAATTAGTGAGGGATTTTCTGTCGACGCTGACAACAGCAGCAGTGGCAGCTGTAACGCTAATCAAACAGCAGCGGAGAGACGAGCTGAGCTGCTGGGTCGACTCATCAACACCTTTGTCTCTCAGCGTTACATCCAGGAAGAGACATTAAATCGAACTCGTCTGTGCGCTGACATACCAAAGAGCAACGAGCTCTGTTTACATACGAGGCTTTTAGCTGATGCTCCCCTGCAGAGAGAAGATGTACAGTGAGGGCGCAGGTGGAGAGGCTCAGGGTTTATCCATTAAACTTACTGCCAGACAGGGTTAATATGCTTTTAAGGCTGAGCTGTCAAACTGTGCACCGTGAGGCTGTAAGTTTTATTTCCGTCCAGGTTTTGTCGCAGTGGTGGATATCACAGGTGCAGAAACCTATCATGTTGTTCACACATCATTTGTTTTATCAGATTTTGGTAGAAACATAAACAAATTCAAAGATAATGCTGGGTAGAGGAAGGAGGATGAAGAAAATAAAAATTGTATGATGAATATGAATGACTTACTGTAATAATAATGCCAATAAAAGACTTTATGAAAAAACCCTGACTTTTTAGGATTCACTAAAACATGCAACATCATTTATGATTTAGTGATGAATCAATGGACTGGTGACGAGACACTAGACCGATGTCAATGGACATACAAAGAAAAAAATGGAAGAGATGTTGGACATTTCTTTTACAGTATTTGACCAACTAACTTTTGAGGTCATATTTTGGGCACATAAGAAGTCAAGGTCACAATATGTCTGATAGTCAAGTGTTCCTGGAATGTCTTGTGATGGACAATAATGGTTTTCTGATTCTGGTGGATGTGACCTGTTTGAGGTGACTGGCAACAGAAACTGCTATTCTGCTGTTCCATTTTCAAAAGTGGTTGATGATTTTGTGCTCCCTGTATTTCAATGGCATGCTAGGAACAAGAAAGAAGACAAAAATTATGAATAGAAAAAAATTGGATAAGGAGTCTGCTACACCTGCTCTATATCTGAGTGTCCTGGGATAACTTCTGTTATGATTTGGTGCAAGACAAATACAATTCAGTTAAAAAAGTACAGCATCAGTGGCATTATGAAATGATAATAATAAAATGACACACTTGAAGGCACTGTAAATACAGTGTAAATTACCAGTTTATTGTACTGTATGATCTAATGCCATCCAGTAGAATACTGCAGTGTCTGACAAGATTTAATTCAACTTAACTTGCTTTATAGTGAGAGGTCTTTTTTATGTATGTTCAAGCATATTTTTATGAGAGGGGCAGTATTTTAGAAACACTTCAGGCAAGTGCAGTCCAATAAAACACACTACAACCCGAGCAATGAATACCGAGTTAAATCAACATGTGTCACGCACAGTCTGAGCGTGACATAAACACTGTCTGTCTCTGTCACTGTCAAGCTCTTGTATTGAATTGTATTAGACTGCACAGATACTCCATAAATTGATAACTTGCTTTAGTGTAAAGCAGAGAATTTGTTTGACAAAAGAAAAAAGAACAAGTGATTCAATGTATGAGGGAAGTTATCATTTTTGTGGCTTGTGCTCTTTTCTCTTCATCATTATAGAGTCTAGACATCAGAACTATATTATTAGACTTAAATTAATGTGTTGTAATTTTTATGACCTTTATAAGATATTTAAATGTGACAGGTTGTGTTTTTGTAAAACATTGAGATTTGAGTGTAATGCTGAGCTTCTTTGTCTCATTTGTTCAGTGTAGCCTCAGGAGGTGATTTAAAAGTGATGGACAAAATTTGATTGCATTCTTGCAAGTTTTTTTCCTCACAAAAGATTGCAGCAGCAGAGTTCACTAATAGTTCCTTCCTTGATGATGTGCTAAGAGAAAGTAAGCAGTGAAAACACCACTAATACAATCATCAGTTTGTATGATTCCTCTTTTTCAAGGCCATTTTTTTACTAATTTACATTGTTATTTTCATTGAATATTAATTTAATGTAAGTTTTTTAACAGTGCCCCCAAGCGCTGGACACAGCACTGATTATTGAATTTTATTATTTATTTCTTATTTTAATCAAAATTGCATAAGCAGAGGAAGTGTGTAAATAAACTGCAAACACTGAAGGCTGCGTTTGATTTATTTTCTCTTAGTCTGCCGGGCGAGGAGTGTAAAGCGACAGCAGGTTGTTTTCAAAGTGCTGTCAACCTTGAGTTAAGATCTGAGGAGCTTTATTATTTTATTTCGCATCCATGTACTCTCTCAGTGAGTCTTAGGTTCCCAGCAACTATATATCTACTTTGGACAACAGCAGATCTATTTTTATACCATATTTAATCAGGGAAAGTCAAGTGAAGACATATGCTCTTTGTCAATGATGCCCTCTTTAAAATTCACACCTGGAAGCTGTCAGGTCTGGTACTGATGCCAGTGGGCAGATCCACTGGAGCAGATGGGGTTAAGTCTGGGGTTAATGAGGTTTATGTGCCCTTCCTCAAGGGCATTTAAGCAGCAGTTGCTATGTAAGGTGATAGCATTACTTATTCATTTTGCTTGCCAACATGTTCCCAGCAGGACCAGAGATTCAAAGCGGTGACCTGAGTACTCTGAGCACTGAGAGTTGCAGTTACTTAAGAAAGTCGGCTCATGTTCAGTCCCTTTAAAGAGTCATCACGCTGTAAACCTGTGCAGGTTTAGTTCACCAGAGAGAACCAGAGCAGCACAGGACAAGGACCCCCTATGTATGACATGCCATTAACTACATTTACATTAACATAATATTGTGATTATGGCCTGTAATTAGAGTGAGATATTCTCCTATTAAGACATTTACATGGATCCATTAATATTCAGTTTCCATATATGACAACCAGGACATTTCCATCCATAGTCTCCCTCTTATTTCTGTCATAATGCTACCATAGCATGCACTCTAAGTATTTATTATGCAAATATTATGTGCATATATTATGTAACATAATGCGCACCTGGAAGACTAGTGCATAGGAAAATGGAATCTAGTTCTCCACTTTGGTCATAGCGGTTCATGAGGCATTGATGAAAACTGGCTAGAAATATTGCCATAAAAGTGCAACTGTTTTCTCTGGCATAACCCTCAGCATGAGAAGAGAAAGACTCTTTCCTTGTTAAATGTCACCACTGCTGTTTGAAGAAAAGGAAGTTTGCTGGTATCTGAGAAAGCATGACAGTACAATGGAGGGAGAGTGAAACGTCTTATCAGTGTAGAAGATTTTTGGTATGTGTTGTAGGGCAGTTGGACTGCCATGTGAAGCACAAAATGTGGTGAAAACTGATAGTCATACTTATATTAAGCAGTTTACATGGATAAAAATGCCCTTCAACAATGTGACTATGACTGTTTTCAGAACTAGGAACACCCTGAATGCTGCACTAAGCAAAATACACTTGTCAGAGGGAAAAGCCTTAAAAGTTATTGTCACTTAATAGAAAACTTGATAACCATGTTAGCCATGCTTTTTGAGAGACTGAGGCTGTATTCGGAAATTGCGTACTGTACCAGCAATATGTGTTGATCTGGTCGACATGTAGCATGTAGCATGCAGTATGCAAATAAAAGCAAACTCTGCTGTATGTCAAAAATACCCCAATGTCGTACTAATTAAGACAAAAACATCAAACCACAATGTAAATCGTTGGAATGGACCTCTTCTATGTTGTTTTTAGTCATTTGCATTAAAAATGTTGCATTACCACTCTCCAATGGATTGAAAATGATTCAGTTCTAATCTATCTGGAACCTGATGTGGGGCGCAGTTGGTGAGGTAGACTGGTCCAATGCATACTGGAGATTTTGTCTTAATGTAATAGATGTATGTATTGTTTATCTTCTGACTATCGGCAATTTGGTCAGCAAAGGTTACTGCGTACATTTTCACTAGTCCCACTCTAACCCACCGTGGTTAAAGACATTTTATCCTTGACTTGCCCATCCAAATTGGGGGGTTCCTCTGTAAAGAATCTCTAGTCTGAAGGCTTTGGAGACTTAGATATAAAGCATGCGGGATATGAACAGGCGAACGGTTAGTGTGACCTGACATTTGACAACAGCCAGTGAGAACAGAGTTGAAAGTGATACAGGGCAGAGTGAGCTGAGTCTTACTGTCTGCTCCCTTTGTGGTTCTGACTAGATTCATGTTAAATCACACCAGTTCCTGAGAGATCAGACGTCCGGCAGAATAATCTGATGTTTGTTTGATCCTTATAGTAACAGGTGAGTTTATTAAGAGCAAATGTGTTTTTGCAGTCACAGCATTACAAGAACCAGCATGCCTCTGGATGATGGCATGAGGGAATGATGAGGAAAAGTAATAATTATAACGATACAAAATACAATAAAGGAGACAAAAAGCATGAGTTTATTAAGTGTTATAAATGTAGTCTGGCATATTAAGTCTTAAAATTAGTGCTCTCGATATTTTTCATTTTTTACTCGATTAGATTTTTTGAGAGTCTACAATATTACAGGAGTATTGACTTCGATTCAAGCAGATGTCATGAAATGAAAATAGGACTCAATTAAAGATAAACCCACAAGGAAACCAAGGATGGATTTGGAATTATGCCATAATGGATGTACTTGTGGTGCAAGGACAACTAGAACATTGTCAGTGACAGCTATTATTTTGCCATAAAAAGAAAAAATTAATTCTAAGCGCTGAAAAGAGGGGTTTAGGACCACACGCTTTATTCTGACTTACCCAATAGGCCTTTTTTACAGAAGACATTTTGACATGTCACAAAATCAAAAGCACATGTGTGAATAATAAAATGAATGATTGCTGGATTCAGTGTAGCTGCTTTTCAGTTTCAGGGTCCTGGTATTGTGCATGCTGTCTCACTGTCACACTGTCCTTGCCTACTGGGACACCTGAATTGAACAAAGACAAGTAACACCTGTGCTTTTCTTACTATGACAACTGAAAATAGCTGGGATGTGATGCAAATTTGAACCGAATTTTGAGAAAATCTGCGAGAGAAAGTTCTAATTATTGCGTGTTTCCATTAGTGGGAGACGGTTTGTCGAGATAAACAGCTAGTGGCACTAGTTCTGCAATCAGGTGCCATCAAACCAGTGAGAAAAGCATCTTCACTGCAAATGCCAGGTTGCCAGCCTCCTAGAAGAATAAGCACCACCTGTCTTTTGAACATGGTGCAAAGATGACGGAGAGGCAGCTTCCAGCAACAATCGCACATCTGGACACTTTTTATGCAAAAATCTAAAAAAGACAACAGTTGGAGATCCATGCTTTTAAAAACTCCTCTTCTTACCTCCACAAACACACTGCAGTAAGTTACACATACTGGAGGTGAATATGTAGTTAGCTATAGCTACCGTTAGCTATTTACATGTTTCCTGTGTAATGTTAATCTTTGATGTTATGATAATTACATTAACTTATCTTGTTGTGGTCTTTTTCGACTTTTAAACTGGTGTACTTTAGAAATGGTAACGCTTTGCCAACTTAAACATGAATGTTACTTTCATGACTGCAGGCATAATCACACCTTAAAAATGAAAAGTAACTTACTTTAAGTAATTTGATAACTAGGTACTTTTTTTTACCTTTAATTAAGCAAATTTCTCAAATTGTAATTTTCACTTTTACTTGAGTTGTTTTTTGTGGGAGTAACTGTACTTTTACGTCAGTGTACAGTATAGTTTCAGTATCCCTTCCATTATTTTTCGTCTCTTCAGTGGAACGTTTAAGACACATGCTTCATGTACGTCATGATTAATCTCGATAAGTCTGTTTCTGTTGACTTTGTTACATTTTTGCTTATCAATACACAAACTTTTCCATTTCAGCCAAGCTCGAAAAAACCTTTTTGCCATATTTTAAGATATTTTTTGAATTTCTGGTGTTTCCGCTTTTTTATGCACAAATTGAAAATGCTCACAAAAACAGGTGAATGGAAACCCGCCTATTGTCTGCTGTGAAAAAAAAAGCTCCAGTGCTGCACTTAACATTCACAAACTTATTGACTGTTGGATAAAAAAATATATATTTCTAAATTGACCATCTGGGTTCACAAAACTCAGAAGAAGCTCTTGTTGAAGCACGAGTTGGTGGTTTGGCCTGAGAGGTTTGCTGCACTCTTTTGTTTGCAAAGGCTTTTATCTCTGAATTGCCGATATGAGTGACAGCCCTGCTACTACAGCTGACCATTCTTCCCAACACACACACACACTCTCCTTTCACTTCTCCTCACTTGTTCAATTTTCACGTCCCTCTTTACTGGGTCCCTTGACAGTTTAAGTGTTTGTTATCATCCAGGCTTAGACTTTGTGTCCTGCCTCGCTCTCCAGCTCTGTGGTCTGTCTGGGCTTCTCTGTCTATTTCTCATTCAGTGAGTGTATCGAGGTGTTAGAGGATTGGTTGAGCTAGAATTATTGCAGCTAATTTAAAAAATGGGAAAGGAATAATGTGTCAATATAACACTTTCTGTCTCTTCGTACCTTACAGCACGCAGAATAAGTGCTTTTCACATCGCAGCACACACAGAGAGCAACTTTTGAACACACTGAAGGTCATGCAGGAAAGTAAACATACAAGGTTGGACATGGATGCAATTATCAGAATGTTATTGAATGTCCTTTTTCTTTCTAATGCTGAATGGAAAGTTTAATTCCTTCACAATTCAAGGGTTATGAAAGTTATTCAGAAAATGTAACTTTTAGTATTTCAGAATTGTTTCTTTGTGCCAAGAATGAGTGAAGAAAGAATTCAACTTAAATTTGTAATAAAAGTGAAATGATGTGAGACTGACAGACTAGAAGCAGTGGAAAATGAGATAAAAAATAGTACTTTTTACTTATGCTGATAACATTCAGTCTCAGGTTTCGGAATAAGCAGCTCATCATAAGGGCATAACTTTTCTGTGTATGTGGCTCTGCTACGGTAAGTCAACCTCAGAAGATTTCCACACAGCCCAGCTCACCCTGCACAAGTATCGGTTTGACTACCATGTTTGACTCTAGAGATATTCCTTTTTTGTTAACAACCGTCATGCCTGCAGAACAAGAGAAGACAGAGTCATCGAACTGTCCAATGGCCGAAAATACAGTGTCACAGAATGTCAGGTTAGAAAACAAGGAGCCCAAAAAGACTAAATACTTAAACAGAAAATGTTTCAATGCTCCCAAAACTGACCGCTTCCAAGAGCTTGAAAGGTGAGTTTATGTGACTGAAAATCAGAATAAGTCTAAATGGAGGAAGGCTGGGTACCATAGCCGCTTCCACCTCGTTATGGACTATATATTTATGAAATAAAAATAAAAAAAAAGTCTGTACAAAACATTTACATGTGAAAATACATTTAAAATGAGTGGAATGTGGTATGCCTCTCTATTCTGTCTGTATCCATAAAAAACATAACAAAATATATATTTTTCTTTCAAATACAGACTCAAACCCTGGAGACTCAACAGGATGCCACTTGTGAAATAAACCGTAGAAAACCTGCTGATGCTGCCCAAAACCACTTATACTCTAAAATACATGGGGAGAAAGGTTCAGCTTTATTCAGATGATCTTTAAAGCACAGGGGGGGACAACCTGGATACAGCCAATTCCTTTTTTGATTCTGCTTTTAGATTTTACTCTGATCTACAAAAGAGTAGAAGCTGATCACTGCAGACAACGGTTGTAATTATCTACAACTTTTAACCAGCCAACTGGCCTTGAATAAGAGAAATAATGCATGGAAACAAATCGCTCTATAACTATGACAAAAGAATATTCATCCATTCATGCGACTTTTTTAATTTTTCACAACAAAAAATGACAAAAAACTAAATCAAAAGGAACCTTTGAAAATGAGAACTATTATAAAATCTATTGTATTTCCATCAAACAATAAAAAGGAACGATAAGATACAAAATAACAATTGAACTAATAACTAATGTTCTACTGTTGTCTTATTCAACCATCTGGATGCATCTGCAAAATCACATTGTAGCTCATGATGAGTAAACAAGTGTACTCCATCATTCCAAAACACTGACAGCTGGATCCTCAAAATGCTTAGAAAGATGTAACAATAAAGAATGCAATGACAAAAATTAGACAAACTTTAATTGATGAAAACTATACTAAAACGTCTAATGACTGAAATTTGACTCAAAATCAGGTGCCAAAACTAACATTGCTGTCATTGTGCAGTATAGCAGCAACTGCTGGGAGTTTCTTGGAGGCACCTCTATCAGAGACTATTGTCCTGCCCCCTCGCTTGCTTCACTTCTTCCTCACTAGATTGTTTCTTTCACCTTTGACCTTTCTTCACATGTTTCTGTCGCCTCTTACCGCTCTCTGGCCTTGCTTACCTTTTACTCTCTTTTTACTTCCCAACAATCCATCCACTCTCTCACAATCACACATGGACCCACCCACACACACACAGCCATGCAAAGCTGGAGTCACTGTCAGCCCCCGTGGCCCGGCACTGTTAAGATAAAATGGCCTTGGGAGCCCTGCACCTCCGTCCAACCATGACGTGTTTCAGATTGTCTCCTAAATCTTCTCTGACAGATGGATAGATGTACTACTGCAGCTGTGTGAGTATGAAATAGATCCCTTAAGGAGTATAAGGAAAAGATCAGGTCTGTGAGGGGCAAACATAAGTCAACTGCCGAAGTGGACTTCTAATCATGTGCCTTAAAGAACTAGATTTTATAAATCAGCTTTTATTGCAGGAGAAGCTTACCGGTTTTAAGTGGTTGTTCTGGTAAGAAAATAGTCCTTAATATAAAAGGATATTGCATCCATGCAATACATACAAATGTAAAGTAATAGTTTGACATTCTGGGAATTATACTTGTTTGCCTTCTTGCTGAAAATTAAATAGAAGATCGATTCCACTGTCGTGTCCATTAAATATGAAGCTCCTGCAGCAACCGGTTAGCTAAGACCTGGGTTTACACTTTGCACAGAAAAAATAATAATTCTCTTAAGCCTTTGGACAGAGCCACGCTAGCTGTTTTCCTCTGTTTGAATCTTTATGTTACACTCACTGACTCCAACTTCATATTTAGTAAAAAAAAAAAAACTATACCTTTAACTTCTCCTTTCCTTTTGCTTTTGTTAATGATATGAAAACTACTAAAGTTTTTATTTTTTTTACTTAAGCTGCCTTTTAAGGTCAATTGGCTATTAGTATTTTCTTTACATTAGTTATCAATAAACTAAACAGGTATAAGTGGAGTCATTTTACATTAATTTGACCGCTGTATCGTTCAAAAGTATGTAGAGGAAACAGTGTCAGTGTCAGTTTCTGCTTCGCCCAGGCATAAAGAAATACACATTGGACTGACGTGTGCATTACACACATAGTCTTAAATCTAATAGATTATATAAGAAATATATTTTTTAATTAGAAAATACATTAAAAGCAGGTAATCATGTAATGAATACTAGTGACTGTGAATGCTGAATAAATTTTTTTACTCCACATCTAGTATGCTGGTGGGTGGATGCTGGTTTAAGTCACTTAGGACCAACACATGATTTTCAATAGACGTTTAGAAATGATGTTCTTATAAATTTAAATATATTAAGTAGTATATGAGAGCTTTGGCATATTAATATTATATGTGGGTTTTTCTTTCAATGACTGTGTTTCACAAGACTGATACTAAAATAATATTTAACTCTATACATCTTTTGCTCTCTGAGTTACAAAACTAAATATTCAAAAATACAAGGAAAACATTAATAACTAAGGAAATTATGATTGTATCATAAAAACTACTATTTGTGATTATGAAGTGCTCCAATTTCAAACCAGTTCTGCAGATTTGAAAGATTTAGAGATGTTTGTGTATCTTTGATCCACAAATCCAAACCTTAAAGTGACAATCAAGTTCAAAGAAGCATCAGTATGTAGTCTATCAGAATGTGCACTGTATTCACACAGGATTACACCACAGATGGAAAGGCGTTCTGCTCTGTGCTATCAAGTCATTTTGCTATAGGTTATCATCTCATCTGGCCGGCACAATACATGAACACAGAAACAAACACACATACACACACACACACACACACACACACACATACAGAGCAGCATGTCAACCAGCCGCTGCTCAGATTAAAACATCTGAAAACTTCTGAAAATATCTGAAGCAGCTCTATCGCTCTCTCTATCAAAGCCACTCAACCTCTCCCTCAGTCTTTTGTGTTTGTTTTATATTGGTACATGACAAGACTCTCTCTCTCTCTCTCTCTCTCTCTCTCTCTCTCTGTAACCCTGTCTCTCATACACACATTCTTTATCCAACTTTAATTTCGCTTTGCCTGCAGCTCTCTGCTTCTCTCATGTTTCCATCTCTTCATGCTTGGAAATGTCTGGAATTAGTCTAAGGAGATTTGTATATTAAGAGGTGGTTATCTTAAGAGAGGCCAGCTTTGTTTGAGACATATACTTTATTTAAAAGAACTACTACACTGTGGGAGCTCATCTGGATCCTGAGAATATTAAATCTAAAGTCCGAGTTGGCAGCTTTACTTTGAGATGCAAAGCCATGAGTGTGAACCTTTTCAAATGGGAGACTAAAGCATGTCAGAAAAGGCCTGTTACATAATTGAGGATCCTTTACAACACACTGTACAGGGTTATGTAAGTTATCAGGGCTGTTGTTGTACACTACTCCACACCTTCAGGCATACGTCTTCAGATTAAAGGAAAGAAATCAGAATGATGAGCTTGCTTTTTTCACATGCGGATATGTGGTTTTTGGACAATGCATATCTACACACTAAAAATGGCCAGTTACCCTAACCTGGACCCTAATGGTATGAATGTAAATGAGCTAGCAGTTGCTGTTACCTTCTACAATTCATTTGCAAATTGTGTAAGACTAAAAAAGACAAAGCATTTGTGTCTGCTGTGAGACAAAAACTATACTTCTGGGGTCTGCAGGTACCCCAGTCAGTAAATACAAATGGAAAGGAAGAGAGTTTTTTTCCCCCCTATACCAGAATGATAGTGGGTGCAGCCAGACCTTTCTCCAAAGCTGACACATTGCTGTGGAGCTAGGTCTATGTGAGACTTTTTAACATTATCAATAAATGCCAGATTTGGAATTTCCACCCTCTGTCTGAAAATACATTATACTAAATAATGAGGCAACGTTTAACAAATCTCAAAGTAGAAATCCATGGCAGAGACCTATTTCCACAACCGCACTCGCAGAGTAAAAACTGGAATGCAAAGAGCCACCAGACAAGCTCCATTTTAAGTGAGGGATGAACTTTTTCATTGAGTGTTTTTAAACACTCAATTAACCAGGGAAACTTTGCTGAGAGCAATTCTGTTTTTTTTATTAAACGTCCTGTTCACGCTCAGCTACACACATTCACACCTGGAAGTGGTCCAAAACAACCACAGGTATTGTTCAGTGACAATTCCTATAAAGTTTATTGAAACCAGATGGCTCAATTCTCAACAGTGTTGACTAGAAAGAGAATAAGGTAGCATTACTTGCAATTCTACTATGGACACAGTAAGAAGAGAAAATAATAATTTTGAGCTGCAGACACATTTTTTTAGCCACACCATGTAAGATACTACTCCAATAACATTATAAGAAGCTCACTACATATAACTGATCTTTAGACAGCAGAGATGTGGGAAATCAGACCTGCTCAAACTGCAGACAGCCGACCAAATATTCTGACCAGAAATTCAACCGATCGTCTGACAGCCGGATCGCTGATGGTTCAGGCCATTATTCAGGCTTTGTAACCCCCCTCAAATGGCATGTCAAACAGATCTGGCAACAATTTCATCCAAATCTAAAATAGTGTAACATCGTTGGTGACCACTTCCGGCTTGACTGACTAACTCATAGTACATTGAATACAAAACAGAGCAATAAAAAAATGCCAATTTGGCTCACAGACTAAGTGGGACTAATAATAAAGTTTGCTTTTTACAGTGAGTGAAGTTTATGATATTCCAGGCTTCAATAATGATGTATCTTTAGTGAAGTAGATCACCCTCATGCATCAATAATAGTCTAATTTGATGCATTATCCATGATGATAAAGATACAGAAAGATAGGAATGCATGCATATTGTCAATATTAAAGAGACCCCCCAAAATTTCCAAATCGTTTTTTCAGGGGAGCTCATATGTTATTAAAGGTAAGCCCGTAGCTCCCTTCGATCCCCTGTAGTTCGCACCCTGAGTGCAGGATAATCTCTGGCTGATCAAATAACCCCCCTATCCAATAAATCTGTTCTGTCTGAACTGTATCACATCATTAAGGTTTTTAACCTTTAGAGCTTTTGGTTCAATAGAATTTGTAAGTGATTCAAATTCAGACAAAAAACCTTATGCTACATAAGGATGCTGCAACTTT
>NW_023340268.1:2368917-2369289 GCF_004916995.1 Morone saxatilis
GTCTGCTGTGTTGTTTTTTACTTTGAAACATTTTGTTCTTGTAAGCACTTGTTCAATAAACTGGATTTAGAAAGATATTCCATACTGGCTGTAAAACAACAGTAGGTCAATACTTTGGAAGCTCTGTATTCTTCAACATTACTTCTTAGTAACAGACAGCTACTGCATTACTTTAGGTTCCAGTTGACTCTGCAGACATTTATTTTCTGTTTCGGAATGTGCCCTTTTTTAGTAAAACTGCTCCAGCTTTGGGTTGATTTGGTTGAAGCAAATTTTGACTACAAAAACTAAACAAAAACTCTTTCATTCCCACTGCATTTTAAACAAGGCCAAATAGACAGCTGCTATTTTTTAATGCAGCTTTGCACACCT
>NW_023340268.1:2369344-2379775 GCF_004916995.1 Morone saxatilis
TTTTATGTTGTTTGTGAGCCCCTAACCTAAGACATTTTTTATCATTATATGACACAAACAATAAAGTTTTTTTAATCTTGAATCTATACACCAAAACCTGCGTGAGAAAATAAGATCAAAACAGTGACGGAAATAAAACTGTGAAATTCCCTTTTGGTTTGATTCAAAAACACAAACACACAGTAAGTAGGACAGAGAGACCATAACATGTAAATCAACTAGCTGGGACAGACCAGAGGGTGTTTCCATCTGAAGTAAATACACCTCGATCTAAATCAAGAATATGTTCTTTATGTTTTATATTGGAAATATTCTATTGGACTTATATTACACAGAACATCTCCTCTCTCATCCATCGCTGACTATGGAGGAGAATTTTTAAAGTTTTCTCACTTTTTGTGTATTTGAAAGGCTTTTTGGGGAGGATCACCTTGTCTTGGAGGGCCGTGTACGTTGGCAGTTGGTAAATGCCATGTTTGGGGAATGCAAATAAACTTTTATTTTTAGATAATGGAGTTCATCATCCCTGTTTTATAGTGGTGCCTGAAGAATAAACACTCATACACACACATATAATCCAGGATATTCAGATTCACACACTCATAAGCTGCGTGCAAAATGTCCGTTTATGGTTTCGGCTTTTCGTTGAGCCTCTGCTGAATTCCTCTCTGTCAGTGATCAGGTTCTTATACAAATAAAATGACTTACATTGACTTGACTTTATGTTCTTTATATTTGTAGAGAAAAATACTTAATTCTGTAAGGTTTTCTCGGAACTACTAAGAATTAATGTTTGACACTCATCTATAGACCTCATCCATGATATATTTTTAAGGCTGTGATTAAACCGATTTTCTTTGTTGCTCAGTGTACATTAACTTTCAAGCCCCTGCAGATAAACACGTAGTCTTCTTCATAAAATGGAACAGTTTGAACGTAACTCAAGACAACTCACCAAGAAAAGCTGAAGGCGATACGGTGCCGTTGCTGCGAGAAACCATGACGCTGATGCCAGTCTCCACGAATGGAACGGAAAACTCTACGACCTCCGACCTCTCTTCGTTAATGGTGAGAGAACCAATGGCCATGTCAGCCCTGTTGGATACCACCTGGAAAACAGGACGCCTGATATTAGAATGATTTTGTGTGACAATAAGTTAAAAGACTAAAAGGATATTTTTACCAAATAAGGCAATATTTAAATTAGATCTCATCAGTCCTGCACCAACTCTGTATCATTGTTTTTATTGAAAAATATAAGATTTGTGCACTCTACGCTATCCTACAAAGCAACATCTTAAGACTGCGCTGTACACAGTGCAAAGCCTTCTATGAGAAAAAAAAAAGAGTCTTTGAAAAGAGAAATCCAAAGCACTCTTCCTCAGTGATGTTTGAAAAAAATACTTCATACGCTTTGTCAATGAACTGGATGTAAATTCTAGTGTGTTTCCATTTTCTTCTCTCTTGGCATGTGGTGTGAAACTGGGCTGTGTTCCTCCTCAGAGGTCTTCCGACAGCTGTAAATGAGGCTCAGGTGGTCAGAAGGTGAGGAAGTGAGGGGATTCACAGCTCTGCCGTGTTTCACCTGGCATGAAACAGAGGTTACTTGACTGCAGCTGAGGGACCGTGGAGGTTAGAGAAACTGGCTACTGACCAAAAGTTCATTAGTCTGAGTCCTGGCCTGGCCCCAAAAGTCTGTGAAGACAAAAGGCTCCGCGGTCCCTCACCAGACACCACTGAGACGCCTTTCAGTAGGCTCTTAAAGTCCCAATCCTTTAAGTCTTCTTTCTCTGTTGACATCTTAAGTGTCCAGCTCTCATTGATTTATTGTTGTGTTGATGGACTGCACTTCCCAGTTATCACCTGTCAATCAAAGAGTAGTGGCACTGTGATGATGTCTTTATCTCAGGATTTTTCTGTTGATGCAATTTGGGATTCTGCTGCTGCCACTTTTGTCTTTGTTCAGCTTTGCTGCTCTGCTGGAGAGCCGAAATGAAACTAGTTCAGCCACTCAAGCTAGTTCAGATGTCTGTGATATGGCTGTAGTGATAAGTGGACATAGAGAGACAAAATGTAGACGTTCTCAGACAGCAGAGATTATAAATAAAAAGTCGGAAAAATTACAGAAATTCAGATCTTCCCAATTGTTTGTTAATTATTTGTTACCAATAAATTGTTAATGTTGACAGAAACATAAAACGTCTCTCTGCTCAACAAGGAATTCTTCCTGAGTACTACCAACTAGACTGTTTAACCCCAAAATTCCACCGGGCACGGCTTTATAACATTGCGTCTGCGACTTGGTTTGGCTCTGATCCGTCTGTCTTCAAATCCCACTGAGAGTCTTTCAGAAGCAAAGCGTCTTCAGAGCATGTTGCCTGCCTGGAATTGTTCACTTGTGTATTTTGTCCTTAAAAAGGAGTGTTTCGCCACTTTAAATCTCCTCTTTCCTGCCTCTGACTGATTAAGTTCTGGCAAGGTGCCGGAGTCTCCACGTGGCATTTTATGTTTAAACTTGACTGGATTCTCTATGCTGTTTCTGTGTTTGATTTCCTGCCAGTGCTGCTCTACAAATAAACGTCTTACCTCAAACTAATTTGAGGTAAGACGTCAAAATCAAAGTCAATCTTTGTGAATAACTGACCTATGTACCGCTACCACAACTTAGTGTCATCTGAAAATGATGGCTATGTCACCAATTACTGACTGGTAGGACAAAACAAACTAAAATATTGCCCCTTCCAACAAAAAAAGTTCAATGAATTAAATGAAATGTCGATTTAGTCTGACTAACCCTAACCAAATAAGATCTTCATAATTGTGAATATTTAATCACCTTTTTTGGCTAAGTATTTTAGCTTAGCAATGCAGTTAATAAAGCTTGATTGACGATTTATTTGAAAACACTTTTGTTTGGCACATTCCCATGCCGGTGGAAATCTCTGAAATCTGTTTTGACAGTTTGTTGCTGAAATTGTTGCAATTACAGACAATGCTGTTGGAAACCATAACCCAGAAAACTATGAGCAAGCATGTAAAAACAAATAAAGACCAATTTGGTTTTGTCTTACATTTAAAGTTTTCTTTTTGGAAGCTGATGTTTGAGATCTCAGGATTTTGCATCAAGCTGGAGAGTTTTTCTAATCAACTCATACAATTCTAGTGCATTTCCATGAAATGACATCATAACGTAATTACATCATATAATTAAATATATGTTCGCTGTGATGGATTACCTATATCAAGCAGGTTTCAGTTCTTTGCATATTATATCATTATTCATATCACAATTCATTATAATACTACAGCATAATACAATCATGAAATTAATGGGAATTAATGGTGGGCTGAAAGGCAGGAGGAAGGAGAGTGTTTGCTAAAGAAAATGTGCTGCTGAAACAACGTGTGTTCCTTCTCTGGATAGTGCAAGAAGAAACTTTTAACGTTTACTTTGTAAAATCAATAGTTTGTCTTTGAAGCCTTCAGAGACACTTTAAAGTACAAAGTTGTCGAAGAGTATGATGACGCACAAGTGTTACACTTTTGATACCGTATGATTAGCAGCTTTTCTGCCTGTCAAAATCAATCAGTCCGTGGTAATTATTCCATTTAATTCAACTAGGTCATTTGAAATACTTGAATACAGTCTGAAAGCAACACCTGTGACACTCCTGTTCAGGAAGGAAGTTTATATTGTGAACAAAAAATATTATAACGGAATGATTCATAGCTTAGGATGACAAAATGTTAAGGACGTCAGAAATTACTGCCTTATTGAGAGGCATTCATGTAAGGAAGTACAAAGAGTGAAAGACTCAATGACATTATGAGAAATAGCAGAAATGATTGTCCAAGCGTAGGCTTTCACTGGAGAGACAAGGACACAAGACGAGCCCATGAGCCTTGGTACAATGTTACTTTGTCAGGATAAGAGAGAGGTGTTTAGTTAATAGAAAATAATACAATGGAAGTAAAGAGAAAAAGAGTACTCCGATCAAGGATCCTTTTGTATTCGCAATAAAAATGTTAGGTAACAGGAAACAACCAAGGACAGGAGGATGTGAGATGTGAGACAGTTTTCATACAGAATCAGCTGTCCCTGTGCACACATGTTTGTCTGCCACCAACTTAATGAGTTACTGACAGATGCTGGGCAGCAGGCAGCTGAGGACAGACAGAGAGAGATAGAGAGAGAAAGAGAGACCACCTGCACCCACAACGACATCCGGACTGTGAGCAAATAGTAATATGTCAGTGTTTGGTTGATTTTAACACACATGTGCATGCTCACACACTCCCACACATATATCCCATACTGTGTGTGACCCTGTGAAACACTAACCCTCAAGCTGGTTTTATACTTGTAGCATTCAGAGGTTACATGCTTAGAATTTGCTAATACAGCGTACGCTATGTTCGAAGTTACTAAGGTAAGTAACATAAGTACATGAAATGTAACGCAAGCCATGTGCAGACTTTCTTACTCTTCATACTATGTCACCTGATTTTAATGGCGGGGGTGTCCAGGAATGGCATTAGAGGGGTACCTACGGTGTCATACTTTGAAGTGGGGGAACACTGACCAAGCTGCAGTATTTGACGACTTGAGAGCGAGACTGGGTTGCTATGCTTTAGCTAGCTTGTACGCCAAAATCCAACTTTATGCTGGGGTTACAGTAACTAAGGAGAACTGTGGAGACCTCAAGAAATGACCATGTCAAACTTTTTTGATCTTGCAATGCCATTCGTGGGGAATGTTAACTTTTGAAGAAGTGAGCATGATGATAACCCAATGTTTCAGAAATGTCTTCACTCTAAAGGTCTAAAACTGAAACTGGTCCTCACAAAGATAGAAGTACAAGACCACACACACACACACACACTGTGATAATTTGCAACCCCTGTCTAACCCCATGTTAAACTAACTTCATTAATCCAGCCACCAGAAGGGGATTGGCATCATGGAAACAGCAGAGTATCTGCCAACACACACACACACACAAACACACACAGCCATGTACAAACAGTCACACAGTGTGTGTTGTCCTCTCTCTCTCTCAGTTTCTCCACCACTAATCTTTCTGACAGACTCCCTCCATATTTTCTCTCTTCTTCTTCGATTTTGGTCCAATCCTCTCTTGCTGGGTCGCGTTTTAAAGGATTTGAGGCAAGATAAAAAGAATTTCACGGGAGCACTCGAATCAAAACCCCTTTTTGTAAACACAACATAACAAAAAAAAACAGAATGAGAAAAACGATGATGCTACTGTACAGGAAAAATAGAGAATTAAAAACATACTACAATATTTCACTGAGACACACATAAAAAAAAGGTCACGGTGTGTTTGTGGTCTAAACTTTAGAATAAACTCCCAGAGGAAGTGCAGTCTGCACGCTGTGTCTTCTTTTAAGTCCCAACTGAACACAGCTTCATAAACTTGCATTTAATCTCTCACCCATATTGCTTTGACTGTGATGTTTATTTGTTTGCTGCAAGTTCTGTATTGCCTTTTAATGTTTCATGATGGGCCATTTTTTTGTATGTTTAAACACTTTTGTAATTTAAAAGAAATTGCTTATCATTTTGGAAAATATGCTTTTTGCTTTTTTTTTCAAAAAATTTGAGGCTTGATGGAAATCTTAGGTGTGTGTGTGTAGCATAGAGATGGAAGCAGGACGAAGTTAGCCTGCCTTAACACAAGAACTGGAGGCATGGACAATGAGGTAGCTAGGCTTATCACAAATGATAATTTTTACATATATATTTATGTATAGGTTGAACAAACAAGACACAAATGCAAATAAGACTGTAGACTAACTGTAACTGTAGACATGTTTTTTTCCTCTGCTTCCAGTCTTTATGCTAAGCTAGGTTAACCACATGAGTGGCTCCAGCCCCATACTTAACACACAGACTTAAGATTGGTACTTACTTAACTTCTCACTCATGCAAAGAAAGCAAATATTTCTATATTCCATTAATAAATTAATATTTATTGATTAATGAATTAATTCATAATGTGCACATTTTGTGAAATATTGACTAAGAAAACGGGAATACATCAATTATTACTGTTTCAATATGTAGCTTAAAATGTGGACACCTCAAACAAAGTTCTGGCCATGTACTAATAACAATAGTACACTCCCTGTAACATGCTTTATTTAACTTTTTGGGGTTTGTGTATCAACATTTGGAATCAATGCTGCAATGCTTTAGTAACACATTATTGTATGTCCTGATTTTATTAATTTACAATGAGGTTACTTTTGATTATCTGTACAATTAAACCTTCAAAGGCTTAAAAGATACCATTTGTGGCGACTATGATTCAACATAGCACAATACTAAGTTGCTAAATTGGTAGCATGAATCCTGTTATTACTCAGAATCATGCCAGCCATTTTCAGAATAGAGCAAACTGGAACTGGGAGGAATGGATGGTTGGATGTATGGATCCTCACCTCTCCGACCATGCCGTTCCACTCTCCGTCAATGTTCTTTCCATGCCTCCCATTGGTCACCAGGTAAAGGTCATAGGTGAAACCCACAATTTTTGCCAGTCGCTTTAGTACGTCGATGCAGAACCCTTTGCAGCAGTGCTTCATGGGCCCCGTGCCATCCACCACCAAACTGTGGAGATGATGTGGGAAAAGACATATAGGTGAGATATGTAAACATGCTTTTTAAAATGTTTTATCAAGGGCACTTTTGACCTGGATGGGCTGCTTGGCTGAGAGTGTGCTGCTAGGGGAGTGAGAAAAGGAACAGGTGAGTACCTAGGAGACACAGGGAGAACGGGAGACTAAGGAAGACAAGTAATGTAATTGCAGAGGGACTGTGAGTGGATCAATACTGACAGTTTTGGCTGTTGTGGTTGGAGAGGCAATGCTTGACAGGTCAGAAAGCTCAGCAGGAAAAGTGCTGCATTATTAAAACTCAATTTTTCGCTTTTGGATGCCATCTAAATTAGAAAAATTCTGCGATGGCCTCTGAATGCTTCTTTCCTCTGAGGCTTCATCTAGTGAACACTTCACCCTAAGACCCTTATGAGCAAGTTTCACATATGGGAATCCAAGTACATTTTGATCACTATCAGTCAAGTGGCTGCAGTGTCCTCTATCAGCTGTCCATACCAAGTGCCCATTTGAGGGTCCCTGAGACACGTAGCTATGACAACCTCCCGGTTTTGTTACCAAGCAACACAACTTGCGCATTTGGAAAATTGTTTCTCGAATACAAAGTAACGTCAAACTTATGAGAGTGGGACAATTAACACCTCCATACTTATTAAACATTTTTATACAGTTGTAAAAGTATTTTTTCTGCAAATAAAGTGTCTTATTTTCTTAGCAAAATGAGAGGAATTTAAAAAAATTTACTGTGTTTTAGCCACATTCTTCTTGTGTATGTGCAAATAAATTCACTTTATTGACATAATGTATTTCTGGTTCTTTGACCATTTCCTTACACAGAACTATCCCACATGGTGTACAACAACACAAGTGACATGACCTTGGTGATGATGACAGGAGAAAATAAAAGCATAACACAGTTTATCCACTGCACTACAGCTACATCAGAAGAAATAAGCTGTGACAGGTAAAAAAAGATAACAATAAGAAAATATAAGATATATATATAAGAAATATAATATAAGAAAAAGAACAAGACACAACAACACATCTGAAGAAGACAAATACATTTGGGGGGACAAACAGTGTCAAAATAGGTTGATTAACACAAGAGCAAACTTCTGTCTCAGCCAATAAAATTGATGGAGGATGAACTCGTTATCTTCCTGTTGGCCAGGTCATGTGCTGGCAGGAAGGAAGCTTATCTTGGATAGACCAGGAGCCCAGAGCCCAGAGCCCAGAGCGCGCACACACACACACACACACACACACACTCACGCTCTCTTTTTCTCCCTCTGACTTTTGCCTCAAATGAACTGAAATTAAATCTTAACTACAAGTAAAAATACTTTTCTACTTTTTAACCATTGATGTCCAGATCGCAAACCGATGCTCACTGTCTGAACAGCCCAGTTGGTTAACATGGGCACTGAAAGGAAGTGAGCAGCACTTCGGGGCGCTTTGCTGTGCTTCCACCTCTGGTGTCCCTGGTGATTGCTACAACAATGCAGATGAAAAGTGTACATGTACATGAAACAGGAGAAAATCATAAAGGATGTTAATGTCCTGCATATTGTATATATGTACGTAAAGAAAATACAATTAATATTCAGTTATTTAGAAATCTGGATTGAATTGGTATCATGTTGTTTCTATCTTTGAGTATATATAATGTATGTAAGTACAGTGTGACTCAAACTAGACTGAATCACTCCACATGCGCTGATGCAGCAGGGATCTCTCACTCCATGATTAAAAATCTATTGATGATATATGATTCTATGGATTGATTAAAAGATAATTAACCTTACTTTGCTGTATCATTTCAGGTTTCATGGTTTTATTGATAAGCTGTAAGAAAACCATGCCCTGTTCTTAACTGCATTTATTTAGGTGGTACCATATGACTTTAATGTATCTATACTGCTGTGAGGAAACTTAATTTCCTCCCTGGGATAATTAGGTTATTGTGCAAAGTTTTAATCTATTGATCCCAGAAGGAAAGTCTTTCTTTAAGCCTATCCCTCCCTGTACACAGCACCTGGAGATGGTAAAGATTTACTGTCTTGTTCATAGATGCTTGGCCCAACATTTCAATTCCACAGGGATCAGAGCCTGGAAACTGGTTTCCATCCTGGTTTCAGGATGGTTTCTATTTAACCACTTATCAAAACTTCTTTGCTACTTTTGAATTAAGTTTATAGGCTGATAAGGGTTTAGAGCAGAAACCACTAGGAGACATCAAGGTAAGAAATCACTTGTTATGTACTAAACCGACTCCTGTTGTGTATAAAATAGTTTCAGTCCATTTTAGGAAAGAGAAATGTGACTCTGCACTACACTCTACACTCTGTTTCTCTCTGCTTATGGCCATAATAAACTGTAGGTCATCCTGACCTGCCACTTTCTTAGGTGAGTTACAAATCCATGTTTCAACTCCATTCTCACTTACTTTCATTGCAATGTTTTTGTTTTTCTCAATTTTGCTTTTATAATGCTGAATAGTTTTAAACATCCCATCATCCTCGCTCAATGAGTCACATTAAACTACCAGAAAATGGACTGTACACCACTGTGATGATGAAGAAAGTGTGCAGGTGACATTTTGCTTTAATGGCTATAATGGGCAGTTTGGCTGCCATTAAAAGCCAAGAAGGTAAAAAACTGTTGCTGTGAAACCTGTATTTTACAGCACCAAAAGAGCTATGCAGTGCAAGTCTGCAGAAATGTTTTCTGGTACTAAGAACAACCTTTGACCATGTACATTTGGAAGGCATGTGTCATAATTAAAGATAATTATTAAGAGTATTAAATAAATATAAATGTACATGCCAGACATTTAAAACTGAACTTTGCAGAGTTTGGATATAATTAAAAGCAAATGCACCAGTGAAAGAAATGGTGATGAAACTTGCCGACTGTGTTTTATACTGGAGGCTGTTACCTGGTGTTCACGGGCATTCGACAGGGTACAGAGTCCCGGATACATGAGCTGGTGCCCGGATCAGCCGGTTCCACAATGACAAATGGCCTCTCCTCCAAAGTAACCACTCGGAGGTGCTGGGCATCATCCAGAGGCTTCAGGAAGGAGCCGTAACGAGACCAGGGATGGTAACGAAGACGCAGGTGGCCGTTCTCCCACCAACCAACCTGAATGGGCATAGACACACAAACACAGATGCTCGGGTTTTTAGCTGCTGGGCAACAGTGGCTTAGAACACACTGCTGATCAATTTGGCAGTTTTAATTCATGTTAGGGAGCATTTAAGTCATTTCATCTGATCAGTTTTGTATTTCAGCCTAGCTAATGTCATCTAGTTGGTAAGCTAACTATATTACCTGATATGACAGCTAAGTATCTCTACCTTGCTGTTAATACATCTTAATTGCATACAACCTAATAAGCCTGTGTATGAAACATAATCTATAAAATTAGGCTAAATTTGGTCAAAAAAGCTTTTCTAGATTACAAGGTTACATAAACTTTGTTTCCATAAGATTTTAAGGACTACACATCAATGTTTAGCTAGGACCTCAAACATACTACTGTGATTTAAATGCAGTTAAAACAATGGTCTTTAATAATTTAGATATTAAAAAAAATCTTTAATTTTTCAGCCAAAATCAATTTGGTATTAATGTTAACACACAAAAATCCACAAATCCATGCTTGGGAAGCAATACATCCAAACTAGCTTTCAAAGTAACAATCTTATTTTAAATGGACATGCCCTGATTTGTGTCCAAGAATACAAAACCACTGGTCCAGTTATTTGAATTGCTGGGTACCTTAAT
>NW_023340268.1:2379875-2387030 GCF_004916995.1 Morone saxatilis
CCCCCCGTCTGTGTTTTGTATTAGATGTCCAAAATCTACTTCTCCAGTGTGTATCTGGTACATTATACTGCTTCTGTTGATTCCTCGCCCAGGATGATATAAGTGTAATAGTTCACTAAACTGAAGTTAATGCTGTCAGCTCCCTGTTTTTTTGTGGGATTTCTATATTCTCACCTCTGTACAGCAAGTCCCAAGGGACACCATTAATACTCAGAGGACTACTAAAAACTCTGATCACATCCTTGTAAGCTGTTTCATATGAGGCACCTCAGCCCATCTATTAACTTTATGGTATATTATCACTCTGTGTCTTCTGTTAGGTCAAGCTTCTAGTCGTATACTTCTTTTACCATTCCTCTACAGCTGAGCTTTATTTCTTTGGAAATAGAGACTAAGACTGAAGATAATACAGTTTACAGTGACCTACATGTGTAAACAAATTTGTTCACATCGATTGAGGGTGTTACCTGTGTGGCTGTTCTGCCACAACACAGCAAGTCTGTCAGGTATTTTGTTCTTTTCTAGCTGCGGTATCAAGATCTTATTTGTATACAAGCATTTCTCTTGTTGATCTTGCTGATGGTGCCAGACGTGGCTGCGGGGATTTGTGAAAAGCTTACCTAACCCTTAACCATCATTGCTACATGCCTATGCCCAACCATTCCCATTCTAATCTTCTCTCTAAAACCTGGACCTAAAGCATATTAAATGTGAACTTTTAAGAAGTGTGTCCCCACAATGTGGCTGTGTGAATAGACATGTTTTTACAAACATGCATGCATTTTTACTTACATACTTGTGAGGACTCTCATTGACATAGTATACATAGACAATCCTAACCATTGCCCTGAACTGGATCCTTATTCAAACCTTATCTCTAAAACCAAGTTTTAAAGCTAAAATCAACAGTTAGCCTTATAGGGACCAGGACTGGGTTGCACCAACTATTAGTAAAATTAATTATTAAGTATGAGTGTGAATTTATTAATAGTTTCTTCCTAACAAGTTACAAACAAGTGATACTGAAATGATTTGAACCACTAAAAATTCTGAAATGTCATAGTTAAGATGTTAATATTGTGAAAAATTCGTGCTGGCAAAATAAATCATTCTACACAGAAAGTCACTGTAGCAGTAGTAGCAGTATCATCCAAATGTAACAGGGCCAAGAGCTACATTAAATTTACAATCTTTTGCAAGTGAATGCATTACTTTGTTTAATTTAGGCTATATAGGCATATAGGCATATAGGCATACATGCAGAAATACGTGAATTTGAGAACAGGCAATATTAATTTCAGTGGGAGAGAACAACTTAACCAACCTTAATTGGTCAATTGTCTTATGTTATTGGCATTAGATTTTGTAATTTTCTTATTTTGGTCAAATCTAATTCAAAGTAGTGAACCATCTTCTGATGCTAAGCTAGGGCAGATAATCAGTGATGTTTTCTGGGGTCTTCAGGTGTTTCGGGTTCTTTTGAACATCATACACACTCGCTTGGGGCGACCCAGCTTGGGTTAATCAGACCTTAGCTTCTGCCCAAGCAAATCTCTATGTAGTAAACACTTAAGTTATCACTAGGATACGTTTGAACTTACAGACAGCTGGTGCAACTGGACCCAGCTTCTTGTCCCCAGATAGGAGGTCAGTCCCCATAATGTACTGTGGAAAATGATGTCCCCACAACGTGATGAATACAAGTACCATACAAGTACACAAAACCACAGGTGCAAGCATAATACCCTACAGGTTACCAGCAGAAATGCATACTCACAGAGAGGGACACATACAAACAAGTCATGAGAATGCATAATCCCACACAAAAACTAGAAGACACAACCAGGCACAAAAATACAAATAGGTGCACCCACACACACTCACATTGTTATTCATAATTATTCATTTTAGTTTTTAACACATTAGCACAAGGACCTGAGATACAAACAAGGGAGCGATGAAGCACCTGGCACTTTGGACCAACCTCACTCACTGTATCTTTAATGCACTTTCTATCTCTCTATTTTTTACTGTGCTCCTGCTCTTCTCTTTCGCTCTCTCCGCTGCATAAATAATAATAGCCAGAACCAACAGTTCATTATGGAACAACATGATAATTTGCTTGTCTGTGCTCATTTGTCCTCCAGTTCATCCCTCTTACATGTTTCTATTAACTGAAGTAAATGCGTTCTGCCACTCTTTAAACACAAAAAAATACATTTATATGTGCATGCACACACGCACAACCTAGACATGGGCTGAATCCCTGGATTTCCAGCCCAGCAGAAGGCAGGGATAGAGCATGAGTTGGTATTTTGTGGTAACCATGAATGGACCTTGGGGTTTTTATCAAAATGTTATGAGACTCAATGACAACAGTAACATTAAATCCAACTTTTAAAATAATGAAAGCAAAATCGCATATTACAAACAGCAAAAAAATGTGTATTGGCTGCCTTGCCAAAAATGTTGCAGTTGAATAAAGGTAAACAGGACATACACAGAGATGTAATTTTGAAATAATGGAGTCCCATAATTAATTATAGTCTCTTTGTGTCTATCTTTGACATTTCCATTAAATCTATAATCTGAGGTGCACTGCTCAGAGGTCTTGGTAGTTTTGGGTGCACTATTTGGTGGAATCAATAATTTAATGTGATTACTTCAAAAATTAACACTTGTGAATTGACTTGCACTTTTACAGTCATTGCTCCCTAAATGCCCCGTGCGATGAATATTCTGATCTGTTACCTTTCTCTTGTCAATATATATTTTTTTTATGTTTTTTTTATTTTTTTATTTAACACCCATGCATTGGCTTGAATAACTTTTGCAGTCATTGCTCCCAAATGCTCGGTGGGATTAATAATCTGATGTGCTACCTCCACCCTGTCAATATTTTCTTTTAAATTAACACTCTTGTATTGACTTGAAGAACTTTTGCAGTCATTGCTCCCAAAATGCTCTGTGGGATCAATAATCTGATCTGCTACCTTCCTCCTGTCAATAATTTGACACAAATTATCCCAAACCAACCAATAGCTGCTTTACATAATCCATAACTCGAAGAGGAGCTTTGATTTTCTGTATATTTCATTGTCTGTTCAGTCACAGTGGCTGTGATGGCTCATTGTTAAGCCTTTCTGTTTATTACAAACAAATCTCTGCTTCTGCTGCAAAGGTAAAATTCATCACTATCTGAGCACCAGAGGACCTTTTCATACAAAGTCAAGCACTGATGAGATGAGAATAGAAATTCTAAAAACTATTTTATCCTAGGAATAGGCTGAATCACTATTACAATGGTTTTAGAATGTAGCAAAACACATTCATTCAAAAAAATGCTAAAAAGTTACTCCACTGAACTCCAACTCTGAAATGTCAGTGGGAAAAGTATTGGGTTTTGCAGCCAAGAAATCCAACAGAAAGTTTGAAAACAGCCAGTCCTCACCTGTAATAATTACTGTGGGACAGGCAGCCATTTAATAAACAGCGAAGTGTCAAGGGCGTGTGTTCATCCAAGCGACTCCTGGCAGTAGTGAATTCATTACTACTTTTAAGTGATTTCCGATACTATTTTCACTCTGCTGGCCCATTCTGAGAGTCCAAAACAGCTGTAGTAAATTGTAGTAAACAACTGAAGTACAAAATTGACAAAATAGCTTATGAACTCCAGCTGTAGAAATAGAAAATCTCTAAAGGGATGTTAAATAATGGTCTCAACTGAATCGGAAGAAATACCTTTTGATTAATAGTGTAATTGAATTGATTTAATAACATATGCTAATACAATTGACTTCAAAAAGTTTGTTCTTTACACCGGTCTATATGTCCATTATTCAAATCAACCAGACTTAGCCAAGGTCTGACTCATATCATAGCTTTTGTATTTTAAATACTCAATAAATATGAAAACCTGAGTTCAATGAGGACTCAACATGGACGTGGGTAAACACAGACAGTTCAAAACCCAAGGTCACACCTTCTGGCTGACTTATTCTTAAATGTGGAGCAATGGTAGAGATTTTGACAAATTAGCATACTCCAAAATGGTGTATTATGGGGATTAACTTTGCTCATTTAACACCAATTTAAAAATCCTGCCAACACAGCAGCTTTAATAATGTGATATAATGAGAATATAAGCTGCTCAATTTAATATATGTCTTAGATCATTTCTGATCTCTGCTGATTATGCGTGTAATCATTGATCATTGTAACCATTATCATGCTCTCTCATCAATCTTCTTATTGCCACCTACTTGGTCTAGATTATATTTTTGGTATATTTTGCAAATAAACTGTTAAAATATTGATCTTTTTGAATCAAAGCTTATTAAATCTGCAGCCATGCTCACTCTGCCAAGCTGGGTTACCTTCAGAACAATTATCAAACAGAAATGTATAAAGAAGAGGTAAAACATTGCCATGCAAAATACTCTTACTGAAGATATATTGTGATTGTTCTGTGTTGTGAGGTTGTAAAACTCTTAATGCGCCTTTAAACTGAACTGAAATGGGATTCAGCTTTGTGTGGTTTAGGATTGTAGTTCTGCTGTCATGATGATTAAAAAGGTACTCTGGCTTTCTTGTCTTATTCGCTCATTGATCCACTGTGTAATTCCCTGTTTACGCTTTGGCTCAAAGAACAAACAAATGTAAGATGACTTGCTGTATCGTTGCATCACATAACACCTAACTTCATAAAACTCACAGATGTCACACATGAGATGTTCAAAAACTTGTTTGAAAGAAGGCTCAGTTGGCAGCAAAACAACAAAAACCAACCAACAAAAGAACCCCTTATCATATCCGACTATGATGGGGTTCTATCATAGACTAACGATGTAAAGCTGGAAAATGTACATTTTATCCTCTTTTTTAAATTTTTTTTTTAGCACAAATGTGATCCAGTGCTGTTTCTTGAGTTATTCAGGAAGATTAAATGTGAATGTGGCTCAGCTAGTAATTTGGCCAATGCTGAGGTGGTGCTAATGGCCTGCCCATGCATGGAACATTTAGCAGCAGAATAACATAGCACATGTGGATACTTTAGTAGGGATTATTTTAAAATTCTAGGGACAGTGCTATTATGCAAGATATTCATGACACTAAATAAATCCAAGAAATTACACAAAAATCGATTTCTTATTAAATAAGGTTTAGTGATGGAGAAATAATTCACTAGGTTTAATGGTGTGTGTGAAAAGCTACTTGATAATAAACTTGTTTTTGATTTCTGAGTCTGATTCGGTGAAGGAAAGTCATTGCTGTCATGTAGTTAATGTTTTTCCTGGTTGCCAATAAATCAATATTTTTCAGAACACCCAAAGTTACTTTGAAAGTTAATCATTCTATTTGGTCTGTATATAATTTGTTTACCATCTGCTGGGTACTCCAGCAGGTTAGGAAGGCTAGAGTACTCCCAAATCGTGGTGGAGATTGGAAGACATTACAAAAGTTCACAAAACATGTTATTTGCCTAAAAGCTAGACAGCATATTCATCTCTCTATGAATTTTCTGAGTCTGAGCCTCCTGGTAAATACAGTCCCAGATCTCTCACGGAGCTCTACAGCCAGCACTTGTTCAGCTGCCCTAAGGTTGCTGTGCTCGGCAAATATACTCCATGATTCAGTTCAGGAGAGGTTAACTTAGCAAATATACGCCTGGGAAACGGGGATGTTCAGACAAATGAGGTTGGAGAGAACCACTGGGTGGTTAGGGTCAAGTACTGGTCTCTGAGGGAGATGTATCGACACTGTTTGTCCTTTGCATGGCCCTTAGCCCATTTTACATTTAACATTTACTTGAGAGATTCTGGATTATGGACTTCCTCCATTAAATCTAAAAATCCTGGCCTGGAAATGATGGAAGAAAAATTCTACAGGTTGTAAAATATATTTTTTTTGCATCCAAAGGCTTAGAAAAAGTTGAAATACACATTCTAAACAGAACACTGACCTGTTCAGTTGATATGGCAAACATGTTAGCCCTTGTTTCTAGTTGCGTTTCTGTGTCTGTCTGTCGTTCGGTGCTGCACAAGTTAAGTACATTGGGTTTTTAGAGCTTATTTGCTGAAATCTGTTTCTTGCTGTGTCTGAAAACAACACTGATAAAAGCGGTGAGAGTCAACTGTGCAGCGGTGAGAGACAACCAAAACAATGATCTGAAATCCACCTCTTGGGAACCAGAGGGTCGCCGGTTCAAGTCCCACAGGTGCCCTTGAGCAAGGCAACCTAACCCCGAAACCTGAAAGGGGTCTGTTCATCAGTCATACTCGACACTTATACGCCCAGCAACACATACACCTTTCACCAAAGCTGTCACATTGGTCTACTATCCTGAACTGAATCTGACACACAACACCTCCTGGTATCCTGTTTCAGCATTTAAGCATCTTCGTGTGCCCAGAATGCCATGCGTCGAGTTCCTCTTGCGATCTGCTCAAGGCCTGTGTGATTGTATGGGCGGCCGGTACTTCGTATCCAGACCAGCACAACAGTTGTAAGGAGAACGATAGGGCTGGCACGCCACGCCACCAGCAGTTGAGGAAAACTGCTCTCTCTGCGCGTGGGGACACCATGCGTGCTAGCCGCAGCAGTTCAGCCAAGGGTTGTCGCAATGAAGGGAAGAAGAAGAAGAAAGAAGAAGAAGAAGATATACTTTATTGATCCCCTAGGGGGAAATTGTTTTTTTCACTCTTTTTTTATATACACACACAGGCTGCAAATAACAGGTAGGCACATGTGGCATGCAAAGGGGAGAGATGGTGGATGTGATGGGGCTGCCGCGTTATCAGCGCTCATGAGTCGGGTTCAGGTTGCTTGCTTCAAGGGCACCTGTGGGACTTGACCGGCGACGCCCTCTGGTTCCCAAGAGGTGTGATTTCAGAATCATGCTGGTTTTGGTTGTCTCTCACTCGCTGCACAGTTGACTCTCAACCGCTTTTATCAGTGTTGTTTTCAGACACAGCAAGAACAGATTTCAGCAAATAAGCTCTAAAAACCAATGTACTGTAAAACTTGTGCAGCACCGAACGACAGACACGACACAGAAACGCAACTAAACAAGGGCGTAACATGTTTGCCATATCACTGAACAGGTCCAGTGTTCTGTTTAGATGTGTGATTTCAACTTTTTCTAAGCCTTACCCC
>NW_023340268.1:2387055-2390076 GCF_004916995.1 Morone saxatilis
TGTGCTCTGACCCTTCAGCAATCTATGAACCAGATCAGATACACAGTTTGGTTCCAGAGTGGGATCATAAATACTGTAAAATCCTAAAGGGGGATTTCCTGTTGGATACATGACATGGCTATCCTGATGATTTCCTTCTTGACTCACCTGAACATCAGATATAATAGAGCAGCACAGGAGTCATCTTTTGAGAGCAGCAGTGCAAAGTGAACCCTTATCTGTCAGTTTTTCTGCCTGCTGTATAGCCGATTTTTCTACCTTCTATCTTTTCCAAACCTGTGGAGTACAAAACAGTAACCTATCTCCTCTGTCAGTATCTCAGTCTTCATTCAGTAAAAATTCAATATAGTAATGGTAAGATACATCAGCAAAGGGCAGAAAACGGTTCTATGTTTCCCACAGATGTAGTCTTCAGTTTGCTGCCTCTTGTGCTACTGCAACTTCTTTAAGGTTAACTACTGCCAGAAGAAATACAGGCTAGATTTGTTGAACTCAGAAACCAGAAAGACAGAGTAAGGGACAGAAGACTTAAAAACATGAATAAAATAGCTCACACTGTCCAAAAATAAATGCCCCTTGTTCAGCAATCAAATGATAAGAGGCAGCGCTTTTATTTTTCATGAGTGCTGCATATTTGTCAGGTTTTAAACGTAAAGTATCATCAGTAATTTTTATATTTCCCCTGATCGGGATCTTGCTTTGAGGCTTGTTATCTTCTGCAAAACAAGATTGAGGTCAATTTTAGATCGTAGCATGCATGATGTAGAAAATTCTGCAACCCCCCCCTCAAATATGACTATTGAGTCGAATGTTTTTCAGATGCAGATTGTCAACAGTAAGTCAGAATTGTATAGAAAGTCCAGAGGAGAAATATTATGTGGCATTGACAAGCTAATGGGGATTTAGAGGCCAATTCAGATCAAAGAGTCACCATGTGACACTGAGAGGGATTGAAACTGGTGACAAAGCAATGGTAAAATAAGAATCTACAACTGACCAATTTGACATCAAGTGCTGTCATGTTACTTTGACAATCTCCATGGTTTATTACTAGTTCCCTGCTGATTGTTCACATTATGCAGTTTTAAGGCACTTGCCTTTTAGAAAAAGGTTGTTGCAATTACAAAGTTTTTAACAAAAAATGGAACAGAACATTACATTAATTTGTGATCATCTTATACCAAAACCATTAGCTTTAATCTATATCTATAGCCCTCTGGTAAGGCTTTTTCGTAAGATTTTGGAACCTGGCTGCAGGGTTTTGCTCCCACTCAAGAGCATTAGTGAGGTCCAACACTGATGTTGGGTGATAAGGTTTGGCTCACAGTCGGCGTTCCAGTTCATTCCAAACGTGTTGGATGAGGTTGAAGCCTGGGCTCTGTGCAGGGTAGTCAAGCAAATTGGGAGAACCATTTCTTGATGAACCTGACTTTGTGCATTGGGGCACTGTCATGTTTAAACAAGAAACAGAAAACTATTGTCTTGAATATCATTGTATGATGCAGCAATAGGATTTCCTCAACTGGAACTGTCCCAAACTACGAAAAAGAGCCCATGAGCGAACATACAGTAAACAGTGGCATCAACATACTTTTGGTTGTATTGCATATGTTGCGATTCAGCCTGCTAGGCAGGTGTAGAGCACACAGGAATCCTGCTTAGAGACACATTTGACATAAATTGAGTTTACTTATTCCTTAATTCCTTCTTAATGCACTCTAATCTGAATCGTTTATTCATCCTTCTCTTATAGAGCCACGCTAAAATACTGTATAGCGCTGCACCTTTACGAGGAAGCTCAGCTTTGACAGGAAGGTGAAGAACGACAAACACTTTTAAATCCAAGGGCTCACTGATGCTGTACGGTTAGAGCAATGTTTTTTTTTCTTTCAAAGGTCGATTTTTCCTGTTTGGTTATCATCCTTAAGATGAGGGGGGCCTTGAGTCTGCACTCACCAGTAAACATATTGAGTCATGAAAGGTCAAAAGCAAATTGAACACAGCAGGATAGAACAAAAAGGTTTACGTGTGTTTTTTTCTTAGGTTGAAGGGAGTCTTGAGGAATTGAAAGTGCCCTCGGAGGGCAGATCTTGGATTTGGTGCTATTACTGTACGACTGCTACACATGGCCCCTGCCAGAGAGGATATTGGACTGTGAGTTAGCGCTGGCTAACAAGTCTGACAAACCCATACGGAAGAGTAGAGGGTGAAGAAGAGAGAAGGAGGAGGGGAGGGGGCTTAGGGGAGATCTAATTAGATCTGAGAGAGCGAGAGGGGGAGACACAGAGACAGTGAGACAGCAGAAAGGTGAAACTGAGCAGTCATGAGTTAGCTTGTTTGATGGGGTGTGAAATTGCGGTTAGCCAGTCTAGCCGCTGCGCTATGATAATTAGTGCCAGCTTGCACAGCAGTGTACTGACCTCCTCCCAGCCTCTGCCATTGGTGTAGGAGATGACATCAAGCAGCGGTTTGGACAGGTAACCGTCACTGTTGAAGGAATAGTCCCGCCCACCAATAGATATGTTGGTGAAGTACCTGTGAAAGGAGACAGGAGAGGTAAAATAAGAGATGTGGTTTGCCCTACAACGGAATTCTTGTCAAGAGGGGGATTTGTTTTGTTTTGTTATTCCCCAACCTTGAGTGACACATACATTTCAATCACCTTCAGTCACCACAGAGCTGTAAGCAGTTGCTCAGTGCAGATTTCATAACAATCAAAGAAATACACTGAGTGGACTGACAACTTTCAGCAGTGTCGATCTCATTCACACACCGTTTTTCTGTTGCTATGGATGCAGCAACGTAGCAAGCTACAGTATGGGGGAGGACGATGTCACCTTTATCCATCCTGCCTACGAAGCTCTGGTTGGTTGACTGTTTCTCCTACCGATGGAAACAGCTGTCAATGGGCCCAACACCATACCTATGGATATACCTAATCCAGACTAGATTACTGCAACTCCCTTCTCTCCGGCATAAATCAAAAATCACTCTCTCGCCTCTCGCGGGTCTGTCCTAGGT
>NW_023340268.1:2390176-2411080 GCF_004916995.1 Morone saxatilis
TTGTATTCTTGCTGTGTTCTGTCAAAGTACTTTGTAAACCATGTTCTTAAAAGTGCTATGCAAATAAAGTTATTATTATTATTGTTATTATTATTATTATTATTATTATTATTATTATATTGAACAGTAGTTCAGTAAACTCTGAACAAATTGAAGAGTTTAGCTGTATAAATCAGAACCAGAATCAGATTCAGAACTGTTTATTGCCAAGTAGGTTTTTACACCTACGAGGAATGTGAAATTTGGTTGAATGCTCTTGTTGTAACTCACTTTGGACAAAAGCGATATAATCCATTGCTGCAATGTTGTTAATTTTGAACAGCTAACTGTTATCTTCCTGCTTTCAGCATTGTGTTTAGGCTACAGATTAATTCAATAAACTCTTGAGAGAATTTAATGCAGGCACAGAATTCAAAGCTGACAGCCGACAGCAGAGGCTGACGCGAGTATAGCTGAAGATTATAGTGCTGTAGGAGAAGCTAATACTGATCTAAGTTTGAAAAAATACAGCTGAGGCTAATGAAAGTTATGCCAAATCTGATTTTTATACAGTAGAGCTGAGCCTGACAATCTGATATGTCCTACAAAAGCCACTGTACCCCTGAGGATGAACCTGGTTTGTCACTTAATAAATGAAAAATGTAGTATCTCCTAATTCAATTGGCTGATTGTCCTCATATTTGCTGAGCACACTCATGCTCCCAAGGCAATAAGCTCTTTGGATTTTAATGGCCTTGTGTGTTTTCAACAGCGCCACCCACAGGACAAACTGCTGCTACTGCTAAAGATCCACAAAAAAGCATAAAGTATTCAAAACAAGACACAACAGCGTTTTTGGAAACTCGTAATACAACACTGTCAAAAACATCTGATGAAAGAATAATTTTTCAACACACAACCATAATACCTTTAATGAAATCTAAAAAATATACTGTTTCTGAAAAGTGCACCAGTGAAGACATAAAGCACTTGTGCACACTGTGCCCTTATTTGAAAAAAGAGAAATCAAATAAGAGAATAAATCAAATGAGAAAGGAGAAAGAGAAAAACTCCGGATAAAAAAGGAAAGAAAATCAAGTAAAGTAATCAAAGCAGAGACCTTCACTGCGGGAACAAACATCAGGGATTCTGCACTAAAGACAAAACACATTTCTGTTGATATGAGAGGAAATCACAGAGGTGCAGGGACCGCGAGGTGGGAGAAACAAAGAGCCAAGAGGAGGTGACGAAGGGAGGGATAGATGAGATAAAGAGCAGAATTCGCTAAAATGTGCCCCCCGTCTTCGGCTGCATTCTTGTGTAACACAACAGTGGGAGGTTTGCAGAGAAGAAAAATATGGGGGAGAAAAGCTAAGAGTAAACACCGGAGGACAAATACTTGAGAATACTTTTAATACCAAGGAAGACAAAAGCAAAGTGTGTTGGTGCGAAGCAGAGATAGTGCAGGAGAGAAAGGGAGAGTTTTACCTTTGATGTCTTTTAATGAAATATCTACCTTAAAAGCATCTGGAAAAAAAGCACATCAAAGTATCCCGATGAAACCATCCCACACTCACAAACACACAGGCTGAAAGAAAACCTCAACAACATCTGAAATAACACTTAATCAACTGCAATCGGACTACAGAATTACACACCGCCGAAACCAGTTCAAAAAAAGAGATAAGTAGTAACTACAGTGACTAAGCAGCCACAAGCACAACTTACATTTTCTATCAGTAGCCTAATAAGCTATCAAGTTTTTATATCATAAAGATACAGCAAGCTACTTTAAAACTGTGTATTGCTCAGTGGTGGACGAAGTACACAGACATTTTGCTGAAGTAGAAATATAACAGTGTACAAATACTGTGATACAAGTGAACGTTGTGCAGTTTAAAGAACCAGCGTATGGCATTTAGTGGCATCTAGAGGTGTGGTGCAAATAGCAACCCTGACTCAACCAAGCACAAAGGATAGCCAGTGATTGATTTGTCCATTCTGGGCTACAGTAGCAACATTGTGGTTTGTAAAAAAGCACCCACAGGTTCTGTTAATATAAAAGGCTCATTCTAAGGTAACAAGAACATACCGGTCGTGATAATGCGTCAGTGAGATGTCATATCACATAATGTCTATTCGATTTCATTGTCTGCACTCAAAATAATGTAAGCTAAACGGTCTTCATTCAGTGAGAGATTTGATTGATAAAGACCTTGAGATGTTGGTTAGACGCTCGGATATAAGTGCCCCTAAAGGTCAAAAATAAACTCCCAAATTCAAAAGATGTTTAATTAATATTGCTTGTTTTGCACAACCAGTAGTGCAAAAGCCAAAATTATTCAATATTCATTGATACAAAACAGAGAAAAGCCGCAAATTCTTAGATTTGATTAGTTTTCTGTCAGTAAACTAATCAATGAATCCCTTAATTCTGATTCTGTACAACGGGTGATCTATGAAATATGGACTTTTTGGCTGTTCGCCAGGGGTTGGCAAGCTAACTGATCACTCTGAGACAAAAAACTAAAAACTCTGTATTCAGGGAAATACAGAGAGATTTACCTGGCCGTGATGGGCTTAATCAGCATTATGTAAACTCGTTTGGCAAGGGCTTGAATGTAACAGACGTTCATTTAATGTAAAAGTCCCCCACTACAGCTTCAAATTGTATGTTCTGGAAAGTTCCAAAGGTTTTCATATTCAGTCCCCTCAAAATCTGTTGTCGGAGCCAATCTCACAAGAAGCCTTTAAATTTACATTGACCACACAGCCACATTTGCACAACATAAAACCATTTTAATATATTCATCATGATGATATGGGCCCATAATCCTCAGTGGTCCACTATAGGATTTATCTGCTCAAAGTGCAAAATATCCCTCCAGTCATATGTTGACTTTAAGTTATGTATCAAATGCAGTGGGCAGTGAAAATAATGAAAAACAGCATTAGAAAGCATCTTACAGAAGCTAGAAATTAGGGATTTTTTATGCATATCTCAGCTATCATATTTTGCTTCTAATAATACGAATATGAGCTTATCCCTGCTATTGTAAATGAAATATGATGTTTAGTATTTAATAAAAAACAGCACATTTCCATTTCAGGCGTTGAGCAGAAACTATTCTTCAGAGAGACTTAGAGAGACAGTGAAATGAGATTCAGCTCCTATAGGTTACTGAAAAGTCACAGCCTTTACTGCATAGTCGATTCACTTTGGCTTCAGTTCCCAAAGGGGAACTTTGAATTTAAAATAAATGGTCAGTTCACTAATTGGTTGAGAGAAACCTGACTTTCCTTAAAGCATGCTAATGTGGTCCTGGAGCATATGTGAGACAGAGAATCCACAGCATTGTTGATATGCAATAGATTCAAAAAAGACTTGAATAGCTGCTGCTGCTGCTTGTCGTTTCAAGCAAACAAGATTATCCAGCAGAAATTCAGAGGCTGAATAGATGCTGAAATTGCAGCTTGCACTCTGGAAAACACATGCAAATAGAGCATCAACAGGAAAGTTGAACCTGAATTGCTTCCAGGTTGTATTGATACACATTTCTACCCTACCGTGTAAAGATAATGTGGGTCCCAGCTTTTCAGCAACCTCCTTTAACCCAAGTGGTTTGGAGGTAAGCAGTGCAATGATAAACACCACAAAGGCCATTATATCATAGTAATATCAGAATATCACTGTGCATGTAATCATGTTGGCCTGCAGCATATTAAATAAAAATCCAGCCAGAACACATCCAACACGCCAGCTACAGATGTACCGTCACACACCACACAATCTCTGAAGGCACTTTGACAAAAAGGTACTCGCCTCTGAGCCTCTCAATTCATGTCCACCTATTTCGTGACTGGAAAGTGTTTTTGCCCTTCCTGACAGTGGTTTTGTAAGAGGAGACCTCTAACCTGCCGCTGTACCTACGAGCACCTGATTTTGCTTGACATCTGTGAGGTCCCTGAGGACTGAGGATTTCTTTTTTTACCTGGTTTTACCTCAGCAAAGAGGGAAAAAAATATCAGTCTTGAGGCTCAGAGTGGCAGACGTCTCCATCCCTTCTGCCGGGCAGGGCCAATCTGCAGTTAAGTGTAGGCTGCTATCCTCTCTTGTTTCCTCTCACCTCCTCTATCCTACACTCCTCGCCCCCTCTTTCCCACCACCCTACCATCTCAAATTCCCTTGATTTTCCCGGGTGGAAGGTACAGTACAGAGGAGCAGCGAACCGCGGAGGTGACAGCACCAAGGAAGTGGAAAAGAAACAGCGCGGGTGGGGAGGAGGTTGAGAGAGCAAAAGAGCAAAAGAGAAAGGTGGAAGAGACAGAGAGACTGCCAGAGACAGAGAAAGAATAAGAGGAAGAGACAGCGAGGGAGATGGAGAGGGAAGAAAATACAAAAGGGGGAGACGGCTGCAGACAGGGAGAGAGTGTGCGATACAGAAAATGAGAGCGGCAGAGTGTGCTGCATGGCCCAGAAACACGAACTGCTTCACTGAGAGGGGAAGCATCAAACAGGTTCGCTACAGGCATAATCCACCGCTGCTCCACGCACATAAAGGAAAAACCCAAAGAACACATGTCAGACAGTGTTTAACGTGCTAAACAGCAAACCAATGTCATCATATCAATCATTGGTGTAGTTATTATAAACAGAGAATTCTGCAGGTTCAGTAAGGAGAACAGAAAGTGTCTGGTGCATCTGTGTATGAAGAGTTTTGAAGTGTTGTTGTGATCTGTGTTTTTATGTTGGTGACATTTTTCATTGAAAGCTGTCATGTGGTTTTTCTGCTCCCCCACCCACTTGTCAATCAAACAATCTGTCCACTTGAGTGTGAGTACTGCGAGTTCCTTGGATTTATTGACTTTCTGTATGTGGAAGTCTGTGCACAGACTATTCAGCTGTTCTTCTCCTCCTAAACAAATCATTAGTCAGACATATTCGCTCCACAGTATTGTTGTCAAGGCACTGAATGATAAGCTCTTTCTTACTGTTATGTTACAGTCTATTTTGACCTTTTCTATGCATTATGTTTATGTTCAGAGTTGAAGAGAAGCCTGTAAATAGTGTGCACAGCCTTTTTGCAGAGAGAACCTGTATGTGGAACAAGTTTATACTAGAGACAGAGAAACCTTCTACATATCTTACCTGTTATGTTGATAAAGTTAGTATTAGTATAATATACATTTCCAAAGCACTTATTCCAGTCAGTACAAGTATGATATGACTGTAATGAACCCAAAAGTATGCTAAATGTACCATGTGTGCTGTTGTATAGGTTACTGATTTTAACCCTAACCACCTCAGTGTCCTTTATTTATTTGTGCCCCTGGCCAGTTTTTTGAAATCATTATTAGAACACAGGCTTTTATATGATAATTTTTATATCATTGTATTGTAGAAATATTCCTAGTTGAGATTGAAAAGAAAGAAAATTATATTTAATATTTATCAGCATAAATCTTTGTAAACCCCGTTTCACCCAGTCATTTTTTACCTGTAATATTCAGCAGTTGGTGCCTATGCCCCTATCTATCTTCTATTATTTGTTTTTGACAGCATGGTGCTGGCTGTTTTCAGAATAAATATCCCCTAATTCACGAATGAAGCTTTTGAATCATGACCAAATTACCCGGATAGTTGTCTCTGCCATCCAGCTCAAGATGTTTCAAAAGGCACTTCTGTCTATAGCCCTCATCTAAAAGATGACAGGAGTCTTATTCAAGCTGCAGAAAACAGAAAATGCTAGCCTAAAAAATCTGACTGACTTTCCATTTTGGTTTGCAGTTTTTCTCTGATGTGGATGTTTTTTTTCTGGCCGAGGCTTGATTTAAGAACTAAAATGCCATTCCCTTTTCTTAGATCCTGCCTAGATTGGTTGAGCCATCATGAGCGGAACACCAGACCTATCTGAATCACTGGTCATTGGTCAAATTGAATATGTGGGCAGCAAGGTCTAGCTAGTAAAACACATCACTTGCTGCAGTGTGCAAAAGTTTCCCAAGAACTTTTAGACACTGATTGCTTCCAACAGCACATCGGAAGGTTTTTATAACTTTTTGCTTACATAAGTCATTAACAAAACTGTGAAAAACTGTTAAAATGTCACAGATACTTTAAATTATACCTGTAAACCAGCAGGTAGAACCCTGTGAAGGCAGGGTGGAATGAGTGAGAGAGGAATAGAAAAAATGGGTAAAAGAGTGAGAGTAAGAGAGGAGGGGGGTTGAACGTGCCTCAGTGGGAGATGATTCTCTACGTCTGTATTATACCTGCAGAGCTGAGACAGAGCCTGATTTAATCAATGAATTCATTACTGGGACACGTGGCAGCCGTGCATCAAACAAAGAGACTGGGAAAAGGGAAGAGAGGAGAAAAGGAGATGAAAAAATAGATATCAAGAGAATTACAGGTGAAGAAGAAGAGATAAAGGAACAGAAAAGAGGAGAAAACGCAATAGAGAGGATTTAAACCAGCGAGAGAGGAATGGACAGACTGGCCAGGATTTGAAAGCAACGATTCATGGATACAATTGAGGGTGAAACTCTGCTCACCCCAGTTAATCTACCTTTTCATTCACAGGAATAAAGTTTATCCAGACCTCCATCTGTACAAGCTCACAGAGGTCTGGTGCAAATCTTGTCACAAAAATCCGGGATAATGAAGTCTGTGGACAGGTTTGACTGACTCAGTTTGATGACAAAGCTAAAAATAACACATCTGAAGTAGGAACAACTGTATGAACAACCTGTTAGCGTTTATTTTCCAGTTTAAAGTGTAACAACCACCCTTTGTGTCTTCGCCCTCTCTAATTCTTTTACTTCTAATGACCACGATGTCTAACCTTGACTGAGCTGCTGTACAAGCAAGAATATAAAAAACTGCTCATTCTAAGCTAAAAAAAGGACTTGTTTCTTTATTTTAAGTATAAGAAAAATGAAGAAGAATGCTTAGAATAAGAAGCTTCTGGTGCCATTTTTTTTTTTTTTTTGCTTACTATTAATCTTAGATTAAGGTACACATTCTTAAATACAGCTCAATAAAGTGACCAAAACACTTATTTTAGGAAATATGTCTTAACTAACTGAATTTTCATTGCTTTTTGGTTGTTGTTTTTTTCTAGTTTTAAGGCTCATTACAGTCAAGTTTTCAGAATGCGAAATAAAATTGGAGTACCCCACTGGTAGATTGTTTTGCTCAATACAAGACATATTGATTATATTTAAGAATAGCTTGTTTTTAGAAAGGCTGTTTTTCCAGTGAACACAATGATTCCCTTTTTCAGGTGATTATACACTAATTAAAACATACTTATGGATATTATATTAAATTATTATTATAACCTCCTAAATGATACACACTGAGCCTTAAAACAGACCCTGTTCAAGGCGATAAAACTAAAATACTAAACATTTTTGTCCCCCTAAGGGTGAAAAGAACAAAAACTAATCTGCAAGATACACAACCCTAACATATTATCGTCTTATCATCCCACAGGGTTTGTTTCCATTCAGCTGATAAATGTAAGTGGAATATTAACTATCCTTTTAGCTCTGCTTTGGTCTCCACCAACTCCTGGAAAAATATGTTTCTGGGCATATAGAGTACTGTGGGATTATTAGAGTTTGTTTACTGAGAACAACCGCCTGCTGCTTATGGAAACAAGGTCGTTTAAACTGCTGAGATTGACCAATAAATGTGTGATAAAATCAAAACTATTAACTGAAAGAGGCTAAGAAGCTCAGAGGAGTTGGTGATGATTGTCACTGGGTCTGTCACTATGAGGGAATCCTTTGAGAACATGTATCATTTGATTTAATGTGAATACATCAATATTTCTCAATGACTAAATCACTTTTTTAACTTCCTCCAGTTGAGGATTTCCTGATGACCTGATGGCAGCTAGGATGATAGTGCAGGCCAGCTGATTGGTGAGTCAGGTCCCAGCCTCAGTGTTTCTCACATAGCAGAATCTCTCACTTGGTGATAAGCCTGTTCCTTTACCTCACTCCTCAGCCATTGGCCAACTCTCATCTCTGTTGTGTGTGTTTTTCTGACCAATCACACTGAAAGCAGTCTCAGCCTGGAAACTGAGAGTGGAGCTGTCGTGACAGCAGATATTGCAAGCCGCACAACAAAAACAAAAAAAGCCTGTTGCTTTTGTTGTACAAGAACAGATTCACACATTTATGGTGGTGAAAATGAATCAATCATGTATTTTTGGGGTATTTTTTATTTATTTATTTCTACTAGTTCTGGTGACTAATGATGAGAAAGAAAACACTGAGCCTGTATGCTGGCTAAACTGTTGGCTGGCCATTATTTTATTAGGTCTCATTAATGTGGATGAACACAAACAAATATAGCTGGCTCCATGAATTTCCTGCATGGCTAATGATGGTTAATAGGCGAGTGCTGGTTACAATTCTACAAAATGGACTTCATCCATTCATTTATTAAGTTCAAATCTATGAATCATAAAATCAAATCCATTAAACCACTTGAGAACCTCTGGCTGCAAACAAAACACTTTAATATATTAAAAAAACAACTTTCCGTCACCTTTCGATACAAATTGAAGTTTTTACAAATCAGAAAAGCTATGAAGAATCAACCTTAGTTACTACCAACTAAGGACATAATGATTGAATATATTTTCCATTTCTGTTTATCAGTTCTGATTCAGTACATCATAATTCACAAAATTCTCTGATGGAAATACTGCAGCGCATATGAGGTGCATAGATTTATCTGAAGATGGACGGTACAGTAGAGACAGATAGAGAAAAAAAAGATCCATTCAGGCAGAGAGAGACTGGAAAAGACGTGTGTGTGGGTGTGTGTGTGTGTGTGTGTGTGTGCCTGTTCGATATGAAGTGTGTACTAATGGTTTACAGTCCTGCTCTAATAAGCTCCAAAGATTTCGCCGGCTGGTGTGTGTGTGATTTTCCATCAGTGGAAACATTCAGCCTCTTTGCCGACTGTTACGAGAACGCTTTCTGTGTAACCATGACAACTTCTTCAAAAGTAAAAAGAGAGAGAGATACAGAGAGAGAGCGAGAGAGAGATGGGGAGTTACAGATCAAGATAAAAAGAGAGAGAGCGATGCGCAAGTTAGTTTGAATGATCAAGAGCCATTTCATGCTTCATATAATGAAAGTCTGGGATTTGTCAGCATTTATTCTCCATCTCTTTTCATCTTTCTATCCTCTTACCTGTCACTCTCAATTTTATATGCAGGAATAATTATGTTACATTAAAGTTAAAATGTATATTATTGAATATTTTTTGAAGATGACAACTCAACAATCCTTTAGCACAGAAAAAACCTTTTCTTAGCAAAGACCATTCCTCATGTCCATATACTGTAGACCAAGATCTGTTTCTGTTCAATAAATAAAAGGGTTGTTCAAATCCTAAATAACAGACTTCATCTTTATATATCATTAAATACGTTTGTCCGTGGCATTTTGTGTGTAAAAGTCCTGTTCTTGTTTGAAACATCCATCCACCCCAACCTGCTGCTGCTGTCGCCTGACATGTTTTTCTCCATGACATTTGTGTATAAACTGACACACACAATGAATGAGTAGAAATTGCATTAAAAGACATGCAAAAAACAAAAAATAACTGGTGTGTTATTCATACCCTGGATTACCTTCAATGACAATATTTCGTTTCTGTCCAATGCCATTGATTTAAAATTGATCACTTTCTGCTCTCTGCTAATTTCTGTGCATGGCAACTACAGTTGGTTAGCACAATCTTATGGTTCTGGTTAATATAAAGACAAATACACCGCAGAAATGCCAAACCATTAATTTCCACTTTGCTACATAAGAGACACACTACTTCTTGCACTGCCATTGAACATTGGCAATGGGTATAAATCATGAGGTACAGAAGGAATATAGTTACATTTCATCCATATCCATCCAGTATGGACATCATTTCAAAAGATACCAAGCTACAAAAAAACATATATTTACTATAACTGCTTCAAAATAAAAGCATGTGTTCAGCTAGTGGAAAGCTTTAATGACGGACAGAAGCAGCAGGAAGTGATCACATTGAATAACCAGTAATTTAACGAATTTTATGAAAACCCAATTTCTGGAACTATTTATGGTCTGCATTTTTCTGCAATAGCCATTCAATGCAATACCTCTGTATATTTATTAGTAGTGGCGTAGTCACTTCCAACTCTTTAGTGAGGTAAACAACTTCACTGTGCCCTGCTGTGGCGTGGATAACTACTTGCGCTGTGCGCCGCGTGAAATCAGATCACAGTTGTAATAATTCCTGACAGACTTCTTTATTAAAACATCAGAGTTGGCTGCTCTGTACACAGATACACCAGTCTGCTTTTCTATGATTATTATATTTCTGACAAATAAGCTGCTGCGTTTGCCATGGTATTTAACGGCACTTGCTGGGTGTTTCCAAATCAACCAGGACACAGCAAATACAGCCCTGAATTTACAGCCCAGGGAATTTATTATATTAAAATACATAACACACGTAATACACGTTAATGCATTTACTCATAGGAAACAGTAGCTAGATATCATCAAAAATCTTTATTCTCTCCAACAACAAAGAGTGAAAGTCAAAGGCTTGTCATAAAGGAAATGAGATGTAAGTAAGTGCTAGCACGGCATGTCTAGATAGCAAAGAATGGGTTTTCAGCCTGCTATCTTGACTTCAGATGGGAGTTAATTCCACCACTGTGAGTCCAGGACATTGAAGAGCATTGACAAAGATAACCAACCACAGCATTCAGTTGTGAAAATTAATGAATTATCTTTCCACACATAGGTGCTCTGTAGTGATGCCGCTGATGTCTAACTGACTGTGAGGTCTTTCTTTGAGTCAAAGCTTAGTGCACAAAAGCACTTAATTTGTAATTTTGTAATTTCTGCCCAATATAATGAGACCCTTTTATTTTGGGTTGTGTGTAATTTGCTAATTTGGTGTTGCCCTGACGCTAATGGGTGTAAATACAACGCACTCTCTCATTATATCTCCCTTTCTTCTTCTCTCTCTCTGTCTTTGTTTCCCCAGTGCAATGGATACAGCCGATTGAGCTTCCATTTTTAAATTCTCCACATTTCCCTTGATTTGTAAGACTGCTGACCCATTAGAGCTAAATAAATAGATGGATAAATGAATGATTTAAAAAACAGAGCCCTCTGCAGCAAATCCTCAATGGGGTTTCCATCAGCATCAGCAGCCTCTCTCACTTTTGCCTGCTCCTATTGACTGAGATGATTCATAGTTCATCACTTTCCATGACAGAGCCGCTGTGAGTCTGAGGCCGGTCCTCTGGAACCGAACGCACCGGCAGAGCTGTCTCTGCTCTTACACTGTGGAGAATAATGTTTGTATCTCATGCTATTGCACACACACACACCACACCACCAGCACACAGCACAACAACACACACCAACACACACACACACACACACACACACATAACGTATGACAGAGAGAGGCCTTTGGCTGAATCACACAACACAAATGAAAGGCTTGTAACCATGAACACCAAAGGGAGGGGGGGCAGCCTGACAGAGATGTAAAGGCTATCATGACTCCTGTGTGACTCATAGATTCTGCAGTGAAGGAGCACAGAATCTGTTATGTGTGATTTAACTGGGCTACATGTGGCTCTTTAATATTCATATATATATATAAGACCAAGATCCATCGTGGGACATTTTAAGATGGTCAGTCTTTAGAAGCCTGAATTACTGCTTTTAAAATAGCAGCAGGGGAAGATTTGAGGTATATATTGATGTAATGAAAGTTGTTAACCAGAAGTACAAGCCTAAAACATTGTCCATGATTCCACATTCTTGGGCCCACAGAGGATGAGTATTAGAGTCTTTCTCTGAATTGTATTGACATATTTTAGGGATACTGTCTTGGAGATTTTTTAATTTTATTGGACCTGATAGTTCAAATTGTGATAACTTTGTTTGCAACCCTTCACAGAAATTCCATATATATTCAGTATTTTCTTGTTTTTCTGACAATGATGACCTACAAAAGATGGAGAAACAGTGGTTCTGAAACAATGGGGGAATGTAGAAGTGTCTTTTGGCAACAGAAAACAACAGAATTTATTGGAGCTTCTCGTTTTGATTAACAAACACTACATAGTGTGAGATAGATAGATAGTCATTTGTGTATTTGTAAAAGGCCTTTTTCACAGAAGACATTTTGACATGTCACAGGAGGAAAAACACAAGTGTGATGTCAATGATGACTGTAATCTATTTAGCTGAAATTGTGCATTCAGGGTCACTGTCACACTGCCATGGCTTAAAGCAGCGGTTCCCAACCTGAGGGTCAGTACCAAATAGGGGTAGGAAAAGCTTCACGGGGGGACGCGAGGCCTTCTTCATTTAAAAAAAGACACAGTTGGCCTATATCTCACTTGATAAGGGAACGGTGACCTGAACAAAAACTATAGCCTATTATAACAATGACAAAGCATCAGGGAGAAGAAAAAACCTGAATTTGTCAAAAAAAAAGCCTATTAAGTATGTATGATTGTTAAAAAAATGTACAAAACAACATGATACAGACAGAATTGTATAAAAAAGTTCCACAAACAGGAAAACTCAGCTCAGATGCAATATTCAGGAAGTAATCTGCTCAAAATTGCTTGTTTTACACAAAACTCACAAAAGTTATTGTGTTCTGTACTGTTCTGTATGCACTGAATATACTATGAAACATACATAAAAATATGTCACTTAGTCAGGACAGTTTACTTAGTGATAGATAAGGGGTCCCTTTAGGAAAAAGGTTAGGAACCACTGGCTTAAGACTTAGAGACTTAGACTTAGATTTAGACTTAAAAGACCAGTATGGAGGATTCAGGGGCATCTAGTGGTGAAGCAACCAACCAAATACCGCTTACTTTCCAAACGTGTAGGAGAAAATACGGTGGCCACAAAACTCACAAAAAACATGCAAGGTCTTATTTAGAGCCAGTGGTTGGTTTGTCTGTTCTGGGCTACAGTAGAAACATGGCGGTTCAACATGGAGGACTTCGTAGAAGACTTCTGTAGATAAATACGTCTCATTCTAACGTAACGAAAATTCTTATTTTCAGGTTATTATGCACTAACAAAAACATATCTGTGAATACTAGATTAATATATAATATTATTAACCCTAAACCAAGACTTCTATTTCTATTGATTCTTTTAGATTTGATAATGATGGTCCTTATGATCGGGACTATTAGCAAGTTATTTGGCTGCTCAGTCTCCACACTCAACACAGCCTGTCCTAACAGCATCCTTGCTTCTAAATAACACATTATGATTCCTTCAGGCTGTGTTTACAGCCTGAAGGAATCAGTTGAAGTCTGTGTCCAGTCAAAAACAGAAACAAACATCCATCTGTCCAGTTTCTCCTTGCCCATATCAGAAGGCAGTAATGGTCAACATGGGTGTAGAAAGAGAGACAGGGTGTCCATAAAGAAACTCAGAGGTGTGTTTTGTTGCTCTCGTTTGTTTGTAGCTCAGAAAACCCCATCAATTAAAATAGAAGCACTCTAGTTTTCTACTGGACAGGGGCATATATGGGTGCAGACAATATATTTAAGGACTTCTTACTGACCCCAGACATAAAATTACCAAGTTTACAGGGTTGTTCCCATTTAAAAATAATAACTGTAAATAATAATAAAATGACTGCTTATTTAATCCTTTATTTCTTCACATTAAAATACATTTGCTAATTAATTATGTAAACCGTTAATTGATAGATGTCTTGTATAATTATAGAAGGTTTCTCAACAAAAATGTTGTTTTCTATCATTGTATAAGCATTGGTAAACTTTAAGAATACAGTTTTTATCACTGAAAAGAGCAATAACTACTGTAATTTCACAGATGGTGACTTTCATTACAGTTCTTTTACTTTTCAAATTAGTATCTTAAATTAAACATTAAAAAGCCTAAAAAAGATTTTATGTAAAAAATTTAAGCTAAAAACTGCATTTAATTATATAAAATTACTTTGTTACTACTTTTCTGTTATTTTACTGTATTTTTGGCGCACCAGCTGCTGAAATATTAACGTTTTTTTTACAGTTTTTGTGGTACAATTTAAGTTCTCATCATTGGTACAGTTGTGGGTAAGTCATCAACTGACCAAAATCATCAGAGAAGTCTTAACCAGTCTTAACAACGTCCATCCATCGCAGGGTTTTGTCTCAGGACATGATGTTCTTAACATTGAGCACTGATGCCTTCATTTTCAAAATGCATAAACTATCAAGGATTTCCAACTCCTGCGCGAGCCTTCACAGCACACCTGATGTGTAAAGGTTGAGTTTGTGGAGAGAATATGTTTCTTCCACACAAATTATGCATGAGTGTATCTTGTGTGCCCACGAGAGTTGCGTAGTGAAGGTGTGTGACACTGAAATGAAATCAGTACGATCAAAGATTTACAGCTCACTTGCTAGAGCCATCACTGTCTTATGAAAGAGGAGGAGGAGGTGGGGGGAAGACATGGCGCGCAAGAAATTAAAGGGAGAAAAAAAAAGAGAGAGAATAGATGTGGAATGAAAGGAATATGCCCTTGGTCTCTGGTCCGCAGCAGAATAATTATTTCATGCTTTGGACTGAGGAAGAGATGGGGGATAAAGAAATAAAAAAAAAAATCTTGCTGACAAATAAGAAATTATTCATCCGGCTGGGGCTTTCATTCCTCTGTGGAGCAAAGGCAAAAGTATTTGGCTTTTTCAAACAGGATGAAAAAAGGGCAGCGTATCAATGGAAACACTCAATTCAGCGTGCTGCTCTGTTATATTTCTGATTTCAACCTCAAATTCTCTTTTCTATTGCTCACTTCCTCTCCTTCCCTCAGTCTCTACACCCATTATTTCTCAAATTCCCTTTTTCTTGTCCCCACTAGTCAATCTACCTCTCTTCCCTTTTCACTTTACTCCCTCCTCTTTGAAGCTCTTGATTTCTCTCTTGCCTTCCGTCTTTTCTCTATCCGAGTCTATCAATCTCCCTCTTTCTCGCCATCCCTCTCTCGTCCCAGCAGGGTTGTCATGGTGATGTGTGCAGCTTGGCATTACATGTGTTTTCATTAACTCTGTACATGGCTTGGGCTGAACCGCAACAAGGCAGCAGAGGCAAAGGGTTTGAGCACAGCTCCGTCCTAACAGGGACATTACAAAAAAGAAAGACATGGAGAGAGAAGGAAGGAAATTATGTAGATGACAAAAATGACAACAATAAAGGAAAGTGAAAAGAGTTACAGAGATGGTAATAGAGGGGTGCAGGTGAGAAAAAGAAATAAGACACCTTTGTAAGTCATGATGTAATAACTGCTACTGATGTAGTAAAATGTTAAAGGCATTGCATTGCACGGTTATCTGGCAGTAACAAGTGACTACAGCAGTGTGTAATCTCCTGTTTGGGCTTGCTTTGGTGATCCTGTGTGTTATAGATATTCCACTGACAGTGTTCAAGTGCATCACCAACTGTGACAGCCAATAGGTGAATCATCTGGAGAGCCTCTATAGGATTTACACACTGGCAGTCCCTATAGTACTATGTTGTTATTATCTGAAGGAATCATTATTAACTGAGAAGCTACAATCAATATTTTTTTATTAAAACGAGATCAAACTACTATGTTGCGTATATTGTGAAACAGGTCACTCATATTGGAAATGAGCAGTTCCCCTCAGCTCTACAGAGCAGAGCTTATTTTCGTCTCACAGACTCACCCAACATTTTTGGTTCACTCTCACCGCTCACATCTGTGCCGTTTTCAGCTGCAGAAGGCACTGCACACTACCAATCCAGCATCAAATGGCACAGTGACAAAGCTAGCTGGTGAAAACAGTGGAGCTTTCAGCAGCTAAAGAGCTACGCATTTCTTTCAGCAGTTAGGGGAGACAAACACACGATGAATAGGCAAGTCAATAATATATATGGCACGTTTTATGCACATCAAAATGGAATTTGTTAAGAAGCCACAAAATAAATAGAATAGTAATTTGATGGCAGAGGAGACACACATTCTAAAATGTTAAGATGAGTATTTCGCTTCAAATATCTGTTTAAGCAGCTCATTATTTTTTATTAGCTCCATCTTTATTTTCAGTCTTTTAACTGCCAGCTTTGCACATACTGCACTTTCTGCTAGTAAATACCACCATACCACATTAAAGGCCAAAATGTGATTGACATCTTGATTATGTAACCTATAATAATGTCAAATACAGGCTAGGTAATAACTAAGAATTTTTAATAAATCCAATTAAGAAAAATAAAAACTAAATGAAAAGATTGTAAAAATGTCTGTTAATCAGTCAAAACGTCTATAATTTCCCCACCAAGTGCCTGAAATAGAAGGAACAACAGAATGTCTGTGAGGAAGAAGAGGAGGGAGGTCAAAGGGGTTGAGGAAAAAATAAGGAAAGAGGACTGGAAAAAGAGAGAGGGCAAAGTAAGGAAGTGAGGAGAGATGGTGGAAAATACGAGAAAAAGACGGGATAGGAGGAAAGGGAAGGACAAAAGAAATTGAGGTCGAAAAGGGAGGAAACAGATGCTGAAGAGGAGAGAGACAGACAGAGGAAACAAGAAGTGATGGAGAGGCGAGAGGGAGAGGAGTAGAGAGACAATTAAAGATGGGGAGGAGGATGGTGAGGGGAGGAAAGAACAAGGAGGGGAGGGTTGTGGGGAAGAGTAGCTATTTCAACATCAAATAGCATCGGGAGGAATTTAATGTTCCTTTTACAGCTCCATTTGCATGTTTATAAGCAGGAGTGGCAGCTCTTGTATTAGACACACATGCACACACACACACACACACACACACCCATATTAGCACTTCACTCCCATCATTGCACTGATGTGACTGCCTTCATTAGCACTGATAGGACAGGTCACAGCAAGGATGCCGGGGGAGTGTGTGCGTGTGTGAGAGTGGGTGTGTGTGTGTTTCACAGTTGACAGCCTTCCCAGCGATGGCAGCGGAAGTCACAGAGCCCGAGGACATCCGCTCGCCGTCACTGACAAATGGTAATTTAGCATGCAGCAAATGCAGCGAGTCGACTGCACATCAGGAGCACCTGCTCTCCACTCTTCAGCTGCAGCTAGCAGGTGAAACGAAGAGGGCGCACGATTCCTCGCTGATTGAATAACGCATCAGGTAATGTGATTGTTTGTGACTCCTGGTGGAGATGGCGTCCTCTTTTTCTCCTTTCGCAGGCATGTCAGAGTCAGCTGCACGCAGGGTGGGGTCGTGGAGTGAAAAAGGCAAACTGTGGTAAAGATTGCATGCAGGAGACACAGCTGTAAAGCACAGAACAGCTCAAAGTTCTTAAAAAAATTCTACAATTACAAGTAAGGCCAGGACCAGATTAACCTGTGAGAGGATCCCAGGGGAAAACTTTTTCATTACTCCCCCCAATGTAGGCTCGAAACATAAATTCTTGAGAAATCTTATAATAAATAATCTAATCCTATAAAATACACACATGAAGCAATACTGGGTTCACAGCTCAGAGTGATCATTCACTGTCTCATCGCCACCCAAACATTATGTTTCAACAGGAATTGCATCACATCAAAGAAGTAAGATGCAGTCTTTAAGTCTTTGCTCATGCAGATTTCATTTTGTCCATATAACTTGAGTTTTATCCATCAGCTTGCAGAGGGCTTGAGCAATGCAAGGAATTTACTAAAGTTATCAACCTCCTGGAATCATAAAAATGTCATCAAATCAGCCTAACCACCTTTTACTACGGTCTGAGTAATCCATAACTCTAACTTTGACGTTGCTTTGCTTGCTTAAGTAAACATGTGCTGGGTGTTCAGATGGAAAACAGTCACATTAAAACAATACGAGTGTGCTGGTGTGGACAACTTGCTACAGGTACCAGTAAGATGAAGATTTTAGACACCAGAACACTGCCGGTTAACTGTTGTATTTTTTATCTCTGTTGTGACTGACACAAGGAAGACATACAGCTCCCATGTTATAAAGTAATTTACCAAGGATGTGAGCTTGTATTTATTTGCAAACAAAGTGCGTTGCCAGATGGCGTTGCACTCAAGCGGTAACCTCTGGGGTTGTAAAATGAAGTCAACGAGGAATTGCCAAAAACTGCAGTTCGTCAAACGGCCACTGAAGGTTGGCTGCAAGGTCAGTCTCCATAAGCCCCCATATTAAATGCCCAAACTCACAGCCAAAATAAAGAAGAGACACATAATGGAAGAGAAATCTTGAGGGATCCTGCACCAGATCGTATAGACACATACATTTTGAACAGAGTAAGAGGTCCTGCTTGTAGTCACTGTTTAGTATCACCTTAAGAGTGGAGAAGACTAAAGGCAGAGCAGGATTAATTGATTAAGCTTCTAGCGCATTGTAAGTGTAGTCTGTGTTTGTGATGTATATGTCTTATGGCCCTTTATGTTTCTAAGTGTATAGGTATTTGGCTGAGTGTGTTCCTGTATCTGTGTATGGATGTACTCATGTGTTCACATGCCTTTGTGAAAATATGTGACTTTTCTTGTCTCTTTCAATACTTCCACCTCAGTTGCTTGCTCCTCTCCTTCCCTTGATCCCACCTTCCCTCCTTCCTTCCTCTCTTTCCTTTCTTCCTGCCTGCATGTCACCGTGCATTATGCATCAGAATCCAATTATCCAATTTACATGCAAAACGATGCATCAGATGCCTTTGTGGCCGCGGTCCCTGGAGGAGCCGAGATGGGAGGCAAAGATGGGCAGGAGAGCAGAGCAGATAGGTAGATGGATGGAAGGAGCTGTAGATAGAGTGAATGGGGAGGGGGGTTTGATTTAATAAGCAAGAAAGGGGGGGAATGAAAAATGAAAGGGATGAAGAAATAGGGGGGAAAGCAGGATGGGGGGGGTCGTTTTATATCTGAATGACAGAGATGGAGGGATGGAGCGTGAGAAAGAAATTGATGGAGAATGACTGGTTGGATGATTGAATAACAGACTGAGTGACAGACTGAATAACCAGTTAACAGACTGAGCTAACGAATGATTGAATGAATGATTCAGTCAATCAGTAAATCAATTAATCAATTGGAAATTCTGGTTTTTTATTTTGTACTTTTGGCCATCATTCCTTTCAATATAACCGTAATACTCACCTGAGAGTAACTGCAAACTTCTGGGAACCAGAGCAGAGGGGAGAATTTCTGCTCCCCACACAAAGCCGCTCAGGGCCGCTCCGCTCACTATTGCTCCAGGCTCAACTCAGATTTATCCCCACTCCACTGAAATCATTCACCACTCGCTCCAACAACAGAAAAAAAAGCTGTGTTGGATTTTAACTGTAGCTTAAATCTTGATGAAGCTGTATGTGTCACACTGAGAAAACACAGACACAGATGGTCCTTTTAACTTCATTGTTGCAGAAGAAGAGACATCCCACTTACCCATGGACACATGATTCATCAGGTTATATATTAACGATCAGCGACAAGTGATTAGAAAAGAGCAGAGAAGCAAAATTGCTTGTTGACCAGTGCAGACAAATGTGGTTCGCCAGCCACGCTCGCGCTCTCGCACAAATCCACAATGGATGGGATCCAACTTATTTGGAAGCCGAAGCGAAGGTAAATGTCAGATTTGTTAGTGTACAGTACCACTCCCTGGTTCAGCTTTCATCCCGTAGTGTAGTTGTAATACACACAGTTTTCCTGTGCAAAGAGAGATCATTACAAAGATTTCAGGACTGGTCACTTCCGGGTTTACCTTCACACAAAGTGGTTTAGTTCTGGCTTGTTTACAACCCGTCTGATTATCTGACTGCTGTGTAGCAGTGTTACTGTGTTTCCAGATCTTATCATTTATTTTGGGGAGTACAATTTTATCATAGCTTTTAGAAGTAATGGCCAAAGCTCCAAAAGCACAAAGTTCCTCTTGGCTTCATTTTGTGAAGGTGCCTCTCCCACTCTTTCTCTACAGAATCTGTTTTTTTAAATGAAAATGTTCACATTGTTTGATAAATCTAATCTCATTCCTTGTTTCTGTCTTTCATATCCTTCTCTTTACTTCCTGTCTGCTCATTCTGTGTACCAACTCAAGTCATCAGTTTTTAACCTGTATCTCATTAAAGGATGTCTTGTCATTTTTTAGTTCACCACTAACATGCCAATATGTACATGTGTATGTATGTAACAGCACTTCTCAGAATGACTAGAGTCAGACTAGAAGGTTTTTCTCTCTTTTTGTTGCTAACCCTCCATTGTAGATCAGCAGGGAAATGCTTTCCAGGGAATCTAAAAGAGTGAATTGCATTATGAAAACCAACACAGACTCCTGAAGCCTTGTATTAGCAATTGGCTGAACTTTGAAATACATTTATGCATGGAACAAGGATTCTGTTCCCCAAGTCTTACATTGGTGTCATTCTAGAAACCTCTCCTCACGGCCAGTATGGAAAGGGAGAATGATTACAGGTAAAGGGAATGAGATTAGATTTATTGAACGGTGGAAAACAGTGCATAAAAAGCTCAGATTCTCCAGAGAAAGAGCAGAAGAGCCAACTCTGCAAAATGAAGCCAGAAACAAGGATGTGCTTTTATTTCAAAATATGTACCTAGTAGGCATGTGTGCTTATTATGCATGTTAATCTGTGTTCTTTTCTGTGTATCAGGGCCATAAATTAAAAACAGTAAAAAAAAAAAAATGCCCTTGAAAGTTCCAAAAAATGCCCTAAAACTAAAATAACGGCAATAAAAACACCCTAAAACAAAATGGTAATTTCTGTAGTTGCTAACAACTTTACGGACGTGTTTGTGGTGTGTATGTGTCTGTATTTGAGAGAAATACTGGACAAAGGAAGAATGGGTGCTGCATGTATTTTGGAAACTTGTCACATAATTGGTCAGAGCAGATGA
>NW_023340268.1:2411098-2425233 GCF_004916995.1 Morone saxatilis
AAACATTAGAGCGGCCATTACCCCGGGCAGAACCATTAACAAAGCCTTGGTATAATTAGGCAGTAAAGTCGACCCTCCTTTTTAAAACCCTCAAAGCACACATTACCATACTCATTCTCAGCCTGCCCTCCCATTGGCTCTTACCGTCTCAATAAATTATCCTGATTGTTGAGGACACAAGGCATGTAACTTTAATTCAACTCCCAGGGACGAAGCTCATGTATGTTTAACGCGGGAGGCACGACATGACTGGTCAGTGCTGACAGCCAGAGAGAGACGGCACAGAGGAGGACAAGGGGAGGAAGAGATGGAGGGAGAGACAGATGCATGTACTCCTGATCTAAGACGTCAACTGTAAATGTCAGGTTTCAGTGTCAGTTCTTCACAATTGGGACATTTTGCAGCAGACAGACAGACAGACAGAGAAGCAGCAGAAGCCTCAGGAGAACAGAGAGCTCTGCAGCCTGAAAACATGCTGAAGTGAGTTAAGAGCTGAAACACTGGAGACCTTGTTACTCTGCTCTCTTGCTGTTACAGCAATATCGTTTAAGCTTTCTCAGACTTCATGTACTGAATGCAACAAGCTCAAACCTCTACTGTATGTATTCCTAAATGGCATCACGGGAAATCAATGTAAATGTAGGACACAAAAGAATAATTACAACATGTCTGACAAAAACAGAAAATGCACTAATTATTGAAATATGTTAAAAACACTGTTGTTGCTACGACCTATCACACAAAATCAGTCACTCCACGGTTGTGATGTTATGATTGCAACAATTGACACAAATTCAACCAATTCCCTGTAAATTCTGTGCAACCTTTTTTTCAATTTCAATTTCAAATTTTTCTAACCACTAAAACTTTTCTTCAAATTTGACCAATCATTGTATTTTTCTGCGAGTCAGTAATAGCAGTCCCCCAAGCAAAACATTGAGCCAAATCGTCACCAAACTACTACTATTTTATTCTCACTGGAACAAGTTGACTTTGATTTTTAATGTATTAGAAAAAAAATGATTGCTACTGTTTTTGCAATTTTCACTTCAGTTCATTTAAATAGATGCCTAAAGACATTGAAACATACATCGCAATCTTTTATTAAAGTTGTCAAATAAAACTGCAAAAAAGCCTGCAACATCCTAAGGGGGACTACAAAATGTTTTTTACCTTAATTTTTTGGTCAGTTTTCCCTACAGTAAAGTAGTCTATTGGAGGTCTTTACAGGTCCAACTGACATCATGTATAAACAGGTTGCTTGGTGAACGCAGAATGTTAGCAGAGCAGCAGCAGCAACCTAAATGAGTTTTTTTGAGGTGAGACAGAATGTGTGAACTGTGATCTTCATTCTTAGGAAATGTATTACTACTCTTTTGGACCTTTGTTTCTTATTATTTGGTGGCGCATTCTGCTGCCAGTGTTGGTTTCTCTTTCCATTTGGGGGTTTTTCAGATCAAAAGCATTTTGGATCTGGTTCAGTTATCCTTGGGTCTATTTTGTAACTGTTATGACTGTCCTCAGCTGAATCTCAGACTGGGTCCCCTTTTAATTTCAGTTTCAGGTCTGTTGGGATCAGGTCCAAAATTTCATACTTGAGAAAAACTCAACTGTTTATGGCTGTCTTATCAAAGAGCAGATCATTTTTATATGCCAAAAGGGCTAATTTATATCTGTTATCTGTCATCTTGCAATAAAAGAGAATAAAACTACATATCTTCAGATATACGTTACATCAGAGAATCAAGCTAAACTGAAACTGAAAGAGAAAGAAAGAAATTAGATATCAGATTCAAGTGGATACCAGAAGACAAAGCAAGACTGAAAACACAACAAGCAAGGAGACAATAAGACAGAAAGAGGTAGGAAAGGTGTCTCACTCAATAGAGAAAACACAGTGAATGTATGTGTGAGCCAGGGAGAGAGAGGGAACACAAGCTAATACCAGGCCAGGAAACACGACAGATGGGAGGGTGACAAGCAGACATGTTGATGAGCAACAAGGGAAGGTGTGAAAAGAAGCGAAAGTGAGAGAGAGAGAGACGCAGAGCAGAGACGAGCAGAGAGAGGACGAGACGGACACGCAGGCACGCGAAGGAAAGAAGAGGAAAACCGAAGAGAAGGAGACAGGCCATAGAAAGTACCGTGACCGGACGTATAGAGTCCTGACACTCCTTGATCATTCTTCTCATCTTTCAGTGTCATTTAGTTTTTTTATAAAGAAGTAAATGATGCAAAATCATAAATAGTGGCAAAAGATACAAATGAATAAAACGTGTGGATTTGACCTTTGGTACAATAAAATAAAATAAACTTTATTAGATTCTTTATAGAAATTTCAATCACACTTAACTAATTAACAGTTTCTTTTAACGCAATCTCAGGTCGCCAGCTCCCTAAATGATCAGCTAATTTCTGTAAGCTGAGTCAGTGTTAAGGACTAAAACATTGGCAAACATAGCAAGCTATTACATGTTTCTCACTTACATTTTTAGATGTTTTTTTTTCATGTTTACACCGGATAAATATTGTTGTTAGCACCGTGGGTTTAAGTGTTGCATGAATATTTAATGTAGATCAAACTGAAAAGGATTATGCTACATATCACTGTACACACTCAAGCCAAAGCTCTTCTGCTGGGTGATGGCATTAAAATATAACAGAAAAGAGGGATTTGAGAGGTATAAATCTCAATACAGGACAAAGTTACGCGATTTCTAAAGCTCAACATTGCTCAGAGGGAGAAGCACGAAGGGTTTCTGGTTGTTCTGAATGAATTTGGCTGTTGAAAATGACCGTGGTGTGGTTATTAAAAAAAGTGAGACAGAGAGAGCAGGCGGTGTGACACTCCTCCACTCCAGATGAGCAGTCGGTCCCCCAGAGGGTTTGAGGTGACTGGCTGAGCTTCAGTCTGACTCTCCTCCTCCACTGTCTCGTTTTGCCCTATCTTCTTCCTGCTTTTCCATTTCCCTTTTCTTCTCCTTCTTTCTCCATCTTGCTCTTTCTCCCTTCTTCCTTCTCTGCTTCCATTTTTTCCTCCTCTCCTCTCCACCTCCTTATTGTTATTTCCTCTTCTCTTCCCACACCCTCCTGCTTTCCCTCTCCTCTGTTCTGTCTGGTTGGGTTTTTACATTACGCTTTATCATCTGAGTGCAAAAATAATATGCAATATTATAATTAACATTCAATAATAACATCTTCTTTCTTCCCTGCCTCTCCTGTCCTACATTCTGAATTGCCGTGTTTTTATTATTGAGCTAATACTTCAATCTGGAGAGAATTAGAGTATGCAATTTTAAAATACAAATAGAAAAGATGTCCCTTTTTTCTAACTCTTGTTATTAGACTGCATTACATCCTGGCTGTCCTAGTCTGGTCCTCCTGTCTTCCTTCTGTCCGATATGTCTCCTGACATCCACACTTGTGCGTTTTACTTATTCAGTTACAATGCACTCCATGTCTCAGTTGTCTAAAGCCATTAAATCCCCCCTAAATCCATCCCCCTCTCTCCTCTGCATGTCTGATAAATGAAGTGGCTTTAATCAGGATGTGACTGTTTTACCTGGATTCACCTGATCAGTGTGTGTTTAAAAGAAAGAGCCAGCAAATTATAGTGTTTTGTTCAGCACAGTTTTCTTCACCACAAGGATTTTGTTGGGTGTGCATAGAAGTAAGGTAAGTAAGGTTTTCGTGTGAAAAGGTAATCTACCACTTTCAGTGAACTGAAGTTTTTATTAAGCAACATTTAGACATTCAGACACAAAGGGGCTACATTGGTGGGCGCATGTTATTTTCAGGTATCGGTGAGACATACAATAGAATCCAGGAAGTTTATCCATACAGTGGATATATCCATTTATGTGACGGCTCATCACCCACCAAAAAACCGCACATCGGTTTACAATACTCAGACAGGATTATACAACTCTGAAAGGTGTAAATTATTTTATAAACAGTTGAAATAGAGTGTTCCCCATTACAAATGTATGTATTTGCCACATTGCAGCACTAGATAACACAGCGTTGACAACCCTGAATATGTTTGGTATCCCCGCAGCAACAATGGATTGCCGGCGTTTTTCTAATCATCCTTCTAAACGTAGCCTTAAACGGTTAGGTGTAGGCAGATGACGATGTAGTGTGAGAGAGGTCACAGTGATGCTCCCATCGAGAATGTTTTCAGAATGTTTTTTAAGCCTCTTTTAGCTCATTACTTTGGTTTACTAATGCATTAGTCTTAATACTTGTATAAGATGATAATATGTCTGGACTTCCTCTACCAACAAGTGGCCAAAAATTAATTAATGCCGCTGAAAGCTTTGGTAAATTGTAAGTGAAACAGTTTAGTTTAAAATTATCTCTAGTATCAGATACTTTGCCCTTCTCAATATAAACTTTAAAAACCACTTTGATGGGATAATCTTCTTTTTTTTGTTTATCTGAATGCTTAGTAAGACTCAGAGTTTCACCAAAATATGGCAGTATAACACAACATCTGTGATGCATCATCACCCTCCTATCAGCCAAAGCTGTGTATGTAAAATATGTAGCAATATTTCCACAGATGAACATACTGAGAATATACTATATAGACAAAGGTGATTCACATTCTACAGCAGGTGTTCTTTGAGACATTTCTAATGATATGTTGACACACACCGGAATCCACTGTAACTGAGTGAAATCAAGCTGAAAAAACACTTCAGCTGATTTTTGAATTAATATTGTTGGTGCTCTTCATTTCACAGCTAAAAAGTTAACAGGCATGCATCTAGAACATTTTATCTAATATATGCAGAGGTCTCATCTGTCAAATTTGTTTTAAAAAGAATACATTTTTCTGGTTCTTTGTGAATTTGTCACATCAGTAATTGCCCTGTGCGTGCTGATTTAGTTTTGTGCCACGTTTCGCAGACAGTGAACTGCACTTTGTTGGGTTTTATTTAAACGTCACTGTTGTGAGTTGCACTGTGTTCTGTTGTGCTGCACATGTTAATTGATTTCATTGCATTGGCTCACATTGTGCTCTGCTGCTGTTGTTTGTAATCTGATGGCCGGAAGCTGCAAAATGATTTCCAAGCAGACAGCCAAATCACCATCATCATCATCATCGTTATCTCTGCCTCTGTCTTCTGTCATCTCCATCTTCCATTTACTCTTTCTCTCCATCCTCTCAACTCTCCTCCAGCTCTGCCTGCCAAACCTCCATCTCACACATTTCCTGTCTTCTGAGTTCTCACACACACGTTCCCTCCTTTTCCTCTGTCTGTACATCCTGATATTTGTGTTGCCAGAGTCTGTATACGTGAGCAGCTGGTTGTTTAGTGGATTTGGGTTTTTTTGGTGAATTCAGTCATGCAGATATGCCAGTACGTTCTGTTTGTTTTTTTAAGATACACGTCTGTCTCAGCTGTCAGAGTGCAGAACGTGCAGAAAGACTTACTGATGGAGATTGTTATGAAGCAAAACAGCTCTAAAATTTTTATTGTCTCATCTGACTTTTCTAGTGTGTAGATGTTGTTTTCAAATGTTTCTCGTTTAAGAAAGATGGTACATGATGTCTGTGTAAGGTTGTTAACAGCTGTGTTGAGAAGAGCTCATCATGAAGTCCATAAATCCATAAGATAACTAATAATATCAACTTCATTTTACTGTCTTTTTATGATTAATTATTCAGGGTAGATTTGCTGAGCATGCATTCGCTCTGCTTCCCACTCATTCAGCACCATTCATTCAAACAGAGGAGCACTGTTGGCAAGTATGCAGCTCCATTAATCAACACCATTTTACTTCAGTTTAAAAGAGGATGTCATGGATTACTACTGAAACACTACCTTGCATTCAAACCACTGTTTTTCAGAAACAAAGAGAGCTGCATGGGAGCCATATTTTAGCAGGCGCTTCACAACAGGTAATAACATCAATCATGTGGGGAGTTTTATTCCCATAATAACAAGCTTTTGTGAACTCAGAAACCAAACAAGGTTAAAATCAGAATTTGAAACAAAAATCTTTCCCAACAAGAGTTAAAAGGAACACGCAGCTCAAAGTCTATCTTCAGAGTATCAAAAATGCCTGTAGGCTCAAAAGTATGTATCATTCTTTGTCCTGGGGGACAGCAGCTACCATGAACTTGGATTCAGAGCCGCTACAATGGATTCCAATTATACTCCAGAGTCACAACACAAAAGGTGCCAAAACAATTAATGAAAACTTCTCAAACCATTCCTGCAGCATTATCCACTTCTCTACTGTTGAGCCAGACTAATATCTGACGTCATTGGACGATTCCACACATCCAGATTTAAATCCAACGGCCAACCTTCAGAGGCATACTATTAACATAGCAAAACTCACCTTCACCAAGAGTTTTGTTGCTTAAACCAAAGCATACCTTAACCATATTTATTTGCCCCATAATCATGATTACTATTCTTAACAATGTTGTAGTTGCCATACACAGACAGAAAACAAGAATTGTATTAATGTTGTCACTGGTCATAAAAAAAAACAACTTAACTGAACATAATTCAGAGTTTTTCATCTTCTCAATCTCAATCTCCTAGTTCTTGCCTGTGATATGGTTGGAAAAGTAGGAATGCACCAAAAGTAGATCTTTTGTCTATCAAATCCCATCTTTAGGTCTTTAAGCTTTGTAGGGGACTCCAATGGTAATCCAGAACCATGTGAGAAAACATCCACATCCACACTCCTGCACTCCTGCATCAATATTTCAAACAACACCAATAACTGCTAAAATATGTCATTTCCAGGAGAAGTTTGAAAAGGTGATAGCATGACATGCTATGCTGTGAAGGAAACATACAGATCAACCATGGAGAACTGAATAATACTGTTTTTAATGGACAGAATAACCATATTTACACTTACAACTTCATGCCCTTGGGGCGGATCATATATCTGATATCTAAAGCCAAGTGGAGAAGTGTTAGAGGTGCACGACATTCATCTCAAACCACTTCCTGAAGTGCCACTAAAGCTTGATATTAAAAAGGTGTGAATGCAGCCATCTTTCCAAGCTGCATCCTTACTCCTCTCAAGTGTAACTACACAATCTCTATGAGTACCTACTTACAGGGTCTTTTTCTGGCGATAATGGCAACTGAAATGACACTGAATTTAGCATCTCACACTGTCACATTACAGCTCCAGCAACTTTAACACTAGCAGTCAATCCCTGATCAGTGCAAGCACCAGTGAGTGACAGTGGGCAAATATTTTGTCTCGCTCTTACTCCATCTATGCAGGTCATCCAGGTGTTTTTCAGCTAGCGTGCTAAACTGTTTATTCTTTCTCTGGTGCTTTTGGCAGTTACCAAACAGCTTCAGTTGGACTGTGGTAGTGCCTACACAGATCTGTATCCAGCACAAGACAAGGAAACTCCAGGAAATTTGATTTATGATCCACCTAAATAGAAGCATACATGTGAGTGAACAAAAAATTCTGGATTTTATCCCGGTATGAATTTTAATATGATAAGTGGAGCCTTTAATACTCTACAGGTAGATTTTCAATGGAGTATTCATAAATTATTATAAACTCAGACGCTCCCAGTGTTCCTAAAATAAGGCCACACAATTGTTAAAAATACCAAAAGATTGAGTTTTATTTCTATGTCAGCAACACTTCAGTCAGAACGGAGCCATTTTTGGAAAGGTGTTCATCTCCCTTGAGAGTAAAACCCTTCATGTGTTACAGGTGTCATTCATGCTGCTATGGTGAGGACTATCACTGCCATTCGATGAGACTCCCACGAGCCCCGGCGCCTGTCAGCATGACAGACAGCCCTGCTGCTGATTGAGAGCATTCAAAAGCCAGATTCTGAAGGGCATGAAATGTTTTGCCGAGTTGAAAATGAACCTCCTCACTTCATTAAATAGCGCAGGCAGGCAACCTGCGGTAACCATCCATCTGCAGTCGAACTTGTTGTCTGTGCAAGGAAGATTTCTTATCAATCTGTCAAATCTACATCAATCTGTTATTTTCTGGTGTTAACTGTTGTAATTTAGCTTTATGTTGTGGCTGCTCTCCTTCAAACTGCCTCATTTGCATCTCTTTCAGGAAGAACTTTGCTACATTTCCCAGAATGTCTTTTACTACCCATACAATTAGAGGAAATGGATGCAAACTTTAGTTTTCTGGGATAACATTAGAGAAAGATTGCATAACTTTTGAAAGAAAAAAATTACGCATTCTTCCCCTTAGAAGTAAAAAAAATATTAAAATGAAATGTACCTGGGCTCGATTCACTTATTTTGGAGTTAAAGCCTTACTTGGTATTGTATGACCAGTAGCTTGTGGTGGCTAATGTTAGCAAACTTTATGTAGGTAATACTGTCAGACAAACATTACTAAACAAGTTCATTGACTTTATAACGCTCCTCTATGTGTGCTTCTGTTACTCTTTGTTCTAGCATTTACTATTCTTTAACTGCCTCATGCTGCCACAGTGGTTGCTGTTGAAGAAAGGTTACATCAGCTCACTTTAAGTATTACTCTTACACATGGTCAGAAGAGGATATGGATTAAACCAGAAGCCCCTCAAGCTGAGTGACAGCGATCCTTAAAGAGAAATGAATTAATCAATTAGAATCAAAAAAGTGAGTCACGTCTGTCTAAGTGTGCTCAGACTCAACATGAACCCAATCCAGTTTTAAAGGAGAGTGTGATTGCATATAAAGTCAATGGGAAGATACAAGTGGATGCAAAAATTCACAAGTCTTTTTGGTGGCTCAAATAGAACACTTCCACATTCAAATGTATGGTGCTTTTATGCAGATGTTCTTCAGAGTCTGTTTTGGGTGTCACTTGTGCAGCCTGACATCAGTACTGACTTCATGTGAACTAGTAAATCAATGACATTTTCAATGCATTCCAACAATAATGAGGCAAAACAACCATAGAAATATGAGCCCAGATACTCATCATCACATTCTTGCTGCTGCATGGACAAATGGAAAGTTAAGAATTTTACCTTCTGCAGTGTCCCTTTAAAATTAAAATTAAAATCCCAGATAATGCCCTGCTATTGTTTCCACACCTATTTGTCCTGGGAGTTTATTTTTTCCTTCCAGCAAGACACATCTTCATATTTGAGAGCCAGCACAGCTGCAGTCCTCTCTTCGTAGTTCAAATGAAGCAGTGAGGGATTCAGTGCCTTGCTCAAGGGCATTTTGACACCATCTATCAGATTAGGGTTTCTCATTCACTTGTGCTTCTGTCTTCTGATATGTTTTTTCCTGGACGTTAAGGGAACACAACAAACTGCCCTTCATGCATATATTCTGTATCTCTCCTGCAGACAATTCATTTGTGCATATTATTCAGTGCATCCGCATTAGTAAATTTGAACACAAATCTCCAGGGTCAGTCTAGCAGCAGGTTACCAGACAGCTCCTGTAACCCTGACAGCTGAAAAGAGAGAGAAACCTGACTTCTCCAAACAGTTCCCAGAGGGGACTGTGCCAAAGAGCAGCAGCAGTCAATCAAGCAAACAGTTAAAAGTTGGACTTCTGCTATCCTGCTCCTCTGCTCATTTTCTCTCTACATATTTAAAGTCCCTCTGGGTAAGAAGGGCAAATTGTCTAAAATGTAAATGTAGTGCTTGGGTATTTAGGAGATACTCTACCTGGTGACATGAAAAATGTCTGGAGGTGAACTAAAGTGCAGTGAGCAGATTTAGTTTCAGGTTGTGGTTAAATATCTGCCCTGTCTCAGTTTAGTGTCTGCCACCTTGAAAGTGTACATTTTAAGATGCATCATAATCCAGACGAAATATGAATCCGTCTTTTGTCTGATTTTGGACACAACAAGCACATCCTTTCTGGCCTTCAGTATCCCATAATAATTATAATAATTATAATAATAAAACATTTTTTTTAGTTGTCAGCACATAAAGTCGCTACGAAGCAGTATATTTATATATTCATACACACAACTGGAGAGTTTGATTTATTGTTGTCTATTTCATGTTTGGGTGCAATGTCACAATTCCATCTTAGCTCTAACATTATGGACTTGCCACTGGTTCTACTGTTCTGTTTTGGCGAATTATAGGTTGAATAGGGGCGTCCGAAAGCACAGTTTTCTTTTACATGAGGCCAAACAGTCCAATTTGTGGTTGAGGAGCAGATTCAGCCCGGCCTTCAGTCCTCTGAAGGACACACCTTTGAGCGCCACATCCTCCCTCAAAGGTATGTGCTTTTTTGAGGTGTATTTACTCTTTTGCGTCAGTGATGGAAACAAAACCAACAGAGAAGTGATTGATATGCAACAGCCTTGAAAATGCAGAGAAGTTCTTTCAGATATCACTTTCATTGTGAGGACACAGACTACTGCACTTATTAATTCATATAGTGGCAACAAGCACCAGTCCTTTTTCTACAGGACATGAATGCACCACAATGTCGGTCTATGTTTTGCTGAATGTGACCCTGAACCAGTGTTGCTGAGTTGCAGAATCAATAAGCTCTCAGTGTGATGGTATTTCATTATAAGATACAGTAGCAGTGCAATATGCAAAGCTAATGAAAGAAAAACATTAGTTTGAACTCATGATCATGATTAATCTATCCTTTAAATATGTAGCCAGCACAGGAGCAGTAACACAGGACTCCAGGATTCACTCGCCACCATGTGCTGTTGTATCTGCAGAACATCAAACAAACCAGCCGTTTCTGGCCAGAATGACTCAGCTCTCTGGATTTGCTCTGAATCTGGAAGCTTCATTAAAGCCGCCTGCCACTATTTACTTTTCCACACTGTTCTGCTGTTTGCTCACTCACTCTGCCGTGTGTCAGAAGCTGGTGTGAATGACATCGAAATTCAAAGTCACCCTCTGCCCCCTCCTCTTTTTCCCGCTCACCTGATTCTGTCTGGCACTCTATGGGTCTGGTTGCCGTCGCTCTGGCAGTTGCCAGCGTACTGTGACCGGCTGGTGGCCCCCTGGTCCCTCCGGAGAGCCATCGCCCCATGGGTGAGCACAGAGACGCCTTTGGCAATGCGCCTGCAGGATTAGGGAGAGAACAATGTGAGACAGAGACACTGGGACGTTTTCAAAGGTCTTTTCTGACACTGCTGATGTCCAGGGAAATACAGGAACTAGAGACTGTCTGGATTTAAGACAGTTGTCACTGCTTGAATAAGCGCATACCAGGTAACAATGAAAGCTCAAACTTAACAGAATTGAACTTATGGGGAGAAATAAATGGACTCCTCTCCTCCATACCATAACGCTGAACCAGGAAACATTTAAAGAACTCCCATCTTGGCAGTTTAAATTATGTGTGACTTCAACAAAATGAAAAGTAATTACATCTCCACTGACTGAGACACTGTGGAATTGCCCAATTTCTACAAATGAGGTTCTCGTGTTGGGTGTGAGCATTTCTCTGCGTACAGAAAGTGATGAATCAAGACTAAAGAGCAAAATTCAAACTGTCTCCTCATCATCTCAAAACTGAACTTATTAGTATTAGGACTTTTTCCTCTCATCTTTGCTTTTGCCAGCCAAGTTGAGTTTTAATGTGGACAGGAAAATGATGACCTTGTTTTATACATCTTTTATTGAATCTGTTCTTACTTGTTCTGCTATTGCTTCGTACTGTAACCTGAACATAAGCCTAAGAAGACTCTACAACCACTTTGTTAAGGTGGCTGAAAAGGTCCCACACAACCCCCTTAGGGCTATCTTTGATCAGCAGGTTCTCCAGAAGGTCAGGTCTATACTGGACTGTATAAACCACCCCCTGTACCTTGAGTTTAAACTCTTCCCTCAGGCCGAAGATTCGGAGTACCAAGGTTGAAGTGCAATAAGAGTAAAAACTCCTTGTCAAATAACCCTGCTCAATTTGCACATGTAATTTAAATTTTTAGCATATTATTTGCACATGTAATTTTAGCATTGTTGTTGTATTATGGGTTACTTCTGGGCGTTAGGAAATACATTTGTTTGCTGAGTGTCTGGACTTAGGGAGCAGATTGTAAAATACTTGTTCTGTATGTGTCATTCTAGAGTGTATGGGCAAACAGCATATTTTATTATCTACTTTAAAGGGCGTGTTGCTATGTGCATATAGTTACATTCAGGTACATTACCTATTATTAGATACATAAACAGGCAGGTTGACTGGTTTGCCTGAAGATAGAAAGACTTTGTGATGTAATTTAGGTGAGATTGAAGTCCCTTTAATGTAATATCGTTCATTATATGATCATTTAAGGGCTGCAATTCTACTTGGATGATTATAAAAAACCTGTGATGTACAGTACTTTAGGAACAGTTTGGGACAGAATACAGGGTTTCCATGCTTTGATGAAGGCTACTAGGCCATGTAAAAGAATAAATTGCTGAAATTGAGATCATTCACATTTTTTCTTGAAGATATGTGCGTGCATTACCTTTTTACCTTCTGGTATTCAACGATGGAAAATACGAAGTTGTTTGTTTGCAATATAATAGTAAGTATATGCAAATAGTTATTATTGTCTAACAAATGTATCACCACTTGCGGTATTGGCTATGTGTGGGCATATACAAGGTTATAAAGGCCACCTTTACACCTGTGCAAATGTGATTGGACGTTTCTAGTCAGCTGGTTCCTGAGAAGCTGACAAATGAGTCATTGATGGTGAATCATGAATTTAGAAGCTGCATGGTGCCAGAAAACTAATGCAAGCACCACTTGAGTACAACACTGAACATCCAGTTTCTAAATGTATTTATGTGTCAAGTATCCTCCAGTCCAATAAATAAATATTAGCCAACTCTCTTGCTGTCTGTCTCAGGACAGTTTAATAATAGATCAGACTTTGATCTGCAGGAAGCTTTCACAGAAGCTCGAGACTATTTAAAAGGCAGTGCTTTTTTTAATATGGCTGTAAAGTCATCTCTGATTTGTAACTGCATAAAAACAACACCAAACACTTCTCACATCTGATTATACATGTCGATATGATTTATTATGCAAAATAAACATTTAAGACCAACAACCGGTTCTTTCTATGGTCCTGACGATAAGGTCTACTCCAGCCAGGTCGGAAATCCTATCTAATGATCCCAAATCATAAAGCATTTCAATGGAGTCTTGCTTCCATAATTCAGTCCATTTCCACTTCAAACAAGCTACCGAGGCAGGACACGAAATGAGGAAGGACTGTTGAAGAGAGTTCAAAAGTTCAAAAGTGCTCTGCACATAAATTTGAGGTGCCACAAGTTCTGTCGTCTTCACAGAGAATTAATTCACAGTCGGGGTGTCTTCAGGAGAGGAAGCAGGGTGCTCACGGTTGAACTACGTTGCTACCACTGTTACTTTGAAAGTTGTGGTACTGCTGGTACAATGCATTTTCTGGTCAGGTGATACATAGAATATGCTGCTTTTCAGGAGGGTAAAATGTTCTCTTGCATGTTCTGATTAGTTGAATCAGTTAACAAGGTTGAATTTAATTTCACGTGACTTGAAAGAGCTGTTAGCGGTGCAGTGGGGTAAGACTCGGCTCACACCAAAGTGAGCATGCCGTTTCTTTAATATTTCCACAAAAACTACTGATCCACATCTGAGGCATTTCATTTTTTAGTGTCTAGAAAGGCTCTCTGGAGGATCCATCAGCAGCAGCAGCAGTCATAAACACTGCAGCAAAGAGCAGGATGCAGTTAACACATATACTATAATACACCACTGAGGGGAGGCAGGGATAACTGTGAGATTCATTTCAAATATTTAATAGCAGGAATTTGGAGGACACAGCTGGTGTATCATTTGCACCCCTCAGTATCCAATAATCCATTGTGCGCTGGTCAATTGCATAATGGTGCGTTCAGGCGATCCTCATCAACTCATTAAGTTGGGAAATATCACAACACCTAATTTTTACCAGATATTTTCCTTTCCGTCACTGGTAAATATTTGACTTCAAATAGACCAATGAAAAAACACTGCAAGGGATAGTGACGGAAAAGGTTTTTAGATCTCTTACTAAAGTAAATGCAGCAATATCACAATGCAAAAAATACTCCATTACAAGTAAAAGTCCTGCACATCAAAATGTATAGGTACATGTATTGTATACACCAATCAGCCATAACATTATGAGCACTGACAGGTGGAGTGAATAAC
>NW_023340268.1:2425333-2430198 GCF_004916995.1 Morone saxatilis
GATGCACGTGGGGAGTGAAGGCTGCTGTAGCTCACACTGCTGAAAAAGTTAATGCTGGTTCTGATAGAAAGGTGTCAGAACATACAGTGCATCACAGTTTGTTGGTATGGGGCTGTATAACATTATGACCACCAGGGTGCCCAAGTGGTTATAATGTTATGGCTGATCGGTGTATACATGTAATGTAAGCAGTCCCTCCAGGAAGTTGCAATGTTGCAATCGCAACAGTTAAAGCAAATTCAACCAATCCCTGCAAATACTGTCCTACTTTGCAATTTTGTCCAATCTTTCCAACTTTTACACAAAACATTGAGCCATACATCACCAAACTACTACTAATTTTATTCTCACTGGAACCAGTTGCCTTTATTTTTTCATTTTATGCTGCAACAGTCCCAAAAAAAGCCTGTCAAATCCTGGAGGGACTGTCTATGTAAGCCCGAGATGACTGAAAGTTTCATGTACTAAGGTAATGTCCCCATGTGGCATGGTGTTAAAATGGAAGCCCAGCATAAACTCCACTTTGAGAAAAGCACAGGTTTCATTGTATGGATATATTATGACTTTTAACCTGGCCAGTTGGTACATGTATATTATGCTTTTAAGTTGAACCTCACAACTCTGTAAACTCATCTTGGAACTTCAACTTCATTTATACATGCAGTACTGGTAGCACTGATAGATTTTACCTCATAAAGGTCCAACGTCAAACCATCAGTACTATAAATTGAGTCCAAGTGATAGACAGTGTGCAGGATTTTTGGATTCTTCTATAGTTAGAGGTTTTTAATCTGACACACAAGAATTTCTGGTGTGCAAAAACTAACTGTAATTGCTTCCTGCTGGAGATAAAATTGAAAATTTTCACTCTGAGGAGGAGTGTCTGTATGCAGCGCCACCATTAGTTTTGGTCTGAGTGAGGCTAGACCTTTTAATTTAGGAATGAAGTGCAGGTTAAACCTGACAGTCAAGTCTTCATGAGGACCCATCTGCGTTTGTCACATCCCTCTAAGTATCCAGACCCAGTCTTGGCTCACACCATCTGTGTTTCACAATGAACCGTGACATTCTGCCTGGTAGTGACAAGTGTGCCGCTCACTTGGGCTTTCCTTCTAGCGTGGACACTAATTTCAGGAACATAGAAATCTGATGCATTCAGAATGCTGCATCTCAATGGATTCAAGACAGCCGGTAGACAGGACGTATTTAATAAAGCACAGGGAGCGATGTGGCAATACCCAAGGTGATATGTGGGATGATTTAAAAACGTCATATCCTTGAGCTTTCATTACTCCAAATGCAACACATCTATTCAAGTTAAAAGCTGTTTGTATATTGATTGATTGTACCAGTGCTTTGTAGAAAAACCTTATTGTACAAAAGCCAAAATATTCTTAACCAGGTATGGATTTCTGTTGTAATAAAATTAAAAAAAACATCTCACATACTAAATGTTCATCTTTGGCCCACTTTATTAAACAGTCTTTATAAAGGGCAAAAATCCTTTCTATCTCTCCAACCTTCCTCCCTCTATGTTTCCTGTCATGACTGAGGAAGATTTAACAGTTAAAACCAATAAAGGAGGTCTACCTTCCACCTAGATTCCCTTGGTCAGTCTATTTAGATTAGATTAGATGAAAATTTAATGATCCCTGTGGTGAAATCAGGTCATCCCTGCAGCAGAGAATACATCATGGACAGAGCAGGTGGTCGTAAAATTTTACTGTGTGTACCTCTGTAGGAAAAACACAGAGGTGCACTAGCTGTGTGTATTTTGGGGATGAAATAGAGAATGTATATTTTCTCACTGATCCTCATGTATTTTTAAAACCATAAGGTTGGGTTTTCAGCAGCTTCATGGCTCTGCATGGCAGAACTCACTTAATACATGTAAATTCACAATTCAACTGAGAGACAAGAGACTACAGCATTGGAACTGCATGGATCTTCAGCAGCAGTAATGATGGCACAGCAAACGGTACACTTTACAGAGCACCAGGGAATTATCCAAAAGCCCTCGTGTGCTATAAAGAGCCATTCAAGAACAATTTTACAAATGAGCAGCATTACAAGTTCTAAATCAAAGTGGTCCTTCAGTTATATTTTCTTACAATTTCACTTTTTATTTGAGAAAAACAAAGGGTACGCTGACTGGTTATCTGCAGGTTTCAAAGAGACAAACACTGCAGGAAGTTGATTTAATACCACTGAAAATAAAATAAAAAAAGAATTTTCCATTGAAAATCGCCATAAATGTTATGATAATGAGAGTGGGTGGTGTGGTAAAAAGTGAAAAAGATAATAACTTTTAAAGACTAAATACCACAATCTTTCTTTTATGCTTAAAAAGTTGACTTTCTAGCCAATAGAACACACCCTTGGTCAATAAAATGGAGGAGATTTGTTGCTACTGGGTCTGGTGTCGCTTGTGGCTAATGTTAGCTGATGTTTGCAAACTTTAGATAGATTCCTGAAGGCAGCGGGGTACAGCTCAAAGCTTTTTTATCACAAATACAACAGTCCATTATTCTTGTATGGTGGACAATACTGACCTCACTGTGCCTGGTATTAACTTTCAATCAGAATCTGGATTATGACATCTGACCATGAGCCTTTACACATACACCCTCTACTCAGACAGTGATCAATATGTAAATTAGGTAGTAGGCATGGCTGACAGACGTGTCAACAAACATGGCATGTTCAAGATCAAGGAAATCGATGTTGCTGTATGGGCCTTTTCTATTGCCAAGGACGATACCACCTGTAGCTTATTGTGGCAAAACTGTACAAACTGCATTTACTCCAGGCTAAGACCGTACCTCCGTGGCTCATCCCTCCAGCCCTGCGGCCGGATGGCGAACAAGGCCTTAGGCAGCCCCTCCAGGCCCAAGCCGGACAGGGCAGGTCCCACGGCAAACCACATGTGACTGGGCCCGGCCTGACCCGCCGCCCAGGCTGCCCGGAAAACCAGCTCGGCCTCCTCCAGGGAGCAGTACAGCAGGCGGACCTGGAGGAGGAGGAGAGGGAGAGAGTAAAGGAATAGAAGCGGTGGAGTAATTAGAAAAAAAAGAAGAGGAAAATAGGAAGAAGGAAGGAAAAAGGGAAATAGATGGATAAGTGAGAAAATAAATAAATGATTGAGAGGTTGGAGGGAAAGGTGTAATTAAAAAAGGAAGGATGTAGGAAATGAAGGACAGAACGTGACGGATGGAAGAAAGAGAAGACATTTAGAATTGAGGAAGGGCAGAGGAAAAGGAAAGAAGGCAAGAAAAAGACAAAATTAGAAAGAGGAAAGGAGTTATTTCTGAAAAGATAAGGCCAAGAATGGGGGCGTGTTGGGAAGAAGGAGGAATAAGAAACCAAGAAAGACAAGAAAGAAGAAAGGGAGGAAGGGTGAGGAGAGAAAAGAAAGAAGCAATAGAGCGAGGATGAAAAAGAATTGCAGAAAAACAAAGGAAGGATGGATGTGGAGAACAAAAGAGGCAAAAGGGGAATTTCAATCCCATTTTTCATCTGTCCTGGTTCATGCTGCTTGGTCCCAAAATGTTCTTTCACGTTTTCTTCACAATTATGGATTATATTCATTTATACATCAAAACACGTGGTGCACTTATTCATTATTGCCTCTCTTTATTTATTTTTTTAACACAGTGAGCTGCACTTGAAAAATGGTTCCTCTTGGTCTGCTTGCATTTCCCCTTCATACATTATTAAAGAGGGGGAATTGAATGGGGGGGCAAGATTAAAAAGACAAAGTGAGTAAAAAACATGAAGCTAGAAGAGGGTGAGAAAAAGGAAAGAGGCTGTAGTGTGTGTCCCTGTGCGTGTGCGCGCGAGTGTGTGTGGTTGATGCTGAGGGTACTTCAGATGATTAGTCAGAGGAAGCACTCGAGGAAAATTTGCGCCACAGTTTTCTAAGACAATTGCAGAGGTTATAAAACTGAAATTAGTCAAAACTAAAACGTGAAATGCTTTACTAACACACTCTGATACCAGCAGGCATGTGGTGTGTGGATCCTGTCACATGCTGCACATTCACCGCTGTAACTCGGCAAGATGACGCCGATCCCTCCCACTCAGCCGACAGCAGATGGAATCGGGGTCGGCATGAGGTCCAAGCTAACGCTCAATCCCTGTCAGCCACATTCTGTGAGCAGTCAGGGTTAGACCTCTTTACATACTAGCGTTTGCATTTCTTGAGCTTGAAGTTTGTCACTCTATATGTATGAAATAAAGAGGATCCAGTCTGTCAGTGTTATCCTTCTCTCATCCTTGGAAGTGGGAGTTGAGTTCCCTGCTGCCAGCCATGCTTCAGAAACAGGAGTAATTTGTTATAATGCGGTGCCATCAATCACTTGGTTAGCGCAGGTATCTTTTTTTTTTCAAATGCTGGACATCTCATTTTGGAAGAAAACATTTAATTTAGATCCCTGTTAGATCCCCTCATATATATCGTGGTAGAGCTTAAACACATCAACATCCAGGTGGAAATGAAAGAAGTCTCTTTCCAAAATGGTGAATGTTAACAAACACAAAATTGTATCTTCTAATAGAGAGCTAGGATTTAATTTAACTTTGTGCCACTTTTTATTATTTTACACTGTATACTTCAACAAGTAGATCATTTAATTTCACAATGTAACACTACTGCAAGCTAGCAATCAAAGGCATTTGGATTCACCTATGGTTTAAATCAATATTTTTTTACACTATCAAGTCCATAATAAAAACTTTCAACAGCCCAACATATAACTTGGAGTTGCACTAATCAGAAATTTCATATTGTCAATGAATCAAATGACAATCTTTAAAGTGACAACAGTCCAGCAAAGAGCTTTCTCCCACCTTTGCAGTTCCCATAA
>NW_023340268.1:2430223-2436874 GCF_004916995.1 Morone saxatilis
TAATGAGCTTAAATAATACACAGAGTTGGGGTTGTGTTTGTTCTTGGGAAAGTGCAGATATGCTGCCAAATGACCTCTTATAGTGAATTGTCTACCATTGATACTATAGATACCCCTCCGCTGTTTTTTTCATTATTATATAAGGTTACTCCGGCACCCTTGCAACTGTTCGCAATTTTAAACCCGCTGCTACAGGGGTTGCATGCAAAATTCGGGCATAATCCTCCAATGACCACTCAGCAAGAAAAAAACAAAGGACACTGTCTCCTAAGTCTGCCATCCCTACTGTATCTACAGCAGCAATATAGTGCAGGTTTAAAAGTACTGAATGAGTATTTGTGAATTGGACAAGCCCCCCCTGCACTGTGTGCTAAATTCCCTGCCGCTCCCAAAAACACACAGCACGCACACCCTCCTTGATGTTGGATCATTGATTAAAACTGGTTCAGACCTCATCTGCACAGTGATGTGAGTATAAATTCAGATCAGAGAGAACTGTTTAACACTGATTACTTTTCTTTACTGCTATCCTATCTCACCCATCCCACCTGCAGTTTCCTTCTCTCATCCCTCTCCCTTTTTCTTCCTGCCCTGTTCGCCGTCCTCCCACCTCCTATCCATCATACATTACAGCGTCACCAATCGACGTCCCTGGATGCAAAAACTATCTGTATTTCATTTACGCACCCTGAATTAAATTAGCCTTCCCCCGTGCCCCCCAAAAGAATTGCTTTGCCCCTCCGCAAAAGAAAAAAATTTTAAATATGGCCTGCGACCCCTTGGACTAATGCAAGATTATTAATGCTTACGTTTCTTCTATGCATAATCTTGGAGGCAGCCTGGGGAAGACTGTAGTGCCGCTGCAATGGGGCCTTTATTTTAGCTTCAAAGCTTGCCTCCCCCCTCCAATTAGCATACCCCTGCAGGCCATCAGCTGATGATTCGCAATCCCTCCGGTGTAAGCCAAGTAGGCAGGCCGGTGGTGTTTTTCCTCCCCCTAACATGTCTGAATCACTGCCAGTTTATGCATTACAAGAGAAGCAAATTACATGACAAATCAAGGGCATTGCCGCAACAGGAAGATACTTGTGTGATGCTATTTTCCCTTTACTTTTTCATTCAGGCTTTGATATTGAAGTGGCAGTTTTAGTTAAAGCCAAACAGTGACCAGAATGTTTTGACCACTTGGGCAGCAAAAACAAACCCGTAAACCTCGATATATATTACCTTACACAAGTTGTTGTAGGGAATGTGGTTAAGCAAAACTGTTGCTGTTTTACCAGCCGCCCCAAGAACCACATTAGCCATTCTTTAGAGTCAGTGTTCTGGCCAGCCTGGCGAAAAATTTAACTCCAATATTCACTCCCCTCATATAGCTCTGGCTTGGATTTTCCACGATCCCTCAGAAAAAATCATCTGTGAATTGCTGCACCCAGAATAGTTTGCAAACCTTTGTCTGTCTTCTTCTTGTTTGGTGCTTGGGCAGCGAGGCAAGTGTACTGTGTGTGCGGTAAATCAAACCCCAGTAAAATCGCGGGGGTGTAAAAACCAAAAACATTGAGCCTGAAAGCGGCTAAAGCGCTCCATAGCAGGGCAGATTTACTGTTTGATTTACTCTCACACACAGTACACTGCCTCGCTGCCCAGCACCAAACAAGAGAGACAGACAAAGTTTGCAACTATCTGGTGAGCAATTACAGATGATTTTTTCTGAGGAGTCGGTGAAATCCAAGCCAGAGCTATATGGAGAGTGAATATTGGAGTTAAATTCGCCAGGTGGCCAGAAGCACGACTCTAAATGAATGCTAATGTGTCTGCTGGCTGGTAAACAGGCAACAGTTGGCTAACACATTCCCTACAACAACTTTGTAAGGTAATACTATATCGAGGTTTACGGTTTGTTTTGCTGCCCCAAGTGGTCAAAACATCTGTCACTGTTGCTTTAACTAAAACTGCACTTCAATATCAAAGCCTGAATGAAAAAGTAAAGGAAAATAGCATCACACAAGTATTTCCTGTTGCGGCAATGCTTGATTTGTCATGTATTTGTTCTCTTGTAATGATAAACTGCAGTGATTCAGACATGTAGAGGAAAAACACCACGCCTGCTATCTTGCTTAACACCGAGATGCGAATCATCAGCTGATGCCTGCGGTATGCTAATTGGAGGAGGCAAGCTTTGAAGTAAAATAAATGGCCCATGCAGCACTACAGTCTCCCCAGCGCCTCCAAGATTATGCATAGAAGAAACGTAAGATTAATAATCTTGCATTAGTCAGGTCGGCCAGGCATATTTATGTTTTGCGAGGGGCAAAGCAATTCTTTGGGGGGCACGGAAGGCTAATTTTAATTCAGGTGTAAATGAAATACAGATAGTTTGCATCCAGACGTCGATTGTGACGCTGTTAATGTATGATGAGAGAGGAGAGAGGGAACAGGGGCAGAAGAAAGAGAGGATGAGAGAGAAACTGAGATGGTGAGATAGGATAGCAGTAAAGAAAAGTATCAGTGGTAAACAGTTCTCTCTGTCTGAATTATACTCACATCACTGTGCAGATGAGTCTGAACCAGTTTTAATCAATGATTCCAACATCAAGAGTGTGCGTGTGTGTGTTTGAGGAGGGAATTTTAGCACACAGTGCAGGGCTTGTCCAATTCACAAATACCATTCAGTACTAAACCTGCACTATAATGCTGCTGTAGATACAGTAGGATGGAGACTTAGGAGACAGTGTCCTTTGTTTTTTCTGTGAGTGTCATTGGAGGATTATGCAGAATTTGGCATGCAACCCCTGCTAGCAGCGTTTTAAAATGGAACAGTGGCAAGGTGCGAGTAACCTTATATAATAATGAAAAAACAGGGAGTATCTATAGTACAATGGTAGACAATTCACTATAGAGGTCATTGGCAGCAGATCTGCACTCCCATAGAACAAACACAACCCCAACCTGGAATCTAATGCTTCTATTACCTTGGTTTAGGATATAAAACAACTCTAGGTTTCGACTTGGCTCAACAGGACCCAAAAACAGCAGGCTACATCTTATCTGTCTTCAACACCTCACGTCTTTCACTGAAGTTTAGTCCTTCCCATTTAAAGGCTGGAAAGTTCTTCTCCGAGATGCAAGTGACATCTGAGACGTTTGCGTGGTGGTTTTCTTTTATACTTGTACAGATTTTGGGTACAAAATCAGTGTGTCCCTCTTAAAACCATCTCAAGAGATGCAAAGAAAAAAACACACAAGGAAAAGATGAAAGGAAGGAAGAAACAGGGATTTGGTAAAGTGAGATGCCATTCCTCTCAAGCTCCATCTGAAGCAGCATCAGTAACTGTGGCAGAGCAAGATCACCTGTCAGTTTAACTGCATCTTTTGTTCCCTTGGATTGAAAACTGATTTTGACAAAATATTCTTACAAAAAGGTCCATTTAGTTGTTCTAAAGCTTTTCAATCACAATCAGGAGTTTGGCAGGTGTCACGCTAGTTGTGTATTTGTAGAGTAAAAGTTATATCCTGTCCTATTTTTATTAGGACAAGGCAAAGACAATAACACTGTTATTTTTATTGATTGTATCCTGCATGCTAACACAGAATGTGAAATACTACATGTTGTCCCTTAAAATGAACAAACATGTTCAAACAAGTGTCTGCAGATTCACAGTACACTTGTATTTAGACTTTTTGTAAGTGTGCTTTATTGTTATTTATCTTCATTATTATTACAATAAAGACATTATAATTAGATTTAATTTTACTTAATGTGTTTTTAATTTAATGGCCAAAATGTTTTACAGGAAAAAAAATGTTTTAAGAAAAAAAGGGAATGTTGTAACTGCTGACATCAAAAAATAATACTAGGGATAATATTTGACTGTTCACACGTTTAAAACTGCTGTGCTGTGGTGATGCAGTTTCAAAGCAGCCCAATCAGCTGGTGTGTCCAATTGCCAACGGATTTCCAGAAAAGGGGGTGTGTTGATATGATAACAGACTTTTGCATTGGATCGTCTGATTTTTCCTCACTCAATGCTGGTCTATTGATTTTTCGCTCCTCCAAAGCAGATAGAGATGTATTAGAACGTACTTTGGTCTGGTAGCAGACCAGATTGATTTCTGGACCACCCAAGAATCGAGAAAGGAGACAGGAAATAAGGCAAATGAGACATATCCATACACTCACTGAGGCTGCTTCCAAAGCACACTGGTCCTTAAGGCAGGACTACAGATACAATAAGCAGTTTTTTCAAGGACATGTGCTCATAAATTGTTGTTAAAAATATCAAATTCAGATGGATGACACTGACCCTGAACCCCCTCGGAACACAATACCCAGAGGGCAACATTTCAGTGAAAAACAAGACAGACTGTCCAAAAACTTGTCCTGTGCATGACTGCCTGTTACAGTTGGAAGTGGACATTTTAGTGGGGGACATTTAATAATAGATCAGCAGCCACAGCAGTTGACAAATGAATTTTAGCACCACCATTTCAAAGTAGTTTAAAGTAGTCACCTGAAATTCCAGTGTATAGTGGACCTTTGAAAACAATAAAATGTTTGAAAGTCGTCAAATACTGCAGCTTGGTCAGCGGCCCTCCACTTCAAAATATGACGCTGTAGGTATCCCTACATTTCTGGGCACGCCCGCTGTCAGAGTCTAAGAGTATAAACAGCGAGAAAGTAGGCGTATGGAGGTGGTGGGGTGGAAGTACAGTTAACAGGGTTTTAAATTATATCAGGTACGTTACGTAACTTACGTTAAGGTACGTCGGGTACGTGACATAACTTATATTATAACCAAGTAGTTATAATATAAGTATAATAAAAGTAGTGCCTAAACCTAACCCAACTGCAACCATTTCACAACAATAACCACGCAAGCATTATTTTGAAAGTGTAACTAAGTGCATTATTTCCAGGATATCAGATAATTTTAATCAATTTCCAGGTCTTTCCATGATTGGGAACCCTGCGCTAGAAGCGGAACCTACAGCGTCATATTTTGAAGCGGAGGGCCACTGAACAACGAGTTGAAAGTGAGAAAGTGAGAGAAAAAGTGGCTCTAGATATGGTCTTTCGTGTTTTTTGCAGCTACCATAGTTTCTCCTACACTCTTGGAAGGTGAGCGGTTATTGACATGCAACCAGCGTGCCACTTAAATATCCCACAGCCCTGTGACTGGCTCACCTAAATTAAGTTATCATTACTGTCATTAATTCCACTTTTCCCGCTTTGATGAGTCATGTCTGCTGTGAACAGGGTCTACAGTCGATGAGATCTTTCAGTCTGAACCGAAGTGATGGAGTGACTGACAGACTAGAATTTCCATTACTTATGCCATTACTTTGGTATAGCAAGAAATGCATTAACCCATCTCCTAAAACACCCTTCACCTGTACAGACTCATCTTCTCGTGTAACTGCGTACATCTCCACATCTCCCAGCAGAGTTCACTCACTCCCTCACTATTCAACGTTTCATATCACTTTCATTACATTACATCATGTTCACTCTGGCCCTTTTGCTTTTGGTCCATTTCCCCCCTCTTTTTTCTCTTTCTACCTTTCATGGACTTCATTTTGACAAAGGTCATTTACGCTGACAATGGTAAAATATGAGAGCAAGGAACGAATACGGATAAAAAGGGTACAGTGTGAAACAGAGAGATGGAGGAGATATTCTCATGTACAAAGATGACGGTTGGGGAGAGGGAGGATACCCAGAAACCCCCTCTGCTCTATAAGATGTGTTAAACCACAGTTTTGTACAGCTCAGATAATGCCCATTCTCCCTTTACTGCCTCTTTTTTCTGGACTATGTTGTTTGCAGAAAAAGAGTTTCTAACTTTTTATGTTGTTAGAGGTTAAAAAAAGTTTGCTGTCAATGGGTCACTGTACAGTATTATTTCTGAAGTCTATCTAATATTAAAGCTACATTTTCTAGGCTGCTCACCATGACCCTGGAGCTTTCGAATATTTAGCTAAAAATAATTTATTAGGGGTGAATACGTCTTCATGTAAAGGCAGTAAAAAACTGAAAATACTGTCTGCTAAAACAGAAGGGAGGAGTATCCATGCGGGGTCTTTAAGTGGGAAGGGGGTTGTGCAGCAGCAGTATGCTTCCGCAGGGACGCAGGGAAATATAAAACTTTGCACACAAAAACCAACCAGAATGTGCTTGCAAAAAGAGTTGTCTTTCTATCTCGCTTGTGGTCATTTCTGTTTTTCTTGCATTTCTTCCAATCTAAACAATGACACCAGTAACGTGATTAGCTAGCTACCCTCATGTGCACTTCTCAACTCCGAAAACACTGGAGCACATTTTAGATTCGCCATAAATTTTCAAATTTTTGGCATACTGCAGATTTTGCTTTTGTTCGCATACTAAATGCTACACTTAGGCCAAATCAGTACATATTGCTAGAGGCTGTTTAAATTACAGGAATAATACAGGAAATACATATATGTGTCATTTTAGAACACACAAATGGGTAATTTTGGAAAGAACTTAGCAAGTACTTATCATTCAGGTGGGAGGACTGGTTCGTTGAAGAAATGTCCTAAAGAAGACGACTTAAGGCCTCCACACACCAACCCGATTATCGGCCGTCGGACGTCGTCGGACAGTCAGGCGAGGTCGGTGGCTCGATTCGG
>NW_023340268.1:2436974-2447759 GCF_004916995.1 Morone saxatilis
GTTGGTGTGCAGAGGCCTTTATGCACACAAGCTCTAAACTCACCCACATTACATTTTTTTATGTTACATATTTTCTTTTAGTTTGACAAACACTAAGCTAAGCTAAGCAAAGTCATGCTGTGAGATTTGTGGAAATGAAGTCTGTAGCTTTGTGACACTGTCAAAGACTTTTTCTTTGCTTGCAAGTCTGCACTGAAAACCCTCACACAAGTGGAGAAAGTCCTGAACGCTCAATCTTTCAGGAGAGCAGCTTAGCTCAGAGCTGCAACAGTTAACACTTCAGTCACACTACAAAGCTCCCAGGTGTGTGTGATAGTGTGTGTGGGTGTGGGTGTGGGTGCAAGTGGTCCCCCAGGATGTCGGTGTAAATTAATAGTGTGTCCTCAGTCAACCTCCCCTAAATAACTGCAAGCGAGGGGCCAATTTTAAATGGTGAGCTTTCCTCAAAACCTTTCCTCTGGTTAAAACGCCTGAAGAAGTAACTTATAATGTCATAACTGTAGGTGCAAAGACAGCACTGCAAATATATTGATCTGACAAAGTCGATTAACCTGGTATTGAGGTTTTAGAGCCCAACTGAAATTAAATCGCATGTTTTTTCTGCTACAGCATAGAGAGGAAAACTCCAAAGGAAGAAATGTATATTGTTTTTGGTATCTGGTTTCCTCTTTCTATGCATCAGGATGTCGCTGTTGATTTGCATGCAGCCAATCGAATAATTTATTTTTAAACTGGATTAAATGTCACTTTTCTTTCACTGGCTGACGGTAACAATAACTTACAGCCAAACAACACAATGCAAAAATGGCCTCAAACCTCAACCCATATTAGCTTCCCTTCCCTATCTACAAACATAGACACACGGTGCAACTTGGCAAGCTACCAAACAAAAGTGCACCGCTAACGTCAGCTTGCAGGATAATAAAAGCCTAGTCAGCTACAGCACATTGAAGAGCTGAAAAATGTACTTGCTTATGTCAAGACTGGTCAGTTTAGATACTAAATAATCTTTATTCTTAGAATTTCTATTCCGCAACACCAAAACACTAACAAAATACTCACTTAGCGGTTTTTAATTTATTTTTAAATTTAAAAATCACCTTAGCTTTGATTTCTGAATGAAAAATGTGCTGATTTTTGTCATTTTAGTGTTTTGTTTTCTAATTCTTCTTCTTTTTTTGTAGGTTATTATGATACCAGAGTCTGTCTGTGACCCTGCCGACTAACTACAGTGGATTTTTAAAGATGTTCAGGACCTTACACTTTTAGGATGAGTAACATTTCCTCTTTCTGTGGGCATAGCCATCAGTGAAAAAGTTGCGACTTTCAAGGTGAAGCTAGCAGCTGAAAGCAAGAGGTCACTGTAAAAATGGAGGGAATCTTTTTTAAACTAAAGACTGGCTGCATTCACCATCTGCCTTTTCAAGGATTGTGGAGCGTTTACAAATGTCGGTTACCGGAGCCTCAGGCTACAGAAGAAGTCTTTTCAAGGTAGATCGCTCATCACGATGAGAGACAGGTGTTGTGGAAATACTGATATTGAATATTGTAGCTTTTAGAAAAAATAAATTGTAAGACTTGACATAAGAGAAATTACTTTTACCCTCTGACACTAGTCTCTAGCAGGAAACAGCAATGAATCAAGAAAACAATCAAAATTGACGTTTGTGTTTCCCTGCCCCACCTGGGCTTCGTTGTCTTTGAGCATCCGTTTGGTTCGGGCCCCGCCAGGGTCATCTGTCACGTTAAGAATCACCACGCTCTTCTTTTCCCAGCCGATGAATGAACCGTCCGTCATTCCCTCCACCATGGCCAGAAAGTCCTCGTAGCCGTGGTGACGAGTGGTCACCACAGAGAAGGAGGTCCAGTCGTACTCTTCAAGCACCTCGAAGATGACCTCGAGCTGGAGTGAAGTGGCGCAGGTGAACTGGAGGTAGATGGAGCCGCTTTCCTGAAAGCAAGGAGAGCCAACATGAACCCATGAGAACATTCGGGCATTGGTATTGCTCCAGAATATATGTTACAGTTAAATAAAATATGGAGAAGGATAAACGACAAGAAAGGCTGAAAACAAATCACTGTTATCAGTTCTGACTGCTCGATCTTTTTGCTCTGTTGGACCTTTTTTTAGCCATTCTAAGATTTCAGCATTTGCTTTGGTGAGTTTAAAGTCACTATAAGCAACGGCAGAAGCTATAAAAAATGCTGAAGTTGTAATAAACCATAGTTTTCCTTGAAGGTTAGTAAAAGAAGCAAACATTCATTCTGGGACAGGATGCAAACTCTAGTCTCCGTGAAAGTCAGGCACTGAGCATCTGTGAGCCCTTAACCTGAGGGAATAATATAGAGTGATAAAGAAACCAACACACAGCTTTCACCTTAACTCATCTGTGTCAAAGCCATAATAATAGGATCAAAAATAAACATTTTCACAGTTATGAACACACAAATTATCTCATTCACCTGTGTACTTTAACATGATATGTCACTACATATAAAATATACCTTCTACTTGGCATCACAACTACACAACTCATTAGCTACAATAACAGAACTGCAACAAACACCAAATATTCTTATCTGTTTCATACACCCATGCTGATCACAAGCTTTCTGTCTTGAACAACTTTCCTTCACTGGTTATAACTGTAAATAACACTGCTTATGTCACAAATGTAACTCAGGGATTCAGTGGGTGCATAGACCAGACCAGCACATTGGACTGACATGTCTGCACCCCTTTTTCAATAGATGGTTATGCAATTCGACATGTGTTTGGATTGCAAGTTTCTATGTATTCATTTTGTTTTGAAGAAGCCATTGTTTTATGGACGTGTCTAACAATTATTTTGCAATCTTAGCTCAACCATGCTTATGATACCTTGATGGGTCAGCTGTCATAGCCATCGTGCTTATTTGGACATCTATACATATTTGATTGAATCACAAGGTATCGTTAGGCAGTGTCTGTAAATAACCAACCTGTTAATAACCAATATTTTGATCTAGGCTAAGTTGAAATTTAGTCAGAGGCAGCAGTTACTCCAGAAGCCCCCCACTCAAGCTGGCTATTGTAAATGTCACCATCATTCAGCTATTTACCACACTAACGGTGAATATTCATGTTTCTTATTTGCCTCAAATCCCAGTGTGAAAGCCTTGGTTATTAATGTTTCAACTTTCTAATTCGTTATAATTTAAATGACAGAAGCTAATTCACATTTATTGTATTGGGAGCCTGGATAATATGTTTATTGATTTTACAACCTGCACAACAGCTTTTCAGCATTTCCCTGTTTCTCTCGTTATGTGAAAGCGCTCTCTTCCCCCCTAAACCAGCAGTTGATGAGGTGATGCCAGTCTGGTCTATACTGTAAGTCTCCCAGTGTGAGTGTATCCATACAGTTTAAGCTACTTCTCATCCAGTTCAGCTCTTTTCTTTTCCTGGTGGCGGACTGACTTCAGAGGGGAACACTCGGAGGAATAACATAGTCTGTCTGTCAAAAAAGTCCTTGGCTTCTGAATGAGGCTTTCAGTGTCAATGAAAGAAACAATGATCGCCTTCCTCTCTGCTGCTCCAGTCACATTTAATCTGGATAGATGAGGCGCTCACTGGTTGAAAGAGGAATTCATTTCTTTTGGCTTTTCTTCTATTGTATTTGTCTTAACACTACAACAAAGGAACGAGTGGAATAATTCACATAGGTTAAGAGAGTTGGAATGAATGTGAGCTTAAACAGTGAAATAATGCAAAGGACTTATCATGACTATGCACTTTTTTGACATTGTCCAAAGTTTTCAGCAGTGTTAACAGTTAATCGTTGAGCTCCCTTTGAACATAAAACAAAGAGGCAGTGAGCATGTGTTAAAATTAATGATCAAGAGGAAACTTCAGGGAGCATCACGCTGCCTTCCCACGTCGACAGGGCTCACCTCAGGTTATGCAGCACTGAACTAGGTCAAATATCAAACCAGCATCAGCCTGATTTATGATGTAAGCTTGTCTGCTTTTCTTAACCCAGATCAGAGTGAAGTGTACAGGGAACGTGCTGGGAGTGAGCGGTGGTGGTGTGTGGTGTAGGCTCAAACATAAAACAAAATTTTTGTGTCCCTTTGGAAGCTAGAGCTAAAATAAAATACTCTACTTGCACTCTTGTCATGTGAGCACTCACCAGAAACAAAAAATGACTGACGCTGTGTCCCAAGTCACAGATTTAGAAGCACAAGCTTGATTGATTCTTGGCGTGTATCAGGACACATGCATGACTCAGTGTCCCAAAGGCCATTAAGAACTGATTAGAATTGAGTTATACAAATATTTCTCAGATGCAGAGCTATTCTGGATTTGCTGTGTTAAACCCCCTGTGGGCAGGGTCAAAGAACCATAGCATCTCCAGCTAAGAAACATTTGACTCAAACACAGAAGAAAAGATAAGAGATAAGCTAAATCTATTTATGCTAAATGATTTACTAGTTAGCCTAGCTGTCTTTCAAACTAAGTAGTGAACTAAGCCAAGTTTTTATATGAGCCTCTCAGCCTTTAAAGAATACAACTGCCATCAAGACTCAATGGAAAATTGTATGCTGTGCATTACCATTCAAAAGTTTGAAATCACCTGTTATACTGGTGATAATTCTGGTTATAATTATTTTGAATAGTTTAAAATAGTTTTGGCCCCAAAAGGAAAAATAATTAAATTATTAATACCTCATTTTAGTCCCCACAATGTGGGGAGAATACTGTTGTAACCATTTTTATACCCTTCGATTTTGAATTTATTGCCCAGGAAGAGCAGAAATGACACAAGATCATTATCGAACCACCTGCAATGCAAATTTTGTGAACCTTTTCATTTATTTGTTTATTTATTTTTAACAGGGGGCCCTCTGCAGTTTACTCAGTGGTTCGATTTAACAGCTTTAAACAGTGGTTTGTCAGAGTATGTTCAGCTGGTATGTTCAATATTGCAAACCCTAGGCCAACCTTTTTTTTCTATATTGAAGTTAAGAATAGCTTTGCTAAGGATCACAGCTGTTAATTCCAGCTTGTTATAGTAATTATTGTGCACTTGACACTGAAACAGGAACCTGTTCCTATTCAAATTTGCAGTTTTTGATGCTAAGCTTCCAATTCATTTTTCCAATGACCAATGGTGGTTTATAATATTCTTATTTAACTGCTCAGAGGTATCTCTGTCTCTTTCTATCCTTTCAAATATCAGTCTGATTGAACCATAATACAGTTTTTTGTCCTCTGTGTAAAAAACCTTACTTTTTTTGCAAACCCTTAATACAAGGTAACCTCTATTTGTAAAGAGGACTTTCCAAAACCTTAAAGCATAAAAGACCATTCAAAAGTAGTCCTCTCAGCCATCTGACTGTACCAAATGAAGGTTTTGAGCCAGGCAATTCCAGGCAAGTTAATTGGCAGTAGCTCATTCTGGGTTTAACTCAATAAAAAGTACCTGTGGATCAGTAACATCTTATGTTATCTGAGTTTTGTACCTAGAACAGGAAGAGTATCTTTATGCTTTATTCATTTACAATTCTCTCTCTCTCACTCTTCTTCTTAATCAGCTGACTACGGGTGTTTCTAATAAACCAACCACTTTGCTACGATCTCATTGGGCTAATAATGCTGCAGCTGTCAAACTTTAAATCGTTCAGCTCTGATTTCAGTGTGAAATTGTTGCAACCATCAACATATATAAAGATGTACGACATGACAGCTCAAAACATCCTGATCGTCCTCTGGTGGCTGACTGCAGTGTAGGTCATAAAGCCCGCTGCCTCCATGTTAACAGATGGGACATGGGCCAAACTAAAATGTCAAAATAAAAAACAAATCAAAGATGGTTTCAGACAGTCTAGGTAGTTCTTAACACCTTGGTGTATGTTCAAGTGTTAATTTTTCTGATAAATTTGGTTTTAATTAGTTATTTGAAGCTGTAAAAACTGGGTTTCAAGACATGATTGACAACTGGGCCCTGCTTGTTATTGAGCATTCAGCAATACCGCAGTGCCAACCCCAATCACTACGGGATAGACTCAGGCTCCAAATGACATCACCAGCACGGGATGGCAGCGGCCGTATCCCGAATATTTTGGCTTCATTTTTGTAGGGTGGGAGAAGGTGGTGATGTGACGTCCATCTTTTATGTCAGTGGTTGCTGATGATGGATCCACTCATCACATCCAGATCTTCAGCATTCTCTTCCTCCCTTCAGCACCACCACCAGTGTCTAGACTCCATCGATGAGTTTCCTATACTAATCACTGCTCCACCAACCCCTTCAAATACACAATGAGGTCTAATCTCCAAAGACTTTTCACATTTCTCATCTTTATTCAATCAAATATATCGGTTCATTTAAAATGTCTCCTGATTGAAATGTAATCAAAGGGGATTTACTGAGTCTAACAAGAGCAAAAGTAGTGTTATTTCAAAGCAAACTCACCTCCCACCATAAATGCAGCTGCTTCCAATAACAAACATTCACATGCTATGACAGCTCACTGCCAAGCTGAATGTGTCACATCAGCTGTTACCATAGCTGAAGTTAAAGTTATGTAGAAATCACAATAACAACATCATACTGTCAACATGAGCCACTTAAAACAAATTGGCCCACTTATTAAACATCACACCTGTCATGCCAAATTGCTTTGTTAGCTTGATCTACTTATCACTAATGCCTGTCAGCAAAACATTACCTTTTGTCACACACAGATTAGCCAGTTGGAGAACTGATAACCATTAATTAGTCTGCAACAATGGGCAAGCATCATTTAAAACGAGGTGACACAGCAGCCATCATGATTAACTGAAGTGTGAATTTTGACACTGAAAGTCTTTCAGGACATGAAAATTAATGTTGATGAAATGCAAAAGTTTATTGATTGCAATTGCTAATACACCTTTTCTCTGTAGTGTGATTGCATTGCTCAACTGCAACACTCACACAGTCTGCACTGAAAACATCCAGCACATCCTCTGCTCGGTAAAGAGAAGTAAATTTGATGCTGATGAGCTAAGCAGCAGTGACAGAACTAAAGAAATTCTGACAAAGAAATAATTTTCCTCTTCTTCATTAGTGCTTAGTGATGAGGTCAGAGCAGCATGTTTTCTGAAATGTTTATCGTTTCGAAAATAAGTAAATCTTACAAGGTACTTGAGTCTGAAAGAAATTATAGATTCTTCACTCAGCTCCATTTTCCTGTACCAGAACTATGAGTTATAGTCTTCTGTGTCAAGTAGCGACTGTTATACATCAATACTACTCACAGGCCTAAAGTATTTGTCATATCCGGAGCTGAAATGTGCATTTTTGTGAAGAGTAATGTCTGGAAAAAGGAACTTTGCTCCAAGTCGGCACCAGCTCTTGCTATGATGAGAACCTAATGTGGTGTAAAGAAGTGAGTAAAACAGTACGGAATAACTTGCTTGTTTTCTACTGCTGGCACATTTACCTAAAGCTCCCATTCTGGTCTTCAAGCTGCTCTAACTGATATTTTTATATTGACGGGGGATCAATGCCTGTGTGTAATGTGAAGGTGTTTGCTCACTGACAAACTCACAGAGTTATCACCTGACTGCAGTTTTCCTCAGCAATAAGTACCATATTTCATGTCATGTCAGTAATAGCTTTAATACTTAATAATTTGGAATTTCCCCATTGTGGGACTATTAAAGGAATATCTTATCTTATCTTATCTTAATAATACCAACGTATGCTTCCTGCCCCATTCCACAGCAGACAAAGTTAGTGAGTAGTAGGTGCACATAGTGGAGCACCTTAAGACATTTCTCTCTGCAGTTAATTGAGACCGAAACAGAGCTACAAGAAGAGTGAATATTGGACTTCTGTGGCTAAGAAAGAGTTGCTATCCACTAATCACTAAAGACAGCAGAATACATGAATTTACATCTTTTAATTGCATAATAAATAATCTAATTTATGACAGTATATCCTCTAATGGCTAGTAACAGTAGCCATAACTAATCCTTTAAGATAAAGGATAGGTACACATATTTTTTCTCTACTACAATATTCCTCATCTATCTTTAATTCAAAATAAAGAAATCACAGTAATTCTACCTCAGAAAAGTCAGTGGAGGTCAGTGAGCTAAATCTTCAGACACTTGACTCATTATTTCTTACGGTCTGTGTTTCATCCTCTAAGCCACAGATAGTCCTTGCTTTAGTCCAAATAAAATTAAAAGGCTTGATGATGCAACGTTAAGTAATTTACCTGTGGCTCTCGTCCCAGGCTGGCCCCACCCCCCACAGCAACCACGGGAACCCCCGTCTGGGCAGAGACGAACTCCAGCATGGGGGCCAGAGGGGCACGGTTCGGCGGCGGCGGTCTCTCCTCCTCAAACACCAAACCCTGGAAGTAAAACAGGTTACACAATGAAACAAAGCACAACAGACAAAGACATTACATCAGCCTCATTGAGACACAATTTCATAAGCTTCTCATTATACTTTTATTCATCAAAGCTGCCGTTTCTTTTATTCTTATGCACCCTGAGAATAAATTAAAGGCTGAACAAGAGAGCAAAATATATTAGAACAACGTGTACATTCACACACTGTTCACAGTATTTGTGATAACAGCCCATACACTAGACTTTATTTTCTCACCCTGCTAACAAATATCTCAGCTGCTGAAGGAACTGAATTTTTCGAAAGAGTTTTAGAGTTTTAATGAAGTAATTAAACAACTGTTGGAAGCTTTTAAAAATTGGACTGTTGTGCAGCTCTGATTGGCAATCAGTGTTCACAGAGATAAAATCAGAGTTAAGTCCCTGCAGTGGACTGACATGCTGTCAGGAGAAGAGTGTGTGTTGTAGCTGTACAGCTTAAGCTGCTTTACACCACAGAAACAACAGATAAGCTCCTGGCTTATGGGCCACCTCAGCTCCTGCATGGGCTTACTAACAGGCGTGGCTGTTGGAAACATGCTGAACTGCTTCTGTAAACAAGCCGTGTTTTGTATGATTGTTCTGGTAACCATGGTTTTGTTGTGATTACCTTTTCAAGAAAGAACTGTCAGCAGCGGTAATAAATTGTGTATAAACGCATAAAGTTCTGGCAATTGCCATTACTTTCTGTAATGATACGAGGAGGAGCAATAGTGATTTAAGGCTGGCTTGATGACTTAACGCTTGTTTTCCTGAAGCGATTCAGTGGAGCAAATTGAAGTTAAGTGTAGCTGACAGCTCAATTCTCACAGGGAAGCATTTGATATGCAAATAGGCTACAGACAGGACCTGGAAATAAGATAGCAAGTGTTACTTAAAAGAGTTAATACCATACTTGATCTAAGATGTTTAACAAGACCTTTCCACTGTTCTGATATGAACAAATAGAGAGATAGAGAGCTTAAATCTAAATTGACACATAAATAATGTATATGTTTCATAGAAGATTGAATGAATGAATATATGAATGAGTAATGAAACAAGAATAGTGTGTTTTATTACCTCTGTCAGTATGATCACAAGCAGCTCTCAGAGTCTGGGCTCAGGTCTGCTCCCATCCACAAGTGTTATACTATGAATGAATGAGTGCATGAGTGAGAAAATGAACAAACTGCACAATGACAATGAACATGAATGAATGAAGGGACCGTTTGTAATTTCTCTAAAACAAAGCTGAATGAACAGAAAAGCCAGCCATGGAAACAACAACATGTTAATGGTCTGAAAGCGTAAATGCATTTCTTGGCTGGAAAACTTCTCTCATCTTTGAAGGGTCAGCCACACTTCAAACAAAAGTGGCAAGGTGTAACACATTGATTTGTGTTCAGTCACTGTCTATTTATGCCTACGTATACTCGCACGCGGTAAACAATCATTCTAAATTGCGTTTTTCTGTCTAAAAATGCATTTGAAAAGTGATCACATTGTAATAAAATATATCTAACTTTGTCTTAATAAGATATTACTGCTAATACTGAGCTAGAGTTAACCAGTAACAAGTTAAAAACAATGGTTTGCATAATATCCCAGCATACGAAGATTATTTTCCTTATTTTGAGAGTAAGACCACATGCACAACTTCTGTTGTAAATGAAGAAGCTGTTTAGTTTTTCATTGTTTTAATAGAAAAACGCTTAAAACAAGGAATGTTTTGTTGCCTTCATTTCCAACAAAATCCTAGTTTTTTATTATGCTGTTTGAAGAAATTGTGTCATATTGTAAGATTTCTTTGGTTAATTATTAAACTTAGATTAAGGTACAAATTCTTAAATTCAGCTTAATAACGTGACCAAAATACTTATTTTAAGGAAGTCTTTCTTTAAATGCTTGCTTGTAATAAGAACAACTTACTTAAGTTTACTTAATAATTTGTTCAGCAAATGTGTTCGAGTTTTAAGGCCCAGTACGGACTTTCAGTGGCTAGTTTTTTAGGCTATTTGTAAGAATTCTAGCCAAGCAAATATAGATTAAGATGATTTTGTATGTATGTGCCATGTAGGTTGTGTATGTTGTATTATGTCTACCTGCAGTGGTGTGGTGGCCAGCAGCTCACACAGCTGCAGCAGCAGGCTGCCCGGGCTGCTCTCATTCACAGCCAGGTAGATGACGTTGGCCTGACCCGATGGCGTCATTACCGTCTCCCCCACGAGCGCAGCCAGCGACAGGGATGACGAGGAGGAGGAGGAAAACGAGGCCATTGCAGCCACTCCTTCCAACAGAGCTGTATCCGTTACTCCCTTTCCTCCTCCTCCTCCACCTCCTCCACCTCCTCCCCCTCCTCACCCTCCTCCACCTCC
>NW_023340268.1:2447859-2471823 GCF_004916995.1 Morone saxatilis
CCCGCGCCTCCCACCACCGCCGTCTCCGGGAGCAGGGAGGAGCCCGAGTGGACCACGGCGATGTTGATGCCACCCGAGTCCCTCTCTCTCTCCCGGGGCCGGAGCAGCAGGGGGGGCGAGGGGCGCGCGGGCCCCGTGCAGGCCAGGACAGCCAATAGCAGTGAGAGGGCGGGCCTTGGGGCCACCATGGGGTAAAGGGAGGGCCAGTGGCAGCTGTCGGATGGGGTTTGGCAGGTGAGGCCAGGTGGGATTTAGGGATTTTGGAGTAGTGGGCGACGTCTGTAGGGGAGGAGGGAGGGAGGAGAGGGGCTCACAGTGCTTCACCTGATGAGGACAGGAGACCCTGGAGAGGAGAGACAGAGGAGAGGGTGATTTAAAATCTGTGTCATGTTTCTTCTCTAACCATAAGACAAGTTTCAAACAGTCACTTCTTTTTATCGGTTATATATGTGAGTAAGTGTTATATGGAGTGGGATGAGTGAGTTATGTGGCTGTTATGAAGCACAATTCTCCACTTAACAATGTAAAGAAAATGACACACACTGCACCTACTCATCCTTGTATTTATTGCTCCTGCTCAGACATCCTGTAACTCTGTGAATTCAATTCTGTTTACATTCCTAACAACTAAATCCTGTAAAAATCCAATAAAAATTAACAGATAGGGATTTGTCAGCGTGTAGTGCAAAAACTCCAGAGTGATTACTGTGTATCAATGAGGATGAGGATCTTGCAGATTAGTACTTTAAATAAACTGTTGATAAGGTAAATAGAACATGGGTCTGATGTCTGAGGAGGAGCATATCAGCTTTTATCTCAGCAATCTTACTGTACCTGGTTAACAGAATTAAACCCCTGTAAAATCTCAGAAACCAACAAGATTAGTATTAAATTATCAAAATGTGAGAATCTGGTGGCCAATGGGAAGATGGTAAGGTCCCTAGAAATGAGATCCATCACCCCACTTTCAATACAATTTGAACATTTTTGCTCTCAGGACTTTAAGCAGCGATAACAATAACGACCTAAATATGGCTTTTCATAGCATGTCAGTCAATACAAGGCTAAAATGGTTGACCTTGGCAAGTGCTAACGTGCAGATGAGGTTAGGCTGTTGGACAAACTAATATTTATGTTAGTACAAGACCATAAAACCACGTGTCACAAATTATAATATCTTGTGAATAAAAACTGAAAAGATATAGCTCTCTTGTGTTATCAATGGCATTTATGTTTATGTGACTCTCTGTATGTACTGGTGATGCTTCTAAAATCTGTGTCAGGGTTTACTGTAGCTGCTGGCCCCCAAATGGCGGCAGCCGCCTTCTCTCATTTACTTTTACAGGCAAGTTGGGATTGATCTCAAAAAAGCCTAATTATAAACTGCACAAAAATATACTTTACAAATTAGTAGACACTGTTCATTAATTGTCTGTGCTATGGTAGACACTAAGTGTTTCTGGCTGAAAAAGCCAGCTGAAGGGAAAAAAGAACAGTATGCAGGTCAGGTCATATCCTCCGAGAGATAAACTTCAGAAGAGCGGTTTTCATTTCTAACAAATTTATTTTTTTCCACAATCCAGCACAGACTGAGGTCTAAGTCACAGCATGCCAGCGTGTGGATGGGCTCAGAGGAACAGGCAAGAGCAGGACCGCAGAGAATAAATGGTGAGTACAAGCAGAATAAAGTAGCAGAGAAAGTGCTGCAGGTGACGAAGCGATAGGAGATGAAGTGAGGGATGGATGGGCGAAGAGGATTTGATAGGAGAGGAGTGTAGATTCAGCTGCAGTGGGAGGACAGATGCAGGGTGTGTTTGTAAGGGAGAGCAAAAGGGTACAAAATGAGACCTGCATATGTATGAGAGGGGGAAGAACGGAAGATATAAGAGAGTATATTGAAAGTATAAAGTGTGTTTGTGTGCAGCAGACCCAAAACAGGAAAAGCAGAGTATCTGAATCTGAACGATGGCTTCATGCTACAGTATATAATGAGTCCTGGTAATGGAAAGAAATCTGTGAATAATTTGACACAATTGCCAAGTCCCAATATTCTGACTGAGCTTAAGATGCACATAAAATGAAATCACATTGAAGACATTTCAGCAAAAAATCTTCATCAGAGCTGCCCTTCGGCCCTGTATTTTGGATCCCAGGAATCCCGTTGTGAAATTATGATTTTTAACTTTATATTTCCCACTAGTGATTGCTTATGAAGATGTAGTTGCAGCAATTTTATCGCTTCACCCTCCCCTTCTAAGTGAGAAAAAAAACTATGGTGACCACACACTTTTCAAAAAAATTTCAAACAGCCCCATCTAGAGCCAGTGTTTGGTTTGTCCTATATGGGCTACTGCAGTTCAACACGGCACCATGGGTTGCCGTTGGTCTGTAGATAAAAATGGTTAATTCTAAGTTAACAAAAACACAAGGATTCTTATTTTCAGGATTATACACTAATGAAAACATACCTATGAATATTATATTCCATATATGTCAACAGATCCTCCTATATCTTAAACACTGGACCTTTAACTAATAAAATAATAATCTTTGACTTTTTAATTAAATTCATATCTTTTTTTGCCACTATATTATTATTAGGTGTAATACAACATTAGTCTATATGCTGATGATATATGCTTTTCTCAGAGGAGGATGTCCAAATGACACCATATTGTTTGTGGTGTATATTGTATTATTTCTAAGTGATCAGTACAGATTAATACTTACAATGAATATTATGATTAAAATCTCTTTAACTCTGGAGGGTAACTTCAAATGAGGATGGAAAGAGGATGACCTTGTCTGGCACTTTGAAGATTTAAGTCTGTTGACTTCTGACATCTGTGCACTGTTGCATATGTAGAGATGCTTTGGTGGGCGCATGGGATGTGGAAGTGTTACATATGCTTGAACTGTGTAGTAGACATGAAGATGTTGTGTCGTAGTAACATTTAAAAGGCATGAACTGCTTTCTGGATCTAGTTTCTATTAATTTATTACGTCATAAGCTAGGAATATTTGTATGCATGACACAATAATGAAAACACCATTATCATTATTATGTAACATCAAAGTGTACCACAGCCTGAGTGCACTTCTACATCCCTTCAACACAGGGAGAACTTCAAGCACTGGAGTTTAGCAAAAATAAGACTTCCAGGTGGTGTTATGTTACTCTAAGTTAGGGGTCCAGGGACCCTGAGGGGTCCTTGAGTGTATTCCAGGGTGTCTCCAGAAAAATATGGAAGATTGTTAATTTTACTATTATGTAATTGACTAAAAGTTGTCCCACTGAGAGACTGTATCAAAATGACTATACTGTTTCACACTATTTACTTTTAATCTGCTAATCTGATATGATTACATTTTATTAAATTCGGGTCTGAAGCCTGATGTGTTTCAATTTGGGGGTTCTTGAACCAAAAAGGTTGAGAACCACTGCCCTAAGTGAGCAACCTGACCAGGATCATATCTTTGTTTTCAGAAGCTGCTGTAAGGGTTACACACATCTCAGAGCAGCCTAGCACTTAAACACCTATTGACTGCAGTTCAGGGTTAAGCATCTTGCCTGAGGGCACCACGACATGTTAGGGGAGTGGAAAAAGTATTTTTTTCACACTCAGATTAAGTGTTCCTGTAGTTTGACAGCATTGTGTACATTATGTTCAGCTCTACTGAGGATGTCTGTGTATGTGAGTAGCTGAGTACAGACACTATCCTGCAGCAAGTCAATTAAAGTGTCCCGTGCCAAGTCACCAAATCCCTTTCCTTCTCACTTACTGTTAGCCTGGGGTTTGGTACAGGACTAACTGGCAGAATTACACTACACTTCAATCATGATGATGAAAGGAAAAATATAGATCAGAGGCTTGATCAGGACTGCAACAAAGATGACTTGAGTGAAGTTAAGCCATCCTAACATAAAAAAATAATTTACAGATGGGGTGGGGTAGACAATATATCAGTACAGTTTGCAATATATATAATAGCTGAAAGTGTCTCAGTATGTTGCTGCCCTTTACAGCAGTAAATGATGACTGAAATGATGTAGCACAAGTCAGATAACTTGGCCAGTTATACAGTTAGATTTGAAAAATTCAACCTTAGTTAAATTAACAATATCAGAATCCTAAGGTGACACATAATGAGGAGGTTGGGGTGATGGAGGGAGACATGTAGCAAATGTTGTTGGCATGAGCACATGAGCATGTCAGGCTATAATGGCCACAGTGTAAACCTGCATGAATATGATTGAACGTTGCCAGTCAGCTCATAGCCACGAAGCTGGGAGAGGAGACAGTGATTGTAAAGCATCATGCTGATGCTAATCACCTGATGCAAGCACAACTTCGCTGTTCTGTTAAAGCTACACTTTTTGTCTGGTCGGCTACTATTTAGTGAACTAATAGACACCATGTGGCCACCCGCTTAGTGAAACTTTATCTTTCAACACATAATATGCCACCACAAGGCTTATATAAAAACTGACTGATGTCATGTCATATTAAGTATTAGAAAAGACTCAGTGGCCATAATAGACCATACTAACAACCAACATTATTCAAATACAGTATTTACACACATAACATAACTGTCAAGTTTATTGTAAGATATTTTATCTGAACAGCTTGTTCATTAGCTGTCCCAAAGAAGCTCTTTGTCTCTGAATCTCTTATCTCTTCTTGCATTATTTCCACGGTGCGAAGGCATCTAGTTCAGAAACCTTCTGCACAGTTGACAGCCACCACTTGACTTCAACAGAAATTGCTCAATGTACCAAGAACAGAATTATAGTTTGTAAGAACAATAGAATAATGGCCAAACATTAATGTACCAAAAGTGACTACAGCCGTTATGAAAGCCTCTAAAGGAGCACGGGAGAGGGGAAAAAAATTTAATTGGTGAAAAAATTGCTTTTACATTTCCTGAGAAACTTTTGTGTTCCTTTGCAACTCTTTTCGAGGGTGGCTGGCTGGAGACAAAATGGCGGCTGTCCACAAGAGCGTGCACAAGAGGAATCCCCATTATCTCAGTTGGCCATGCAGTGTCCACTTGTGGCAGAAGGTGGCTTGGCCTAACTGTAAGCTACAAAAACACAATTTTGGAACATTATTCACTGTTTTAATGAAACTAGTGAATATGGGCACTGAATTGGAGCTGGAACAGAGTGTTTGTGGGGACCAGGCCTCACTGATTACTGTACAAAAACACAACTTTTACAACTTTATTCACAGATTCTCGATAGAAAAGTTAAGTTGAATTGATTTCATTTGTGACGAACTGCAGGATTCCAGACAACTTCACAAATTTACCAATGAATGTATGCCAAATGTAACGTTAGTGAAATCAACTAGATCCGCCAAGCTTGAGTACATTTTCCTTTGAGAATATTCGTCTGTGCAAAGTATCTTCTACAGCTGTGTTTCACTTATTGAAAACCATGCCAAAAACAGAACATTGACATTTCTTTATATTTGTGGCCAAGGTCAAAATAAAACACTATGATTATCTCCATAGCTTTGGATTGCTCTTTCCCAAACAACACTTTGAGATATCATATTACATTTAAAATATAAGGAGCTTGAAATCCAAACCCTTTGTGACCCATGTCCTATAGGCCAACCTAGCTAACATACCTTTTTCTAAAAATATTTTATGTGAGCACTCTACAGTAATAGTTGACACCTTTGACTATTAAGGCACATTCCACTGCTGCCTACATTAGTGCAGTATTGGACTACTAAAATATGAAACAGGTTTTCTGAGTGATAGGAAATGAGAGCAGTCCCAGTTGTAGCTTTAGAACAAAAATCCACCCTCAGATCCTCTTACACGTTCAAATACCAACAATCTCATATGTTGAATACTTTTAGTGTCGTAATTTTCTTTTTGGGTGTAGCCACTTTACCCCCAAATAACCTCATCTCAGTGATTTCATCCGTTTTATAGAATAGTCTTCATCAACCTTCAAAAAAAAAAGGTGGGAAATGTCTTTGTTGTTTTCAGATTTAAGTTAGAAATTGGGGGAAATAGAGTCATGATAACACAGTAGGAGCAAGACAGCACTCTGGTCTATTACTGCTAAGAGAGAAATTGGGGTTTCTGTCGCTAAAGTAAAACCTGACTCGTGCAATACTGTCAGTGATGGAAAAAGGAAGAATTGTAGGGGATCATGGAAATAAATTACAGCTTCAAAGGAGCCATGTGTTGTTCTCAAATGGATGAAATAACAGAAGCCGGAGTGAGTCAGCCCTCATTGTACAAAATGGAGAGGTGAAAATCTAAGACCTTCAACTCCAGCTCAGCTTAGGAGTATTCATGGCTGTGGACTTCAATCTTTGCTGTGAAGATAATATGGTGTACTGATGGAACTGCTATGATTAAGATCACGAAAGGTGTTAGACAGATCCAGTTAGTCTACCCTTCATGTGCCAGGCACCTGCCAACAATAAGAAACTTTATCCAGACCTTAGTAACACACTGGCAACAGCAGTCGAAGTTGTACATTTCTTTAAAGGTCATTCTACCGATAAACGTCTCTTCACAGAATAATATGAGGACAAAACATAATAAAAGTGTCTACTCCACATGGTCTTCTACTGTAGTGTGATTCTGTGCTGAATGAAAAATAAAATACTTCCCTCCAGCATTACATTGGCTTTGCTTCCACCCTTTGGATTAACATTTCATAAACTCATAAATGGCTCAAGCCAAACACATATGCAGGAACATGTGTTGTGTAAGCAGAGGTCTTCCATGTGTAACAAACGTGTATATCATAGATATTATTTGCGAGTACATAATCACTGCAAACTTATCCAAGAATAACAGAAGCTACGCAGTTGCAGGCTTCGCGCTCAAGCTTGGTGGAATGGAAATGTGCATTTGAAGCCTTTGCTTGCATGCTGGAGCACAGAAGACTGGAACGAGAGACAATTCCCATAACTGCTTTACCAGTCAGTTTACTGATACTGAGGAATTTGGATGGATGGATTTCTTCACCACTCACCATAAGCTTGCAGAATTTTTCATCAGCTTGGTGAACGTTAGGCAGACTGTTTAAAGAAGTTTAAAGGACCGCCTATTGCACCAAGGCTCGCAAAATCCACACTTTAAAGATTTTTCTCCCATACCGCACACCATACTTGCATACCTCATTCATGAAACAGGCTCAACAACATTAAACTTTACTTTGCATTACTGGCTGATTGAAGGCATGCATACCCTTGTGTTTGTTGGAACATTAACACCCTGTAGGTGAATATATTTTTATTATATTTTTCAAGGTAGGTGTGCTTCTTACCATGCCGTGTAGTGGTTTGGACTATAGGCTTCTCAAGCTCCAATTAACTCTCTTAATGCTTCAGTATACAATGTTATTTTAAAGAATAGTGTGTTTCCAACTTTTTGGAAACAGTTTGGGGAAGACATTCGACTTTTAGTATTATATATACTGCCTCTGTGCCCCTGTGGCCCTGGGCTTGATTTTCATTTGACAGTTTCTGAGTGGGATTATTTTATGTGAAAAACTGCTGTTGTTGGTAAAACTGCAAAGCATTCCTGCAGTTTGACCCTCTTTCTGTGGAAAAATTGCAGAAGAAAATAGAAAGATGTTACAATAATTGCAGGAATTACTTAAATTTCTGTGAAATGTTGCCACTACAAAAATTGCAAATTCCTTGTTAGACTGTTATGTTGGTGGTCTAAAGCTTTAATGTAGATCTGGGTGGCCTAATGGGTGGACGTTGCTGCAAGAAAGGTTATTGTGCTGAAACACACACTCCCTTGATTGTGTTGTGGTACCCAAAAGCTCTCCCAAATCCTCAGATTTCCTCCTAAATGACTGTTAATGTTTTCATGCTTTGACACTGTAACTAAATATAAGAAAAGCATTAATGGTAGAAGAATAAAGTTTGCACCAGTGTTTCCAGGTGACCAGCATCAAAGACACTATATGAAAATGTAATGAAGGCTGAAGGGTTCACAGAAATCCTGCATGTGAATCATACCTGTTATGCTACGTAGCCTTAATACCAGCCATTACTCATGTTGTTGGCCTTGGCTGTACGGTCTGTGCAGGCTCAAGCTGTTGACACTCATCAGCCTTGGATACATAGAGAATGTGAAGCAGTCTGAGGGCTGCAGGCTGCCAAACAGCAGAGCCAGACAGCTGGCAAGGCACTGGCACAGTGTCAGCCTTCGATGGTTGGATGTCCATTTGGAGGAAATTGTAAATGCTGCAACCAAGACTGTCCAGATATTATTTAAATGTTTGCATGTGTGCCTGGTGTTGAAAGGCCCTTTAGATCACACAGTTGACAAGTTAAGAGGCAGCTAACTTACATGTTTACTATTATTATTATTTTTAATAATGCAAAGTTGTCTTCTACATTGAAGAAAACTGGTATGTTCCATACATACAAGGCCCTCTAAGACAGGTTTTTTTTTTTTTTAAATAAATAAAAAATATTTTTGGCAGATATCGTCAGTTTGATCAACGATGATAAAGGTTGCTTGTTATCTTTTTCTCCAATCTTCAAAAATGTTCTAGTTGTTATTTTCTTCAAAATCTTGCTGCAGTGACCCACTTTCCCACCAGCATCATTAAAATCTCATCTTTTTTATGTCCTCTTATCTTTTCAGAAGGACAAGATTATCTTCTCTGTATCGATTAAAGTTAACATGTGTGCGTTTGTGTCTGTTTGTGTAGTGAGAAGAGCAGAACTATTGGAAAAGATTTTCTCCCTCTTAGCAGCCTGTTCTTTCCACTGTTCCACAGCCCAGAAGCTGTCTTCAAACTGAAAATAGTTGGGTTGCTCTAATTTGACAGGTTGTGAGTGGTGAAAATAAGGTAATTTGGACACCCAACAACACACACGTGCACCACTCTCTAAAAATGAGTTTTTAGAGGTTTATCTTTTTTCATCGTGCAGACATGCTATACAGAAATTTGAGGATTTGAATTAACTGGTGCATTGTGCACTTTCCAAAATAAAACTATTGAATGACAAGCATCAGTCAGTCAGAAAAAACATTTTCTCTGTTCTCTTTCTTTCAGTCATGGTTGATTTAGTGGCACTTGTACTCAAGTCCCAAAGTTCTGTTCAAGCTGACACATGTATTGACCACTCAGCACAGCAAACACACCTCGAGAAAGCCAACTGGTGTATCTGTAAGCAAAGTCATATTGCTATACAAAAGAAACCTAAAGAAGACAGACAAAATGCTATATGGTTCCTCCTCCAATAATATCCAGTAATAACCAGTATGTATTTTTTCCTGTTAGTCTATGTTTATTGTGTTTCTCTGAAACAGTTTATACAGTACTGATATAAAGGTAGATGGTGCAACACAGCTGATATGCAAGATAGCTTCTTCTGTTTGGACGGTTTGGCAAGGTCAAGGCGGTTTGCTCATGTTCAACAAAGCAAATTTGCTTGTCATTGCTTACTCAAGCTGAACCAGGAATTTGCAAGTATTTACTTCACCTTGGAAGGCAGATCTGTTGCTCTCTGCAACTCCATTAGAATTAATTGATAAACTCTGAAATTTGCAGTTTAAAATCCTGGTGTGACCAAACTTCATTACTGAAAAGCTAGCCAAATATCGACTTTGATAAAAGGAAAATCCTATTGGTTCTAATTTTAAACAGCAGTCACATTAAAGTTGAGGTGAGATTGTTAAGTGTAAATGTGGAGTTCAAAATTGGTCTGAGGTTTAGAATTTGAGCTCTTGGACTGTTAATGGGCCTTAATGATAACCAGCAAGGAAAATCTGAAATGAACAGCTGTGGTGGTGGTGAATGTGTCAAAACCTGCATGCAAATTAAGGTGTTGTCGGAAAAACAAAATGCATCCTACACAAACACCCTCCGGAGGGATGCAAACAAGAAACGCTGAAAGCGGCTGCTTGTGGGGTTGATGATGGAGCATATTGTGAGTTTAGCACATTGCAGTGGTGGTGAGATGGATTTTTTTTCTGTGCTTGTGTGAAGGCTATTAATGCATGATTGATCATCAATCAGTATTCTGCTGCCTGAGATGCAGGGGGATAGACCAGACCTGGAGCAACTGAAACATCTGCAACTGTGAGAGCAAATACCAAATCCTTTGTAGAAACTGTCAAACCACACACATTTAAAAGCTTCAAATCCACTGTATAAACAACATAACAGCTGCGCACAAACAAAACTTTAGGTGCATGTGTGCTTGTACAGTCACTTCTTTTCTGTTCGGTTTTCTGCATGTGATGTAATATGTGTGTGTGTGTGTGCCTTAATGTGAGTGTGTGCATGTGGGTAGAGTGATTTGTGAGGATAAAATGAAGTAATAGCCAACATCAACAGTCTCTCAGCAACAAAGACAAGGTTTGTAGATGTTAAAGAAAAAGAAAGAGAGAAAAATAGGTACCAGATAGATCGAGAGACCAGATAGAAGAGAAGAAGTTGGATGAAGACATGTAGACATGCAGTGGCAGAGATATTTCTTTAGATGGGAGTGGAGGGAGGAGGGAGCAGTCGGGAGTCTACACTATGATCAATCAACATCAATTTAGGTCAGCTTACCCACAAAGCCGAGTACAGTACACGTCCTCAGGAGCTTTGAGCCTCCTGCTCCGAGGGCAGAGCGAGCGTGGCCGCTCCCCTGCGTATTAATTACATCTACTTACGGCACCCGGGAGTTTCCTGTTACTGTAGCTTTTTCTTTTTTTAATATGTTTTTTTATGAAACTTGCAGCTCTCATGCTGGCACTAAAGCCAGTCCTCCTCCTACTGAGTGCTGCAACTATATGAATTTGCTTTACTGTGTTCTGCTTTTCTTAATCTATGAGGGCTTTTAAAAGATATTCCATGCTATGAAGTGAAGTTCTCTTGTTCATTACTTTGTATTTCAAATTTCTTGGTTGTTTTTTGGAAACCTGTTGCTATGAGGGATTGTCATGAGGATGTTTACTTCATCGTGAACTCCACCTTACCCGCGGCTACCACAATGGACAAAGCTTCGTATATTACAATAGTGGACTTGATTTGTGAGATGGACTTGGTGTTGCCTGGGAGGGAAGAGCTACATGTGTGAACACACAAGCTAGTACTTGAGAAAGGAGTCAGAGTTTGATTGGTTGTGCAAGAGCGTAGGCCACCAGGGCTTTTGTGCGTTCACATCCTAAAGTCTGTGTGTATGGTTAGCTTTAGGCAGACAGAAGCACTTTGGTTACAGTTAGAGAAAGATCTTGGTTTTATTCAAATAAAGTAAACATGTCTTGTGTCTTATTTCTAACCTCACTTTTGACTTTTCAGTATTTAACAAAATTCACAATTTTTCCCTAACCTTAACCCTAAATGGTTGATTTAAGCCTGATTTATAGTTCTGTGTTGATGCAACAATGCCATGGGTATGGTCAGTGTCTGAAATGGGCCAGTACTCACCAGTATTAGGTACTGGCATTACTTATTGAGTACCACCACCTCTGTTGAGCACGGCCATACCCACCACTACGGTCACCAAGGTTTCTCAGGTAATCAGCAAAAATGTCAATTTGTGAAAGGGAGAGTGTAATTTATGGTATTTCCCTTTATAGAACCCCGAGTGTGAGGACCAAATTGTGTTTTTCGTGATCAATCAATGAACCCACCGCTCCACAATGTGCTTCCTTCCTCCTCTCATCTCTCTGTTTCTATTTTTTCCTTCCCGCATTTTCCTCTCTTTTTCTTTCTAACCTTGATTTTCTAACCTCTCTTCTTTCTTATTTCTCCTCTCCTCTCCTCTGCCCCTGCCTCCCCTCCACTTCCATCTTCCTCACTGCTCCTCCTCCTCCTCCTCCATCTTCCTCCCTCTCCTCCTCTTCCTCTCCTGTGGGCCATCAGAATTCATTACAGGCTGAGCTGATTCATGGCTCAGTCCCACATCATTGGAGAGCATGGAGGCATGCCTATAAATCTGCGGCTACACGCTACCGCACTCTAACACACACACACACGCACACACCATACCACAAAAATACACTGCATGCATACATAGCACATCGACACTGTCAGGCAGAAACGTCATATCTCTGTCACCCTTTACATCTGTTTTACATATATTTAACCAATGAAAAGTACTAAAACCAATAATCCCAACTTTAACGACACTGTATTCAATATTATAAAAACTGATTTTTTTTTCATTTCATCAAAAGTAGCAGTTTGGACACAAGACGTTTCTGCCTGATGGCCACAATATCAAAGACATGGACAAATAAACATAGTGCATGAAGCAGAGTGTGATCTTGGACACACACTAGTACACACACCATGCAATTACACCCACACATCACACAGATACATGTAGAAAGCCCTCAGCTGTGTGCACAACGTCCACCCTGCCAACCATCATTACAGGCAGCAACCTGGTGTGTGTCCCGTTCTGTACATTTGCGGCAAATGACTTCTGGCTTTATAACAAGCGCAGGGGGCCATAAGGTCCCTTAGCTGTACAGACACTCTGCAAATAATGATTTTTCTCTGTGTTCGCTCTGTTGTGCGTGTGAGAGAGGGATCAAGGGTGTCTTTTAAGAAATCAGCTGCTTCATTCTTTCACTATCAAGGTCTCATTCATCAGCTGCTTGGCTAGCAGCTGACTAGTGACATTCAGTCATTGTCATACAGGTGTACAGGGCAGCGTGTATGACCTAACAATTCTCACTATTACTGTGCTGTTTCTTGACACAATTTAACACAATTTACTGCTGTAGGTCATTCACCACCCCGACCACCCCCTCATGTGTTGGAGTTTTAGATTATGAGCCAGCAGATATATATAAAATATGTCAGAAAATATGTTTCTGAAACAATTTTAGGTGTGAAATAGGCAAATCAAGTAACAGAATATTCAGATTCTTATTTGTATTTGATCAGCACTGCCTAGTTTGACAGTTTGATACGAGTTTCACGGGGTACGCTGGACGGACTCACTGAGAATGACTTGTCAATCAAAACGTAGCCATGCCCAAAAGCATACCCTGCTTTATCGTCTAATTTACTCTAAATTGGACCATAATTTGCTGAATGAACATCACGCTGTATGGAAGAAGAGCGATTTAGACCATAAACTTACTAGGGAACCATTTACTGAGCTAATAAATCAAGTGAGAAGTTATTAGTTAGTAAGTAATTTTTCCATAAGACTAAATTGTATCTGTTTTTATTGCAGCCAGTGGTGCTGCAATAAATGCTGGCCTTTACATAGAATGCATGTTTGAGACACATTATAAATACTGTTAATGGTTGAGCTGCAACATTTCTACCCTAGCCAAGAATGGAAAAAGCAAGCATTGGCTCTATGTAGGACTTTCTCCAAGTTATTTGTGAGTTACACGGTCACCATAGTTTCTACACCCTTGGCAGGGAAGGGTGAGGGGAGGGGTATTCAGTTTGTTGCAATCTACAACCTCACCACTAAATGTCACTATATCTTACACACTGGATCTTTAAAGGAGCATTTTGGAATATCTACTGGCAGAAATGGACCAGTAGACCAGACTGAACGAACCAAAAACCAATAAGGGAGGGTGAAGCGAGTGAATCGCAATTTGCAACCTCACCGCTTCCTACATTCTGATCCTTTAAGTAAAGTGGTAGCTCATTACACTCTTACCTAGCCTGCTGCTGTTACACACACGTTAGTATGAAGTCGAGTATGGGTATTCTGAATGAAAAGGTACTAGTAGACATTCTGACATGTCACAAGTATTATTAAAGATATCAATCATGGCCACATTGCATTAAGATGCTCCAGATGCTCAACAGCCCTCATTTTGTGCATGCTTACTCACTGCCATGACTTACTGGAACACTTTAATTGTATTAGTTCCACCTGTGGTTTTCCTGCTGTAGCAAGTCAAAATGTCTGCCACAGAAAAGGACCATTGACCATTTTTCTATTATTAAACTAGAGGCCATATGGTGAAACTGACCATTTTTCACTCAAAGGTCAGTCATCTGTCACTGGGTAATGGAAGTGGTAGCATAACTCAAAACCATGTGTGCTGAGTGTCAGGCTCTGAAAGGAATCATCCATCTGCAAGTAGATCATTTTAGTACCTATGCTCTTGTCACTTAACAAGTAACTTACAAGGATGTTGTGAATTTAGGTACATGCTTGTGTTTTAAGACAGTTTGTGTGTTTGTGTGTGTACATCCCTCTCAGTGTGTGAATGCAATATGGGAAGTGAGCCAACTGAGGCCCTCACTGGGTGTACAGGAACGTAAGGAGATGTAAACAGCGCAAGTCAATGTATCATCCTCAAGTCACTGCACTCGCCAAATGTCTCACACAAACACACACACACACACACACACACTTCATCTTTCCTTCCTCTCGCCTTCACTACCCTCCGTTACGCACTCCCTCATTCCATTCACTCTCTTTAATTAACCCCCCTCCTCCCTACTTCTCCCCTCAGGCTTGCACAAATGCATGCCAAGGCACCGAAAAACACACATTTTCCTTACTAAACAGCACTTGCGCATACACACACACAAAAACATACACACACTATACTGCAAAATCTCTGAGAGCTCTCACTGTAAAAAAAAATCCAAGTAGTATCTTATTTTAGCAAGATTTAAATTTTATTTTGGTTTCATCCAAGATAAATAATAATGTCAAGCACCTCTAACATTAGATCATTAATGTTACGGCTTCATCACTCTATCGACAAGAGCTTGGCATGGAAATTTGCTTTCTTAAGTTTCTTGTTCCTGAGATTTCTTAACCATTTTCTGAAAATCAACAATGAGTTCCTTGGATTTGCGTTTAGCAGTAGGTTGTTCTGTGTGCACCACTCTGCGAGATTGTAGATTTCCATATGAGGTCTCATCCTTGTTTGAAATCTGGCTGGTGATGGTGGTGTGGAGTACTTTATCGCAGTTTTACAGTCTTTGCATATAGCGACGCTTTTATCCAGTACTCCGTTCTCAAATAAAATCCGAATTTATTCACACTTTAGACTTTAACTTGCCGGAGCGTTGTGAATTCCTGGCCTAGTCAGCCATTTTTTTAATTTCCCTCACAAACTACAAGCGCTATCTCTGACGTAACTGCGACGTCCGCAAGAGTTTTAAGGAGGGAGCGAGAGAGCAGGTCAGGGAGAGATGCAGTTTTCAGCAGCGCTTGCTGCATCAGCAGCATAAACCGATTATAACTTTTTAATCGGGCCAATCGGCCGCGGCCGGTTCAAGCTACATTAAGACCGATTTATTAGTCCGTGTACCGATGCACTCGCATCTTTTAAATCAAAATCGATTTTCCGATTCAAATCGGTTTTTGTTACACCCCTAGAAATTACCTGTTGGGGTGTGACATGGGTGTTTAAGATTTTCAATCTCTAGATTTATTAGTTTGTTTGGAGAAGGGAATTTTTGCAGTACAGTATTTTGACAAGAATATTACAGATTCTTGCACTAGAATCAAAAACTTAAATAATAAGTTAATAATAAACAATAAAGAAGTTGAAACAATCTTATTGCATGGGTAGACGCATACATTAAAACTGCTTAACAACATGGGTAATTTTCTTAAGTGTGAGTTTCTGTAGCTGACACAGTACAGTCCAAAATATACAGTACACCCACAACTGAGAAACACTCAAACATCCCCCTGCTTGCAGACTCACACACACACCAACACGCACACAATCCATAACTGTCACTTTTTTTCCAGATTTTTTCCAAACATCACTTACTAATGTCATTGCTTTGAACCAGAAGGCTTTCTGACGTAAGGCTCGCTCTGTCTCCCTTCCTCTCTCTCATCGTTCTCACTTCCGACTCTTCAACCTCTCTTCTCTTGTTTTCTCTCTCTAATTTAATTTTCCCATCCCTCCATCCCCCGTTTTTTTAGTCTGTGAGGAGTCTAAAGAGTGAGGAAACAGATGGGGCAGGGGGATTAAGATGATGAAAACTGCTAATTTTGGGAATGAAGAGAGCTAACCTCAACAGATGAGGAAAAATGGTCTGTAGCTTTGGTGGAAATATAACAAAAAAATGTTAATATATCCTATGCCTGAGAGGGAGAGGGTGATTGAGAGAGGAAATCAGACTGATGGTGAGCATGTGCACATGACTACATTTTTATTCACGCCTTTTTATAGAGAAGGAGTAAGCCCAAGAGCCAGAAAGAAAGAGAGACATTGGAGTAATAAACTACAGTAAGTGTGCCATATGAGTGGAGCAGCAGGGGAAGAGGAGTGGGATACAGGAAATGGAGGGCAGAGAGGAAAAGGGGAGAAAAGAGATATCAAGGCGAGGGGGAAAAAAAAATATATTCCTTATATCTTTTGCTCTGGCTGCGCAAGGCAGCAGTGCCTAGAATGAGTTGAGGAACGACTCCTAGTTTGTGAAACACCGCTGCATTATTCAGGCTGATATTAAAGGGCTCACACAGCCGTCGGCCATGATGGGAGGTGATGGCAAAAGAGAGAATGTGTGTTTGAGTACGTGTGAAAGGAGGGGAAACGCCATTCCTTGCCCGGGAAAAACAGTGACTATTTCACTAAATAGAGGCAATTTTCAAACAAAACATTTCATCCACAATGTTGAAGTATCTCTTATTGTGAGCATGTTGCCTTGTGACTATACAGCAGGAATAGTGCATCTCATTGTACATTAGGCAGCAAATAAGTATCTAAACAGCTTTGGAGACATCAGCCTATGGAAGACAGCATATCCATGCTCCTGCTTTCTTTTCTTTCCCTCTCAGATCATTTGCGTCTTAATGTTTATGAGTCTTTTACAGTCAAGCACTCCTCCCTTTATGTTTTGAGCACATACACAAAGAAGGATCTCACTGTATTGCAATGGAAAATGTTTATACACCAAATTGTGCCAAAATGAGATACCCATCATTACATCAACAGTGTGCGATCGGCCATCATTATAAAAGTGAGTTAATTAGGCAGAACCACAATGATGAATGGATTGCCAATGCAGGCTTCAACTGCTGCACCTGACCTTTACTATGTTTAGTTATTTTCACTTCTATTTCTTCAAAAATATATTCGACTACCAGTTCCCACCATCCCAGTTGCAGTCACAGAGGGCCAGCAGACATCTTGTGCAGTGGTGTAAATATTTCAGTGTGGGTTTTTTTTTTTACTGCACAGTAATGCTGTTGACCCTACATCTCCGAGAGCCCCCATAAAAACAAGGGGCATGACTATCTTTGTAATCATTGTTTATACCATGGCCACAGAGAACAGACCTACTTGTTTCTCTTTAGCTGCCAGATGTCAGACTTTTTTAAAAACATTCGAAATCATTGAACTGTAGGTAACCATAGCAACAGCACTGATGCTTCACATTATGTTAAAAGTTAACTAGAGAAACCATTTGATAATGCAGTCACTATCTCCGGTGTAATTATTACCAACTCCAGAAAATAATGGACTCTCTTGAGTGAATTACAGTCCTCATACTGGTGTTTTTTATCTGCATCATTATTATAGTCTTATTTCAACAACCTGTCATGCATTTTTATTTATATACGACTGGAAGTTATGTCAAACAGTTTCCAAGGTCAATAAAATTATCTATACAGGTTTTTATATACAGGTTCATACCTGAAGATAATTCTGCAACAACAATATAGTGTATAGATAGTAAACAATAATAAAATAAAGGATAATCATACAATAATTGATAAAAACATCAATCTTCAGAGCTCTAATTATTATTTACAGTAATCATTTGTACAAACATTTACCTGAAAAATCAGAGATGGCTTTAGCAGTTGCAAACCACATCATTTGACATTGGTATGGTACCTGGGATGTGGACCAATTTGCAAATTGCTGCTTTTTCTGGAGAGCTGGCAAGTGTTGAAGCTGAACAGTGGCGGTCCTGGATGTTTTGGCGCAATAGTCAACCATAGACAACTGACTTATGCTTAATCATAAAGAATGTGTCTAAATGTCTAAATATGATGATTATGAGACAAAAGCCCAAGTTAAAAGACTTTTTCCCGCTGTAAACAGTTAGCCATAGTGATTCCAGTGTTTGTATTGACTGAGTTATTACTCTGAGATCAAGGGCTGTAAGGGGAGTGTCAAGCGTTTTTTTCCTCCTTCTCTATTCATCCCCCACCTACTAGCATCCTAGGCAATCGTCTATGTCGGCTTCATCACTGCTCAACAAGGTGACACACGTCAAGCAACCACCCATGTGTAGACTTGCACCCCAGAAAACAATGGGCAAGGGTGTTTTGATCCAAATCTGTGCCACCAATGTGATATTCAGCATCTGTGTCAGTGAAGGTTGGCGTAGGGTTCTAGAGTAAGTAAGTGCTTCATCGACAGAAAAGTTATTGTGCTTTATTATAACATCATTAATCTTATCGATGTCCATCTCCAGTATGACAGTGGCTGTTTTAAAGTTTTCTGGGTTTTCCTGTTGGCTCAAAAAAAGGAAGTAGGTCAGAAATAATCAATACGGCAACATCCCTGAGGCAGATGAAAGCATGATAGATGTACCTGCCAAAATGCTGAAAATCCAAACATAAAGGGTTTTAATAGGATACTGGGCTAATACAAGCCACCCATATGGCTTCGGTGACTCCTGACAGATGACATGAAGTCGCTCTCTGGTGGCTGCCTTCAAAGCTGAGTGAGGAGGCTTTACTTCTCCACAGGGAACCTGAGCTATCACACAGAAAACTGAATTAAACATGACATGGACACCATTTCCATAAAAAAGTGCCATTTTATTGATTGTCACAGACTGTTAAAGATTAAATGTTTTATATTGATTTCTATTGAATTCTTTTTGACTTCTCCCACAACTTCTCCCACAAGAAACAAAAAATGTCAGAACTCACTTCATCCTGTTTTGATATTGTGATCTTTGGGGAAGCATGACTGTAATATCTGCCAGATTTGGAATAGCAGGTATTTTTGATTAACTTAGCAAAGTAAAAGAAAATATTTAATCAAATTATTCCTGCACAACAATCAGTCACCGTAATGCAGTGGTAATCTACTCATAGTGGCTGTTGTCTATTGATATTTGTTGAATTGTTCTGGCTGTTGCTCTTGACAGTTATAGGCAGATATTGCATTATGGGAAAATGTCAAACTTCTCATCAAAGTCAATTACAGCTTTCACAATGGCATTTATAACTGGATGTGTTTAATTAAGCAAATCTTTAATACCAAATCCTCTCAACTGCTGAACCGAGTGTTCTGAGTCATCAGCGTCACTGATCAGATCAGTGGGTTTTTGTTCTACTTGCTGGTGACTAAAAGTCCTGTTGTCAGCTCAGCTGTGATATACAGAGTGTTACTTTTTGGTTAAAGGCTTCATGAAAAACAGCAGAGGCCAGAAACGAACAGTGATTTAATAACTCACATAGGCGATGCTGAGCTGTTAAAAGGAACTTATATACTAAATCTATAACACTAAAATTGGGTAAATGTGCTCACTTTACTATCAACTGATTCTGGTCCCAGTGTAGTCATTGTAAAGTCAGGTTTTTACCTTTTTTAGACAACAGAAAAAAATGGCAATCCTCTCAACTAGACATAAAACAAAGAAAATAAAGACGCTGTCTTGTGCCCCATGTCCTATTCACCCCCATCTGGACAACACGCCCTCCTATCAGGACATATTAAACCAGAAATCTACTATCAATGATGTGGTGAGTTCAACTTAATTTGTCCTGACCGCCACAGGCTGTATAAATCCATGCAGTACCTACTGTCTGGCGGTCATTCAGAAGTCAGAGAAAATAAATTGGAAGGCAGGATTTCTCTGGATTTAAAAAGCATTTTTTGAAAAAGTAAAAGGCTGAAATATGGTGTTAACTTGGTTTTTAACCTTAGAAATAGTGATCATGTGGACCTGCTTTTGCAATGAAGCAGAATAGTTCAAAACAGAAAACTTACTTCAAATCTAAAGCTTTACTGAAGAGAGTCAGAATCAGCAACAAGGGGACAGCTCAACAATCTACACTGTCAATACCTGCAAATCTATGAATTGTAATCAACAAAATGACTTTACCAAGTTTAATTCAAAACATTTAGAGGGAGAAATTGTAATTTCCACTTCTGATAGAAACACGGTTTGCATCACAGGTTGCTCCCAGCATGGAGTGGCACAATGCATTTAAATGCAGTAAACAATCTCAGGTAACAGGAAGAGTTGAGGTAAATGGGTACCAATGAAAATCACTTCAACGCCCCTGGAATGCATTTAATGTGTCCTTTAAAGCAATGTCAGTTGTTGAAATCAACTGTGGATCTATGACCTTCATTTCCAATTTGCCAACCTACCACACATGCTGATTCACTCTACCGTTCTACCTTCCCTGCCGCTCTGCAGTGCACCATAAAAAAACCCTAAAACAAAAACAGCCAACAGTTTCTCGTCTCCTGCTGGTTGTCAACTGCTATCCATCGCGCCTTTACTGTGAGGTTTCCCCCTGACTTGCTGGCATGATGAGACGCTGTAACTTAGTGTTTGTGGGAAAGTGCATCCTTGCTCCTAAGCTGTGTTTGTGAAAGTGTGCGTGTGCAACTGAGAAGTTTCTGCATTAGGCTGTGGGTTGTGTTTCTCTGTAAGAGTTGAGATCTGTGCCTGCAGTGAATCCTGCGCGCATGATGTGCGCTCCTGACTCTAATGCTTCTTGTGTTTTGGCTGGAACGAGGAGCTGCAGTAATCAGGGAGCTGACTGCTGGCCCCACAGGGCTGCTGAGCAGGTCAGGAGTTGTACTGCAAACACACATTCACACAAACAACCACCACATTCGTATTATTACACTTGTTAGGGACATAATTAACTTCATTCATTGCTTAACCCATGACCACTAAGACTGCAGCCACATATTTACCATTCATTCTCCATCATAACATTTGAATCAGGCTTAAATCTCCTTAACTGGATTTAGGGGTACTTGTGTTTTGTTTGCTTGTAAGCGGCTCTGCAGAACAAGTAAGTAAGCACCAGAAGCAAGCATAAAATAGTCTAGTCCTGTAACATAACTCTGGTATACTGCAGTCTATGATAAGTACAATATACAGACCCCAGAACAGTACCCAAACATCACACTCATATGTGAACAATCTCATTCTAAAACCATGAGCATTAATATGCTGCTCTATCAGCCCCCACTCTTCTGGAAACCTGGCTGCAGGGATTTCCTTTCATTCAGCTACAACAGCATTAGTGGAGTCGGCCACTGATATTGGTCGATAATGTCTAGGCTTGCAGTCATTGTTCCAGTTCATCCCAGATTTGTTGGATGCGGTTGAAGTCAGGGCTCAGTGCAGGCCTTTCAAGTTCTTCCTTTTCTGCCTTCGTGCACGAGGGCTTTGTCATACTGAAATGCTGAAGTTTATGATGTGCAATAGTGTGTGACATGTATATGTTCACATCTTTATTGGTTGTTGAATAAAAACTTACATCAGCTATAATTGCCTGCATTGAATAATGCTGCTGCACTTCATCTGAAATGTGTTTACATCAAAGCCCTGCCAGCACTCTGCCAAGGAGTCCACCTTTGTCCAATAGCGTCACACAAGGCCCCTCCTCACCAGCTCGCTAGAGTTTGCCCATTCAACTTGAGACAACTCTCTATCCACAAGGGGTCTTTGAATCACTCTTTGTCAGCCCCTCTCCCAGGAACAATTTATCCTGGGAGCAGCTAACGCTCAAGGCCACCCAGCTTTCAGGGTCAAACAGGCATGTAAACCTCTCAACCGTGATAAGGTGGCCTTATCCTCTTAAAGATATGTTGAGTAAAAACTCTGCACCTAAAGCCAGTGGAGGTAGATCACAATGCTGCCTGGACGCTTCTACAATATGTCGAGGCGTTTTGGGCTCATTCTATAAAGAGTAGACGCTAGGGAAGACCCAGAACATACTGCAGAGATTATACTGTATATCCATGCCAGACCATAAGTGCTGCTGGAGCCGCAAACTAATTTGTAGGCAAGTCCGTGATTCAACAAGCATTGACCATCACCTGGTGAAGAGAATGAATGATTGCCTACAGGAATGCCCTGCAGCATTGTACTCAAAATCTACAGCATCTCTTTTCACAATATTCTCACTTGAAGTTGTAACAGTTTATTGTAGTTTTGATCCTGCTTTGCTCACTGCTTGCTTGTCCCATTGTTTACTTTGTGGCTGTAGACAATTTATTATAATACAAATTGTGCAATTTATCAGCTGAATGTGCATGTCTGGTTTCAGGTAAAGGGATCAAAATATGGGGTGGACTCCCAGGGTTCCAGGGACTTAATTGGAGAGCCAGACTCAGGCATAAGCACAACGGTGTAGCGAGCAATAAAAAAGTGAAGGGCTCAATTAAGGAGTCAGGGGACAATTACTAAGAACAGCCTTTCAGTTAACGAGAGGTGTAAGAGTTTTGATATTTTCATGATCCATTTCCAAAGCAGCCGTTCATAAGTCAGCTCTGGCATCGGATTCCTGGAGCAAAGTTAGGGGTTACTGTAACCAAAAACTAAATCCATATACTTGCTTTATAGGTTAAAAATGCCTACATTTACCTCTGCAGACGTCAGGATCAACCAAATTGGCGTAACTTCCTCCTTCCACTCTGAATGGCTGCAAACAGATTGTCATTAGGATATAAATACTAACACAGCACCCACAGTTTCAGATATTACAATTATCCTTTTGGTTATGACGCTCACCATCTCCTTTGCTCTGCCAGGCGGCTAGTGACAGCTGAGATATCTTGCCAATATCTTGCCAGCTGTCTGGCTCCGAGCTCTGGCAGCCTGCGGTCAGAGTTTATGAATACATTCTTGGTTTGATGAATACCAACATTATACATTCCATTTGTCACAGAGCTGCACAATAGATGTGTGAAAATGCAAAGTGTAAGTTTAGTTTGCATAATTGGTAATTGCAAAATTCTGCCCCATAGAAATGTTAAATGCAATTTCACTTGACTCACAGCTGCTCTGGTTGAAAACAGTCAAGATGTTAATACAGTATTAGTATAATACATTAATGTTGGCTAATTCACTGAGATGAATAGTCCCAGTTAATAGTAATGATCACAGTATGTTCAGTTCACTTGTAAATGTGCAGCTTGAGATTCTGTAGCCAATAATCAGCTGTTCCCTCCAGAGCTCATCAGTGTGAAAACCAGCTGGTGATCTGACACTTTATCAGAAAAGGCTTTAATTACATTTCAAGCTACAGTCAGTTTTGGTGATTGCAATCAGGTCTTTGACTTGAAAGGTTGCAGGTTCAAATCCCAGACCAGGTGGAATAACTGGAAATATAACCTGTCCCAAAATATCCCCAAAGATCAGACAGTGCATTCTCAACTTTTAACCAGAATTTAATCACTGTGGCTAAACTGGGACGCTCCCAGTTCTGATTTGGTGTAACCTGGGGAGGGTTTCAAATGTGCCCTTCATGGGTGGGTTTACAAACTGGGGCAGAGAATCAAAGAAAGGGGGAACATTTGGGAAATGAGTAAAACTGTTTTACATTCAAAGCTCTTGTTCTTGGTTATAATAAACTGTATTATTAATATTTACCAAATGTATTCAGTTTAATAAATGAATGCCAAATAAACAACTTTAAATATTCGAATATGAAATAATATCAATTTGTAACTCCAACTAGCCTCCAGCCATTGACAGAATAAATAGGCCCCTGGACACAGACATATAAAAGGTGTCCTACAAAGCAGACTGAGAGAGGCACAAAAAGAATACAAACACTGTGGTTGTGTTGTGTATTTTTGTGTCTATTTGAGGTCATTAAGCATCACTTTGAATGATTTTGTGTCTCTTTGTTGTTATGCACCATTTTGTGGGTGATTTGCTTCACTTCATAGTCTACTTTGTGTAAGTAACAATACTAAAGATAATAACAAGCCAACTACCTATTAAATTCTTACTCTGGCAGGTGGGTGGGGGGGAGGTCACTGCTCAGATTACTTTGC
>NW_023340268.1:2471840-2500579 GCF_004916995.1 Morone saxatilis
GCCCCTGGCCACCCTTCTGGCCCTGACTTTGCTGACCTTCAATTGCAGAATCTCACATTAGACATACAGCTACTTGCTTTTCGAGGGTTCGAAAGTTCAAGCCATTTTACTCTCCAGAGGACTGATGCATGCTTTTAGAACAATCAGGCTGAGTTATTGGAATGTGAAAACACACTGTCACTCAGTCCAGCTCATTCACAGCGCTGCTCTGAGAGTCTCAACAGGTTCAGGGTAAATCGTCTAAACCAATTATGTGGAATTATAAACTAAAGTTAATTTGCACTGTAAAACTGCACACTCACACACATACAGTGAAGTGTCATCAGTTGAAATAAAAAAATAGTACTTTAGACCTAGCTGGCATTAAAAATATAATGTCATACAAACCATGATTTTGCAGTCTTTTTACTGCTTCCCTCCCTGAATTTATTAATATACTCCTATTACTATTTGCTTAGAAGTAAGCCGACGCACAATTGAATTTCCAAACAGAATGTAAACAAACTAAAGCAGTTTACTTACTGCTGCCAGCTAAATGGAAACAGCAGGTAGAAAATATTACATTAAAGTGTGTGTGTGTGTGTGTGTGTGTGTAGGTGGGTTTGTGTGTGTTTTACTTATTTAGGTATTGAGCTCAGTCGGCTGTTTTTTGCCAGATAAGTTGGGGCTTCCTAGACATTAGACATGCAGTTTTTTTCTCATGCAGGTCACAATGATGCATATTTTCATGATCTGGCTTGCTTCACATCCACAAAAACATTATCAGTGATACAGTAGTAGTGAGTAGTGACAGATGAGTTTATACTTTTTAATCTGTTCCTTTGCCCTTTGTTTTTTGTATTCTTATAAGGTGAATAAGATTTTCCCACAAGGGATCCCATCATGCTTCGGGTAAGCAGAAAGTATAATGTTGCGGCTAGAAACAATAGGTTTACTGTATGCTTTACAACATTACAGTTTTGTATGATTTCTAAGCAGATTTATGGACATTTAGCTGAAATAGCCATTGGATATACTGATATCATTGCAGGGGTAAATCACATTTACTCTAGCAGTATGTCTATTAATTTTTTGACACAAATTGCATCAATCAGGTTCAAAGTGTTCAAATTCAAAAGAATTTTAGCTTTCAGTGACATTGTAGCACCTTTTGACTCAGGTATAAGTTTTATGTAGGGCTGATACAATTCATCAATCGATTATTCGTGGCCAGGAAATTAATCTCCGCCTATTTTAATATCGAATAATGTGTTTAGTCATTTATCATGGAAAAATTCTAAATATTTGTGAGTTTCAATTTGTCAACTGTGCGAATTGCCACCTCTCTTCATCTGAAGACATCACCTTGGAATGAGAATTTTTCACTGTTGATTAATCAGCTGATCTAAAAGACAGTCAAAAGATTTATCAATAGCAAAAATAAGTTTTATGCTTTAGAAGTTTTTCACTCCATGCTTTACTAGCTGTTGTGGGGATCAAACTCATGCTGTTCTGGTTACAGGACCATCTCTGTGACCACAAGGCCGTGCTGCTCTCCAAATATTGATTGCTACACGGATTTGCTCATCAGTGTTGTGTGGCCTGAGTTAATCTGCTCAGTGTCAGCCTGCTGTTTGCATATGAGCTTCAACAGCTTGGCAGCTACTACAACTAAGTTAACAAAACTGCTGCACAGTCATGTGTAACACACAAACACCTGCAAGATGCCCCAGCAGAAAGCACGAAAACCCTTTACATTACTAAAAACACACACACACAAACATGTACACGAACAGGCTCATAGGTGCATTTCACTTTAACAAGCCACCCCACATGTTCACACTTCTGACAGTTACTCCAGTGTCTCCCAGATGATTCACACACACATCCAAACACACAAATGCGACAGTCCAAGACTCCCATGAGGACCAGCAGCAGAGTGGATTATGGCTTAGCAAGCAGCCTGGCCTTCCATACCATACGCTGAGGCAGCTGTTTCTGTATCTGCATGTATGTGTGTGTGTGTGGATATTTATGACACTGAGAAACCATAAGTGAGGTTATATGCTATTGACAAAACAATAAATATGTGTGCAAGAGAGAGTGTGCTTGTGTGGAAATGTCGAGGGCTGGCAGAGAGAAGGGGGCTCCTGTTTGCAGCGATCGTACATAAATCGATAACTCCCTGCACCCGTGACCCCTATTACCTCGCGAGTCCTGGTTCAAAGAAATGTGGGCACCCTGTAAGAGATGTGGGAAAATCAATTTCCATTTTGGCAATTGATTCATATTGACAGTTTAATAAAACAGCACAAACATGGAGAGCAATGTGGAGAACAGGAAGACAGAGTACATGAAGAAGAACAAAAGTATCTGTTGATACTTGGTGCACTACATAAACAGCTTCACTGTCTCATTGGCTCTTGTTATCAAAAAATATTTTTCCTAATTTTCATTCAAATCACTTCCCTGGATAGTCTCATTTGCAGCCAAAAATCTCTTGGAAACCAGCCTCCAGGCCATAACAGATTCATCATTTTTTGCATTTGTTTATTGGCAAGGGAAGAGGGGATCGCCTGTTATTTGGGAAGTTGATCTTGCGTGACAGTTCAATATTAAATCCTCTGAGAGACACATTATTTTTATGGTTGGATTGGTTCCTGGAGCGAAGTTGACTAGAAAAAATCCACAAGACTTACTGAGTTTTGTTACAGCCAAAGGAATCAAGGCACCTGGAGGAAGAAAGTTCACTGAACCCACGCAGAGATAATCTGACCGGATCGGCTGAGAAATGCCCAGAAATCCCATAGCTCTGTCTCTGGAAATCTGACTAGTATGTTTAATGTCTTTAGTGATCCTATTGGTCTGTTCCTTAAGTATGTGGCTTTCCAATAGAGCCCAAAACCTATGAGGATTGTCTCCAAAATGTGGAATCCTTCAGATGGATTTTAAAAGAAAAAAACATTGTATTAGTCCTTTGGGTAAATTCCACATTATATATTTTTTTGAAAACAGTTATCGGAGCTCATGCATATTTAATTGTTCCTAAAATGCTGATCCATTGCCCTTAAAGCACCAGCTCATTATTTGCCAGTTGCAACACTGGTAACTGTTTCATCTGCAGTATTTGGGAAAGAATCCCCCTTTGTTGCAGTGATACACAGTTCCACCTTTCATATGTGGGTCTTTTTACTGCTTGTAGGTGTCATTTGGATATTCCCATTACTCAAAGCAAAGGAGGTCAATGTGATACAATATCCAGATACTTTCCGCCTGGCTACAGTCTTGTTTGATAGCTTTCTAACTTTTTTACAAGCTTTTGATCGCATCTTGCTGTCATGGACGGACAAGGACCCAAAGGGCCTCTGGGTACAGACATGTAAAAGATCTCCATATACCAGATGCTCATTACGAAAGAACCCAAGAAGTCAAGAATAAAGAGAAAAAAACCATCAAAACATCCCTACTTTAGCCTGAACCCTTTGACTTTCCAACAAGAAATGCTGATAACAGTCACTTCAAACTGAGACTCCAGATGCCATGGTGCCACTCTGACCCATGTGGGCCCAAGGGTCTCTGTCCGGCATAGACTGTACATGCACATGCACACAGTCTCTGTGACATCATCCATAGGTTCCTGAAGAGCAAGTGCCAGACTCTCATCCCAGCTAATCCAAAAATGGTCAGAGAAGTGAAGCCTGGGTCGCGTTGAGGTGGACTAAATGAAGCCTGGTTACTGAAATCACCCACCTGTGATCGCACCGATCTGTCACTTAGAGCAGCTACATGCTTAATTATGCTTAAATTTAAACCTTAATAAAATTTAACACCTCACCCCCCACACTCATACCCATATCATGAAAGGGGAATGAAGCTACACAGACCAAACTCATTTTTTATACCTGGCTGTAAACATATTTATTTCAGCTATAAAATTGGGCATTTTAATATTGGGGCATATGGAGTTTGACTTGCTTTGGAGCCAGCCCCAAGTGGCCATTCCAGGAACTGCATCGTTTGGCACTTTTTCATTTTTCAACCATGGAGATTGGCGCTTGGTGTCCGGTAAGCCATCTATCCATGCTTGTGGGTTTATTGGTGAATGGAGTTTGCCAGCGTAAAATACCATATTGGGGAAGACTGAGAGATGCAGTTGAAAATGTGTTTTTTTACACAATCTTATGAAATGGATAACTCAATGTCTGGAACTTTCTTAGGTTCACATGAGGAGTCAAGTTGAACAATCCACGACTTCGGATGTGAAAATGGTCTGATAGATTATTTACAAAATCAATGTTTTTAAAACTTTCAGAACCCATTTAAGTTATTTTTTAAATTCTTTATATTAATTTTTTGTAACCTTTCTTGTTCCTGGAATTGTGTTTTTAAGAAAAAAAACAAGGCAATGTTTTTTGTTATTGTTTTTTTTTTTACTCAGCCACAAAGCCACAGTGTTCTCACAACTTAAACCAGCAGAACAAAGAATAATGTGTTCTTCTAGGTCATAAATCATATGAGTTCCAGTTGAGAGCAGAGTTGTTTCAAACTTTGATCACTAGGTGCTACTGATAGACATTTAGGAATTTTCTGTAACCAAAAGGTGTTCAACATCACAGCTTGTTAAACATGACAGCTGAATGCAGTCTGTTACAGCAAACTACAGAAATTAGACTAATGATCTTATCACATTAGTGACCTGATCGAAAAGACATATTTGGCAAAAAGTCAAGTACAGCCTTAATGACTCTAATGACTGTTCTTCTGTTTCAATGGAAAACATAATTAGCCATCACTGCTGCTGTGTATTATCTTTTAGATAAAGAAGGGCTTTCAGGTGTGGTAATAACTCTCTGGCAGCCATGTTGGAGGTCCTCAGCCCTTGGGCAGCAATAAAGATAAGAAAAGAGCTGATCTGTTTTGTTTTTTTTAATAAATGTACAACTTGGCTGTCTTTACAGAAATCAATAAACATGTCTGAGTGGAACTGAGCATTTTAACACTGATAAATCTGATCGGTAGCCAACAGCTGTCTGGTCTGATATCTCACACTGACTCAACATCCTCCTCTGTCCTTACATAGTCATCTTTGGAGACATATTACTCCTTCTCAAACTAAGATATGGAGCTAAAAATGCAGAGACACTGATAGTCGAACAAGTTGTACTTTACAAACCCCAAACATTACAGAAGTCTTCAAAAGCAAAAACACACGCAATGTTAGCGTAAACATCCAAATTAATCTGTCTTTATATATACTGTATATATAAACAAACATTAATTAGATTTTGCAGAACAATTTTCTTCCTCCTTTAGCTTTGACCCTCTATAAACATCTCAGGTGTGCTCATTTACGTCCAGCTAAGCACTGTTGGTATTAATGCTGAACTTAGGCTTTGTCTGAATGCTTGGTTATTTGACCTTTTAAGTTGATATGGCAAACTGGTTAGCCAACAGTTGCTCATTTACTTATCTAGAAGTGAAGGTGCAACATTATCATTCATTTGTAGTTGTGTTTCTGGCCACCTGATGAATATAATTCCAATTTTCAACCTCTTTTAGTTCTGTTTTTGGTCTCCACCAATTTCTGAAGGTAATATCTGGCTATTTAGCTGCTAAATGCTCCACTATTTTCACCAGCTGTCTCTAACTGTGTCTGTGTGGTGTTTGGTGCTGGGCAGCTGATGTACAGTAGGTTTATAGAGCTTTTTTCAATGAAAACATCTGCCTGCTGTGGTATGAGAGCTTTGAGAGTAAACCAAAACAGCACATTTGTGGACTGGACAGTGAAACAATGAGTGAAACTACAGAAAGATCTGTAAAGCCAAGGGGAGCAGCAGATTCAGCGGAAAATTCTCTGACAGATAACAGTCATTATTTTCATGTCTACAACAGGGTATCTAACAGGAAAATGTTAACATACTGTATTCATTTTCAGCATTTGAACAAATGACTAATGCTCTCGCTTTTCTAGAAGCGACCGTCTTAAATTGTCACAATGATGTCCATAACAACACATGTCCATAAATGGTCCTAAATTGAACTGAATTCTTAGATAATCAAAACAGAAAACTCTTTCATCTGAGCATCCATTTACATCTCAGATTTTTTTTTTTTACAAAGAGTATGCTTGTCCTTCAGTGTCGGTGTGTTTGTACTGGTGGTGCACAGGGCTGGGGCTGAGCCAGCTGTATCCTTGACCCTCCACTGCTGCATGGCTATCCATCTCTGTCTCTGCTCGCAGCAACATCACTGCCAGACAGGCACCAGTCAGGAGGGCTACACTACACACAATCCCTGCAGACACACGAACACACACTCCTGCACATTTCTTACATGCAAACACAAGAACATATTCACAGACTGCCACACATAATGCATAATACGTGTTAAGCTTTTGGTGTTCACAGTAACCCAGATGCCACAATCTCCTCCCCAAGGCCAGAAGATAAAGATAGTTGAAGAATGGAACAAAAAATAAAAATACTTAGCAACCCTAAAACTGCTGTCTAATGCCTGCTGCCCTGTCTGCAGGCAGTTAGACAGACAGACCAAGAGACACATGACACCAAGGCCCGAACCGACGCACCCAGACGCTGTGATTATATCCAGTATTTCTCCCAGTGAGCCTGTCGACGCTTTGGCAGACGCTCTGCTTTCGTCCAAAAGAGCAATAGGAGCTGTCTGCCCTGTCTCACTGCCTGCCTGACTGCTGACACACACACAGACACACACACACACACACACAGAGAAACGCATGCACACAGGCAGGCACGGATGGGAGTAAAAGACACATTACACAGACAGATATACACACGTTCATGTCTACTAAAACATGAATGTACACATGCAAACATGTACAGACTCATCTGTGGAATGCCAAGACTGTCACAGGCTGTCTCTTGATACCATGTTTACAGAGAATACTGACTTGTAAGAACTGACTTGTGAATGGCTGCAAGGTTATTATTTTTTGATAAAACTAAATAGCTCTCAGTAATAATAAGCCTACTCATGCCTGCAAAGCTATTTGCCCCAACTGTTACTAGGCTACGTCCTCTCCTACTTGTTGAGAAATGGAAGGTTTCAATGTAAAGAGCACACTGCCACAAATATACATCAACATTACTTATGGCATAAAAAAACTACTCTGACAGGGATCGGAGTCGACTTCCACAGTTCATATATAACCAGAAGAGATGTTCCACACCAAAAATAAAACCATCATTTTGGAAACCATCAGTGTCAAATAGATTGACTTTACTGTCTGGACTTTCTGATTCTGGTAATTTGTTTACTACTTGCATGGGTGCAGATCCCGGGGGGGACAGGGGGGACATGTCCCCCCCAATTTCTGAAAAACATGAATGGACCCTCTGAGGCCATTTTGTTTTTCTGACAAACTGTTTCACATGGTTATGTGTGGTAATGTTGTCATCATTTGCTAAAGTATTCAAATTCTTACACTAGCTTACATTGATGTAGGGCTGTAGCCAACTCAGAATTTTGTCAGTCGAATTGGATTGGACTATTCGTTCCTTTTATTTCAGTTCAGCACCACACCTATGTGAGCAGTTCCTGTGGTGGTCTCACGTTTGAATGCCTTTCTTTGTCATGCGTGATGTGAAGCATCAGATTTCCACACAATCCTGCTCATAGTTCAGGTATAAAATCCCAGCACACAACGGAGCATCTCTGCTACTGCTGACAGCGCTGTCAGCTGAAGAGTCAATCACAGTGGACGGCAGTGGAGGAGGATGTACCACCGTCTGGTTCAAAAGTGGTTTAGCTGATTTTACCGAGAGTCATCACTGGAGAGGAGACTGTTGGAGCAGCCACTGCTCCGCTGTCTGGTGTTATGCTCCCTTCCGTTAACCATCACTCCTCTCCGCTTCCATTACAGTTAGCTTTGTGGTTTGTGGGCATTTTGAGACCCGTTCTATGACGTTTACAGACTGCCAGAACACCAGCGTTCACCAGCATCATCTTAATCAATCATCATATTACAGATCAGCAGCTTTACAGAGCCTCAGACTACAATAATGAATGAGTGATGAGGAAACATACACACACGACAAGATATACTTCAAGAAATGTCAGTACACACTAACACACACTCACATACACTCATATAGCCTGTAACAGTGCAAAGAAGGACAGTCATCAGTGTTGTGAGCTGGCTGAGAGGAAAAACATGCCATAATCCATCATCTAGTTCGTTGACCACCAAACGCCAATAGCCTCCTCCGGTCCCTCCTTCTTTGTAACAAACCAAAACCAAACCGACCCCTCCCCCACAAGTACAATCGCATATAATATCAAACATGGAAGGTCACACAGTGATTTAAACATCCAGCCTTACACACTCCGCCTCTCATGCTGTTTTTAACTCACACATACACACACACACTGACAGATGGAATTCAATTTTGTCGCAGCAAACTGCTTTTCACGGACATTGACGGTCCCGCGTCTCCGCCATAAATGGAAATTTCATGTAGTTAAAGAAGTCTTCCTCTGGTTTCAATAAGACACATAATGACGTTTCTGACCCATTAAAGACTTTTTTAAACCTTCATTTATCCAAGAATGTCGACAGAAAACAGATATGCCATCTCAGCAATAAACTGCCACTGAACACTTCAACATATGGGGGTTTAGTGCCTTGCTCAAGGGCACAGGAGGAAACAGCATTACATTTGGTTTCATTTTTATAACCAAAAATTTGGGCCCACCAACTGTCTTTTTTTATTGAAAAGCCTGCATATTTATCCTTCTAGCGATTGCCTGTTTAATTGTTAAAGGGGAACTTGTTTTTCAGCTTAATAAACCCCATTTGAAATCATTTGGATGGTTAAATGGCTTGTTGCCGGTTGAAAAGATGGTGTCCCCCCAACCCCCTCTGGCGACCCCATGCGACCCCAGGGGAAAAGAAAAAACCTTGCAACTAGACTACCGTCCGTAAATTGGAAATAGGAAGTACCGCGAGAAGCGAGAACGACGAGAAAACACGAAACGCTTTACGGCAATTCCACATAAACGCCACACGCCGCCCTCAATAACGGTTAGTGTATAATGTATTACCACCTCGGATAGGATTATGCTCCAACACGAAAAAAGTTGCCCGGCGAAAAAAAGACACATCGAGCACGGGTAGAAAGAGGGAGAGGGAGTGCCGCAAGTGAGTTGTTTTTACGACGTGTGTGAAATACACGTCCCCAGAGCTGTAGGGGGGGAGCTCGTTGAGAAAACATGCGATGACTAAAGTGAAAACCAGCGAAGAAATGGCTACAGTTGCCAAGTTCCCCTTTAAGTTAACAAAGATGTTGAACAAAATTTGATATTTAACAAAAACCACCAAAGTGGAAAGTGGAACTTTTCAAATGATTCCTTCAGTCCCTAGAATATACTTTGTACTGCATACATTTTGCACTGCTCGATTTATCTGGATTTTCAACTTGGATGAAGACACCAATGGCTATATAAAATAAAGAAAGAAAGAAAGAAAATAATTGTTGCACAGTTTTACAATGTTGTGACAAATAAGTGTGCAATTAAAATTTACCCCCCAAAAAATCCAATTAAAATGCATTCATTAGATTTCTGTGACTCTAAAGTATGATGGCTTAAGCATTGGTAATATACCCAGTCAAAGAGAGATGTGAAACAAATGAGCGAAGCTATGCTTTAATACTTTGCATTAATATCAAATCCATTCAGTAATATATTCAGAAACTGATATGGCTATAATTCAAACTAATAAGACTCTTCACAAAAAGAATAAATAAATAAACCATGTCCCTTATCTTTCTTTTTTTGTGATTAATATATCCACCCACACTAGTGGATGGCACTGATGGTCTGCTGGTTGGCAAAGGCTGAAATATTTCAGCAACTGTTGGATGTATTACCATGAAATTATGCACAGACATGGTTTCCAGACAATGTAAATGTAAATGGACTGTATTTATATGGCGCCTTTCTCCTCTTTGGACGACTCACAGTGGTTTACACTACGTCACATTCATACACTAATGGCAGAGGCCACCACAAACAGAAACTCATTTCATACCCATTCATACACTGATGCACAGCACCAGAAGCAATTTTTCTAGTTCAAGGACACAAGGATCGAACCAACAACCTTATGATTAGTGGACGACCCAGTCTACCTCCTGAACCCTAAATGACTTTGGTGATCCCCTGATGTTTGTTCTAGTTCCACCTTGGGGCTTACATTTGTAGTTTTGAGTGAAATGTCTCATCAATTATTGGATGGATTGTCAGGAAACTTTCACATCCCACTAATAATGAATTACTTTGATGACCACCTGACTTTTCATCTAGCACCATCATGGTGTCAACATTATAATTTGTCCAGTACTTTGGTTCTCATTCCCATCAGTCTCAGCATCAGCTTGTGTTTGGTGCTAATTAGCTGATGAAGATGGTGAACAAAATACCTGTCAAACATCAGCATGTTAACATTGTCATTATGACACAAGGTGAAAGTTACAACCAAACTCAATGTGTGAATTGGAAACTCAATCAACCAGTTGCCTGCAGCACAAATGTCATTTAACTAACTGACTTACAGGTGCTGAGCAGTACTTGTTTTCTGTTTCATTGAAATAGCTACTGCATATTTTATAACAACAGGTGGACTGATTAAGGAAACAAAATCCTTCACTTGTAGGTTGTATAAAAGTAGAAAAAAATGTCCATTCCTAGTTTACTTTATATCACAAGCAACGCATTTCTTGGCACCACTGTGAAGCACTGGTTACAGATCTCTTCCTTAGGCTGCAATAATTAACACACCAGCTCTGTCACTTCAATCACTCAAAGCATCCTGGGTTTGATTGCTTCCTACGCCAAAGTATCCTAAAGAAACTGCTAATGAGGCTGTCAGAGCAACTCTGCACACTGCTGATCTGTGCCTTTTAGGCTAATTACAATGTACAGACGGTAAGCTGAGATGGAAACTGAATTGTCATGATTTACTTCCCCGCTTCAATATCAATCAGTATGTGAACATCGACTGGAGTTCATGACAAAAGGTCAGAGGTTTCTCTTTTCTTACTCTATGGATCACAGAGTGAACAGTTTCAGGAAGCTGTGCATGACTGTTTGTAAAGCCCTCTTGACCCCATTGCCATGAATATTGATCACATTCAGCCTCCAATCATCCCGTCTTTGAGCATCTCTGCACCTCAAGTCACTTTCACATTCAGCTGCTGTTCCAAACTTCTTCAAAAATGACACCCCATGCTTCTTCTGTCCTTTATTCTCCAGCTGAAGTTACATCATTATCACCTCATAGGGCTGTACTTATCAGACTGCAACACTTTAATAATAAATAATAAAGATTTCATTCCCTTTTTTTAATAGTTGGAGGCTATACTTTGCTACTATACTGGAGATAATTAAGATTGTTTAAAAAACATCAATTATACAGGATTTTGCAGAATGGATTTAATGTCACGGACAAAAGTTATGAAGTAAAGACATTTTTTTATTTCTGTAATGTAGTTTTTATCTATAAAATTTTGAAATATTGACCGGGTTTCTCAGATCTGAAACTGCTAGGTGTCCAACTGCTAGAACCAAACCGATGACTGTATGTAACACTCTGACAAAACCGCAGAACAAGACACTAACACCAATATGTGTTTCCCATTTTCAGGCAACTCCACTTGATTTATTACCAGAGAAGACCTAGAGGCTGCAAATACTCATTATTTGAGAAGCAAATGGGGTTTTCACAAAATGATATTAGAAATGTAATTTCTCACATTCATTACATAACTTTTGGACCACCCAAAACCATTTAGCGCCTGCAGGGGGTCGAAACTTCCTGTGATGAATCATTGAGTGAGTCTATTCTCATTATAGTCCGTATGCAGGTTCCTATTAATGTGGGAACCTGCAAGGGTTTCCTGCTTGATAGCAATGTTAACACGGTACTGTATATGGCGAGAACATCTTCCACTTCACTGTAAATACATTTCACCCGACAGCAAAAACATCATCATGCAGATTACCCTCAAATGCATACATCTTCCATCTTTTCAAAATTTGATGATGGCGCTTTTATAAACAATCACTGGAAATGCCTCTGTAACACAAGCAACTGAAATAAACAGATCTGGCCGACAAACTGTATTTGTATACATCTGTTCCTTGCGTCATTATGCAAACTGAACTGATTAAGTTCCAGTTGTCATCTCATGTGCTGGTGATGTTGCTCAACAGGTTGACACAATCAGGTCCCTCATTAAGTCTTGTCATGCTAATTTTTTTTATTATTCTATTTATTCATAGTATTTTCATTGTTGTCTCCCAATTTGGAATGCCCAATTACCTGTGCGCTTCAGTCCTTGTCATTTTTAATGTTGTCCTGTGGAGGCTGCACACAGAAATATTCTACCTTTAAGACACCTTTGACTTTTCACCAGAAGGGTGTAACTCATGAGGGTGCATGCTATCCCCCAATACAGCTCTCACTGTGCAGGTGACATGAGCAACCAGAAGGGGTTGGTTGTGCTGAGACAACAACAAACTTGCAAAAGTGTATTGTAGAAAAGCCACCAGCACACATATACTGAGAATGGACTTTATTGTGAAATAGGAGACATCTTGTGTCCTTGTGTCTCAACATGTCTGGAAGGGATCTTCAAGCATCTGCTAAATAGAACAGATTTTTATTGTATGTAGTTTTATTTCAATCCTTTCTACTTTGATAAAAAGAACATGGCACTGGGAGATTGGTTGGAGGGCTGAGGGCCTCAGTATACTTCAAGCTAAGTGCTAGTTTGAAGTGATGTCAAAACTGAGGAGGCTGTATTGGACCATTTTTTGTAACTTTCCAAACAATATAATCTGGCAAGGTTTGGCAGGGTCTGGACTTCTCTCTCAAGCTCTATTTTTTCATTCTTCACACAACTTCTTCTATCGCTTTTTGTGTGTACTGAGTGCGACAGAAAGTGTCTCAAAGTGTACGATTCATTGCATCAAGACTGCACAATATAACAAAAAGAGAGTTCTTGGAGCGAGATCAGTGGGATGCAACCAGAAGGAGGCAGGCTTTTTGTCCAACATTCCAGCATGGCAATTTGGAACAAGTATTAATGATTTTGCCTCTAGATGTGGTTGGACAACACATTGTACAAACTATGTTTCTTTCAAGCATACTGAACCCTTAATTCTGAGTGGAGCAGCCATGCTGAAGTCAAACATTTGCTGCAGTGCACTCATTTGGGTTTTGGCATTTACTCTTGACAATGACAGCCCAATCTCAGCCTCACACAGACAGTGCACAAATCCTCTTTGAGAAAGTTGTTTACAAGGCTTGCAAGTTAGGAGAGAAGTTGAATTGACCCTTAATTCTAATTTTCTAGTCCGCTGCTTGTTGATCCCTTTGACCAATCAATTTAAAAGTATTGTTTTACAATCCTAGCTAACATTATACAGCGTGTATCTGTATCTGCATATCCGTGGAGGTGAAATGATTTTCTTAGTCACTTACTGTACAGTGGGTAAAACAGCAAAAAAAGTTTATAACCAAATTTACAAAGAGAATGAAAAAACCACAGTACGCTTGAAAAATAACATAAATGTTCCTAAAACGGTCACAAATTACAGAGAAGTGCCAATAAAGGAGTAAAAATGGCACGGCTGGATAATTCAGCACTATTCTACACAAAAGCTAGAGATATTAAACCACCAGTCTTTCATCTAAACCAACCCAAACCTTCTTTTATTTCACAAAGCTTACGTTCAAACTGCTGACTGAGTCCAAGAGCTTAGTGCCCAAAAGGCATAAAAAGGCTTTTAGCAGCACAGGAGAGTTAAAATACATATCACGTCCTCATTAATGTCCACTCTGACTCTACGTTGCTTTGCTGATTTACAAAGTATCGTTCAGTCGACACAAAGTGCTTTTGGGTCTGAGCAGATCTCATCACGCCTTTTAACACAGACTTCTCTTCTTTACAGCGTCACCTCTGCTGCTCTGAAACCTTCCTTATCTTCTTCCAAAAAATAAAAAACATATCACAATTCAACATCTCAGCTCTGCAGCTGTCTCAGTCTGAGACACCTTTCTTGGTAACAGCAGGTGCTACTGCCGCATCTCTTATTATGTCTTTCTTTCCTAGTAGAGAACACTTTTAGAAACTCATATGCAGGGACATTAGGTAATTAAGTAATTTCATCTTAAGTTTGTCTAAATAGCACATAACACAGGTGTATTGCCACCCCATGCTTTACTGGATAAAAGACTCAGGTGCTCTGCAGGTTAAAACATTTAAAAGCTATGGCAACCAGCCGTTTGAGATACAATTTTTATGTCAGAAAATGACTATTAAATTGACTTTGCAGCATCAGAGAAGGAATAGGCCACAGTGGCCACTGCAGTACAGATACAGTACATGGAGCAGAGAGAAGAGAATGATGGGACTACAATGATGGCGGCTGTTGTACTAAATCGCAGTCCTTTTTTACAGAAAGGCCCACAATGAATACACATAGAGCCACTTAAATATATCACAGTGAAAATGCAAATTAACCAAAAATGTGACAAACTTCGGCTTGCCATGAGAAAATGGAGCTTCTGTGATTTGTCTCCTGCATTCCTCTGGCTTAGTTGGGAAACTGTAGCATTCATTTGCCCACGGAGCCTCTTTTTCCCATCTGACTGGTCTGTTACTGAACGCATCAAAAGCAGTCCAGAGGGGAAACAATGTAACATGAAGACGGAGAGCAGTTTGACAGCTCTATGAAGACAGGAACGAGCCTGACTTTGTTGCAACATCTTCAATTACTCAAATTGATGCTGAAACCATTTTAAACGTTGTCAGACAGAAGAGAGCTGATGGATGTTAATGAGATATTCAGGGAGTCAAGGCTGTTTAATTAAACATTCAGACAAGATCCTGTGTGGTTTAATTCCAAGAGGTCAACTTTTTTTTTTCCTGAAATAGTCAGTTTCTCTGTTCCATCATTTAACATTAAACTTTTATTAACATTTAATCAAAACCACAATCTTCTGCTAACCTTCACCAAAGCATGTTTGATGCCTAAACCTAAATCACATGTAGGACTCAGGATGCAAACCCAGGTGTTACAACCTTGTCTCCTAGAAATGTTCTTTATATACTTTTTGATATGCTACTGTATACTGTACTAATATACTGATACTAATTTGCACACACACACACACGCAAAATGTAATATAAATATATAAATATAAATAATATAAAGCTTCAGTACAAGTAATATTTATATAAATAACTTTTTGTCATATTTTAAAAATCAATCTTCATCAAATCTTTAAGCATATTCTATTTCCCTCATCGGTTGTTTTCGTTCAGGTGTGGAGGATTCCTGCCAATGCCATTAGGATTACTACGAGGAGCCAGAGGAACCAGATCTTTTTCATAGATTATGTCTCATGTACGACTGTTAGGAGAAGTTTCATCAACTTTGATTTATTGTCATCTTAATAGTTGCCTGCTGCCTGACACAGAATAATAGAATAGATACCACGAAGAATTGAACTGATTTGTGCAGCTTAGAAATGGAGATTTTAAAAAATCAGCAATGAATTTTACACATGAAGTTCTCCGGTTTAAATATGAATTGTTTTTATCACAGTGTTACCTCTACTGCTACTGAAATTAAATTCAGACAGTTTTCTTCAAATTCAAAAATAAACCACAATTAGGCCAAACTTCCGTTCTGTTATTGTAGTATGTGACTATTATTATTATGAGTGTTTTTCATGCAGTAAGTAGTCGAGGCCAACGACTCATTCCTGCTGTATTCAAATAAACAGGTAGCCTAAGGACAACATGTTGCAGCAAATAAAACTGATTATGAAACATGAGCTAATTTGCTGTTGCAGACAGTTGCCAACATTATTAAATATCTGGTGAATATTTAACAGTGTGCCTATGGTACTGTGTTGTAGGTGTGAGCAACAGCTGCAGCATTCACCACCTGTACTGACTGCATGTTTTACAAATCTATTCACTTTGTAGCTCTGAGTTTTAATGATGTGGTTGAGGTTTCACATTCATGCCAGCATAAGATTAGCTTTTTATTAGATTTTTTAAAAATTCTCTTTTGGTCTCGATCTTTGGTGCATTGAAGTTGTATTTCTCCACTCCACAGATCAGCTGTTAAACAGTGTCAGCAACACCAGCAAGTTTTTCTTCGATTTTCTATAGCTGAAGTGTTATTGCTGCTTTTGTTTGGATTAGAAAAGCTTTTATGAACTGTATACAGTTTTCATTGCTGCATATTACCCAGAAGTAATTTGCAGTAAAGATGAAGTGAGAGTTGTATGTTGGTTCGATTGCATCCTGGTTTCTGTACGGCTCCTGGAGGTGTAAAAAGCCTCGTCAACGATTACATTTTCCGTGTATGAATGTTGAATGGTGGTTCAAAGGGGTAGATGCTTCTGTGCTTTTACACTGACAGATGGATAACAAAACATGATGTTTAGCATTGTAGTTAAATACTGAACTAAACTAGTAGCAGGAAACACCTGTATGTGGAAATACATGTCCAGCAGCTGCAGATTTACAGCCAAATGTCTTGGTAGAGAAATATACTATATATTTGTTGTATTCTCACTATATAACTGGAAAAACACAGATGCTGGACAACATGAGAGAAGGACTGGAGTTGAATAGTCATAATCAACTGAAAGCATGTTGCAAATCTGGTAGAATCTCAGGGATGAACAGACGATATCTTTAATTCATTCATGAGTTTGAAGGATTTCTAATCCTCTCCATCAACTGGGCTGCAATGCAGAAGGCTTCGTGAGGCCATTTAAGCGTAAATGCCACCCAAATTCATCTTGATGACAGGCAATCATTAGTTTATGGGCTGAAAATCCCTGCAGGTATGTTTCACCCGGTGACTTAAACACTTCTGCTTCCTCCATATTCTGCTTTCCCTTCACTGATGATTTTTGTCCAAAGCTAACACAGGTTTTCCTATTTATTTTGAAATAGATTCATTCACCTCTTCTGTGTTTTCACCGTATTTGCATGAAAGCAATTTTGGCACAGGAAATGGTGGAGGGGAGCCACCGCTGTGCGTGCGGAGAATGGCGTGTACGTATCTATCGAGATAAGTAATTGGCCAACTCCGAATCTATGGCTCACAGTGCAGGTCGGTGGTGAAATTCTTTCTTCTCTGGTTTGCAGACAACAAGGCTGCCTGGCTGATTGAAGCTATTGATCTAAGCAATGGAGGGGGATGCACACTCATACATGCATACATACAAATCATGAAAACACACAAATCAGTGTTGTGCACATACTCAGCTCTCCAAACAGGACGAGCCTAAACAAACACAGTGTAGTGTGTATCTACTGCAAAAGAGAGACTCAAACATGCATATCATTTTCTAACACTACACAAAGACACATACAAATGTATGCTGCCATTCAGTGGCATACATTTGTGTGCTTTATTTCCATCCCTGTGTAATACAAATATGCAAGTATATGACCTAAAAATACAAAAAATGAAGATGATACGAAGCAAAAACATGCATAGAAAGGAAATAAGTCAAATTCACACACGTATCTCATCAGCCAGTTTAACTTCTCACCATGCTGTGTTGATGTAGAGGTGTACCCCAGGGTGTGTCAGTACATCGGGACCTGCACTATTGGGTGTGGTTAGGTGTGTTCTACCTGTAAACCACATCATTGAACTCAGCGTGTGCCAACACACCCTGGGAGTACACTTATACGTCAGTGCAAAACAAAAAAACAAAAAAGATTTTCTGCTGGTGTTGTGTTGCTCTTTAAGGCGGGTGTTGTGATGTTATCAGCTGATATTTGTTTAGGACACACACACACTCTCTACACAGCTTCATTCTTTAAATTCTAGTACTATGTTAACCAATTTTGGGAAATATATTTCTTTGATATGTTTCTATTTTGTTGGCAAATATGTCATTTCATACATGCACTTTGGTCTTTTAATAACTGACTTGAAAATTTGCAATTCTACATTTGAAAGATGTTTCATCTTGATTCAAATGAGTTGTTATGTTGCTTTCATATTTTTCTGGTATTGTCTTATCCTGCTTTATGGGATTTTTTTAACTGTTTTGTGCATACTCATGAACTATTTGTCAGTGTTTTGGTCAGATCTCTCTTGTACAAGAACAAAAAGGTGTCCTTTTGTTCTGGCTTCTTTGTATTTCTGCACAGGGGGTTTCCTCATGTTGCCTTAAAACTCTCAAATGAAAATAGCAATTGCCTGACCTCTATTAAAGCCAACACATGCTGCTAATTTATACTGAGTGCACACCCACACAGGCGTTTTCATTTAGTCAGACCTCTGCTCAGACACATTTCAAATCTCCTCTGCTCAAACTGCTAAACCGCCTCGTAATCAAGCTGAAAAAGTTGGGTTTGTTACAACAAAGACGTGCATACAAATCCAACAAAGTGTGCAAGCAGAGTGAGATGAGATTAATGAGTACGCTCGGAGCACTTCTGTCTCCTGCAGTGTCTTCAAAGTAATTAAAAAAGTCTCGTCATTGACCTTACAGGTGCCATTTTCAATGGTCATTACCTTAATTGTATAAAAGACAATGATGTGGATGGGTGAGGCGGCAGAGGGAAGAAAGGGATGAGAGAAAAGTCAAGGTGAGTAAATATAACCCTGCTTCATTAGGATAAAAAGACAAAGGCAGAGAGAGAGGGGGAGGGAGGGAGAGAGGGAGAGAGAAAGAGAGAGTGCTGCCTTTCAGCCACTATTTGGCTCAGTCTGTTTTCTCTTAATGACTATGTTTATGCAGCTCAGGATGCTAAACTTTAACCTCAGGGGAGATTATAGGTCTCAGGGAGCATTGGCCCCTCTGTGACTGTGTGTCGTGGTGGTCGTGTGTGTGTTGTGTGTGTGTGTATGTGTTTGTTTGCGGCCGGGGCTTAAATTAATTTGACAGTCCACTTTCTCCGGAGGGCAGGATGTTAATGAACTCTACTGGATTTCTTATACAGTAACTACAGTTATCACCTAATTATTTCACAATTACAATCTTTTATTAGTGTGACTGCACTGCAGTTTAAGCTGCAATATGCAACTGTTTTTTTTAAATATATTAAATAACAAAACAAATAAATGAAATGTATTACCCTGCATCCCACCAAGCACCAGACATCCACTTACGCTGCTTTACAGACTAAATATTGTGTATTCTTCATTTTCGTTTAGCCCAAAGTAATTAAAATAAGGCTGTTTATCCAGTTGGATCCAAATTTAGTTTTTCATGCATGCAAGCTCGAATAAATCATCAAACATTCCTCAGAAATATTTGTTTTAACAAGCCGAACAAGATTTTTTTTAGACATTTATGTGACAACTGATCTTGCATCATCTTTGAACTACCAGTTTTTTGGAAGTGATCACTCTGACTGTGTTTTAATAATCTCTGTCTCACATCCCTGTTGTTGTCAGTCTGTCATGGACATGGGTGAACTGGGCAGTCGAGAAGAGGCTAGCGGTCTCCAGGCATGGATGGATGTCCTGTGGCATGTGGCTCGGCTTTGACTAGCACTTGAAACCAGCAGCCTAATCTTCCATGCTGTCTACACAGGACCTTCAGCTCCCTTTTTCAAAACTGCTGTGCTTCTATTTTAATGAGCACACACACCGACCGTGTAATGACTTTCACGTTTCATTTGCACTTTGCATGCGTGTGACCTGAAACTCTTAAGCTTGAAGCCCATTTTCTTTGAGCGATTGTGTGTTGGGCTCTGATCACTACCAAAACAGACACTGATGGAGGACTGAGGCTGCTGCTGCTTCTGCACTATGCTGCTTTATATGTGACTATTGTGGGCAGGGTTTTATTGTGTTTGTTCATTTATACAACTTCATCATATGAGAACATGATAAAAGCAAAGCTGCATTCAAAACCGTTTAATAATTAATACTGACAAACGCAGTATGCAGTATGTGGATACTACATACTGCTTTTTATAGTGGTATGCAGTGAAAATGTTAAATCGATTTATTTCTCAGTATGTTAGGCCAGGCTTAGCTGGTTTCTGGTTTTGGAAAGCAGAAGTAAACAATAGCACTGCTAATGGCAAACCAGCGATATGGTGGTCATCCCATCATGCTTATAAAGTTACAAAGCTGTATTTTTATCATCTGCCTGGCAGCTGGGCAACGCTTATTTGATGATTGAAAGGAACGAGATTCGCCGACGTTATGTTGCTTTACAAAAATGTTATGTAATGACAGAATACAATTACAGCTGTGGGCCTGGCTTTCTTCTGCCATTGCTGCTGAAGTCGTCTGCTGTGTTGGTTGCAGTGGTCGATGTGACTGTGGAGCAAGAAGGTTCTAGGAGCATGACTGGCCGACTGGCTAGCTAGCTACCCCCCTTGCAGGCACTTGTGGAGTTGAGTTTTTGCATTTAAATTTCTCAGAGGTGAATATAGTGATGAAATACTATACGAAATTTGCAAAAACGTGGGATTCAGTAAGCAAGGTAGAGATTTTGACTGTGTCGCTGACTTTGTCTGCTGTGCATAGCTAACCAGTATAGCTATGGTTTTATCTTCAAATATTGATGTATTATTTTTCAGAATAAGTAGGACTGTTTAAAAATGAATCAATAGTCACAAGTATCATGATTTTAATGAATTATACATACACAGTTTGCCTTGAAAAACTACAAAATTAATTTGATTAAAATTGTGAAGGTGTTAATGTGACAGCTCATTACAGGACAGTAACACAACTAACAAGTGTAATCTGAGAGTGTTTTGGTGAAACTGACAGCAACTATGAGCTTACAACAGCTTCAAAAATAACCCAGACTAACGTTTACTCAAATCAAACCAAGTTACTAACCTTTCTGACTTCATCGACACCTACAGAGTAAATAGTTCACTAAAGCATAATGGCCAATGAATAACACACCTAATTACTCTTTGGGGAGAAGGGACACAAGCAAATGTGATGCTCAAATGGTGCTTAGATTGCTATAACAGAAAGGATTAGAATCAAGTTCATTTTGTTCACGAGGACCAGAGATATTGATGTGTTTATTGATTGTGAGATAGACCCTCACTTAAACAGTGAGCAGGATGCTGGCTTGCTACTGGGACTGATAGGCTTCAAAATCCTTAAATACAGAAGCAAATAAACAAACAGAGGACATGACCTGTTGGAATATTCACAGGAACACTCCTCACAGCCATCACACCGCTTCTCTCCACACAGCAGATTAATCACTTGTTGAATCAAACGAAAACGTCCATGTGTGAGGCGAACACGACACCATCACCTCAGAACGCCCTCGTGTGCCCCTCTGTCATTTAAAAATAGACGTGTTTGTGTGTTTGTGTGTTCTGGCAAAAAGTATGAATTGCAAATAGTTGCTGAGCTCGTACTAAACATGGTGAAGTGAAGCGACGTGTGCAGGGCCGGGCATGTTTGTGCTGCAGCGAGGAGGGCTGAGAGGAAGAGGCAGGTCAATACAGACCGGGCTGTAAACACACTGTGAGGCTGGAATAATTCTCTGTCATCCACTGCAGAGGAGGGAGGGAGGAGAGGAAAGGGTGGGAGGGGAAGCAAGGATGTAAGAAATGATAGAGAGGAGGAGAGAGGGAAGGAAAAAGGAAGGAAAGGAGGTTACATGCTTTAAAGGATGTATTAAAGCAAGGAGAAGCGTTTCAGAAGGACAGAAGGGAAAGAGAGGAGAGCAGGATTAGGAAGGGAAGGCATGGAAAACAAAAGACTGGGGGGGGAGTGAACGATAGAAGGAAAAGAATAAGGGAGAGAATAAGTTAAAGGAGGATGTTGAAGGATAAGAGTTGGGAAAGGAGAGGAGGAGGGAAAGACAGGACAGCAGGGAAGAGTAAGGGAAGGAAAGAAAGAATGAAGAAAGAGAAGAGAGTAGAAGGAAAGAGTGAGGAAATAAGCAAGGAAGGAAAGAAGGAGGGAAAGCAACAAAAGGAAAGGAAAGCAGAATGCATGACAATGAGGAAATTTAGAGGTGATGGAGTGAGAAAAAGTAAAGACAATATAAAAAATGAAAGGAGGCACTGGCGATATGGAAAAAGAAAAAGGTGTAGGAAAGAAGGAGGAAAAGGAAGCAAAGACAGTATGGAGGAAGGAAGCAAAGTAAGGTGTGCAGGGAGTAATGGAGAAGACGAATAAGGAGGAAAAACAAAAATAATCCCGAGGGGAAAACAACAGCTTTGCTATTTTGGCTTTTGTAATACAGTCGGCACTGTCGCTGCCTCTCCCCTCTCACATGTCCTCTATGTGCAGCAGGTTTTTTCCACCAGCTCGTCCGTCTTTCTGGTTGAGGGAAAAAAAAGAAGCTTTTTGAAACAGACTGATTCATCATTCAACACTATTCATCATCCTGCTGTCATATTTGCCCGCAAGGATGCCAGTCAAAATACAGGCAGCCAATAAACCACCTGGCACTCGGTAGAGGAGAGAAAGAAGAAGCCGGCTTGCCATAACAACGCCGCCCCCCTCAAGTCTTCTTCATGTCTGAGGAAACAGGCAGTTGATCCGGGAAGCGGTGGTAGGAAGAGTGATGAGACAGCTGTGGTAGCGCTTTGCAGAAGGTCGAGTCAAACGCGAGCGTCTGCCAAAAGAAAGTGATGTTCTCACCCCTCTTTCTTTCCAAGACTCAAAATAAAAATCTCCTGAACATCATCCGACGCCATCGACTACCGACGTCGCTAAACGCCAAAAAAATGGTTGTATACAATTAGGAAGAGCTGGAGGAGGAGAGGCTGGGAGGCGTATTTACGATCAGTGCCTTTACCCAAATGTTCAAACTGTGGCTCCGATAAGCAATTTACGGCCCTCGATTAAAGCGCAGTGTTCAAACAGAGGAGAGAAGCCATCTGCTCGGCGCTCTCCAGCCCTCTTATGTTCACATGTGTCAGAGAACAAGCCCATTAGAGGCCATACGCTGCCAATCTCTGGCACAGATGAACGACTTGAGGCTGATTGTTTGAATAGGAGCAGTTGGTGGTTATCTGCAGGCTTTGGTTATTCCGCGGGACATGAGTGCGAGCGACAGAAATGCTCTCGGGTTGAATCCCCGGATGAATCTGGGTAAAGAAAGCAAAGAAGCAACATTGTCCATTAATGCAAGCTTTGAGACGTAAGCAAAGGGGACTGAACGTTGTGAATGTGCCCTCTCATCTGGCCTATGCAGATAAGGTGCCCTTAGGCCAGGCATTTAACCAACAAACCCCAAAGTGGAGTCAGAAAACCAAAGTAGTTGCATTTGGGAGGTCCCTGGAATAATGTGAGATTGTGTGTCTATTTATGTTTCATTATACAAAACCAGAAATCCTCGATGATTTCCCTGAAGCAAAGTAGATGCTTGTATAACTTGACACCAGGATGGAAAGCAGTGAGTTTCATGTCTGTTTCACCACATCCAAGATTACTGATTATGGTGAGTGTGGTCATAAATGTGGTTTGTGGCACCTGTAACCACACCCAGCAGTGATGTCACAGTGTACTCACACTAACCTGACCATGCCAGATGGTTTGTTACACAGATCCATCTGGGAAGCCGTTCGGAAAAGCTTAGGCACTTTTTCAGGCAGAAAATACTTGTCAGATAATTTCAATGAAGAATAACTGATGCTAGCAGCTTCTACGCTAACCTGTATGGGAGCCGCCATTCTTGCTGTGTAACACCTAACACCCATCCTTGTAGCTGCCAGTACTTCCTCAAAGGGCGCTGATTGGTCCGGCATACGGATTCTCGTGTGATCTTTTGTTTTTGTGATCTTGCAAGTCCAGCTGCCTCGCAAGGTTAAACTCCTGGAGGACACATCACTGCACAGCACTGCACCGAGGAGTTAAATGGAAGGAACCAATCCTAGTTAAAACTCGAACTGTTTCATGAGTCGAAAAGTGTGCGCCCTGTGGTGAGCAAAGTTATGTTAGTGCTGTTTTTATCAAAAGTGAGAACCTATTTTTGTCAAATCTCTTCCTCACCCAACACTAAAAAGATAAAGCAGACCTACTAGTTTACTGACATTATGTCACCTCATTTCTGGGTTTTTAAGTATTCAGATATCAAGCAGTTACTTGTCGCTCCATTTGGGGCCACCAGTGTGAAAAAACTGGACAGTGGTGTTTTAAAAGGTATTTAAAAAAAATGCTGACTGTTCAAATTCTCTTCACTTTTTTTTTTAACCATAAAAACAGCAATTGTGGACATGGTAATTCCTAGCAGTAAATACCTTACTTGTGCCTTTTGAGCAGCTGTGGAGCTGGATGCACTAACTGCCCTGACAGCCTCCACTGACTTGAGGGTTAAAGCCTCATAAGTCCCTGAAGGCTGCAACAAAACCATGAACCACATCCTTGAAGATTGTCCAACCGCCATGTTGGCAGCCGGCTGGCTCGCCATCACAGCTGAACCAGATGGTAAAGGTGACAAAAGGTGCCAAAGGGGATTATGCTATGTGTGGGTTTCCCTGTGTGTGTGTGTGGGGAGAGGATTAAGGCATTTTTTCACAATGTGTTCTGTGTTTGCTTCTGTATGTGACACCTGCTTTACCCATAACAACATAATATTCATTCTCTATGTGACCCATCTGTCCACCTGTGGGGAGGGAAATTTAATTTGGTCACACGGGCAAATACTGTAAGTAACACCTACCTAAATGTAGTAATTTGTCACATTTGCATACAAACAAGTACAATACAGCCTCAGTGTTCCTCAGCAGACTGGAAAATGAACAGCAGAGAGCAGCCAAATATTCTGCAGCTGTGCTCTGCTGGTTAATTCGGCTAATCCACAAGCCGCTACGACACTTCGCCATCCGTCATCGACTCGTTCGGTTCTAATAATTAAGTCAGAGGGTAAAATAAGAAAAACAAGACTGCAAAAATCTCCATTTTTATCAAGTTAAGTCTGTACTTTGAGCCCTAAAGTTCTTATTTTCTTAAAATAAGTGTAAGAAATTGTCTAAACAGTAAGGTGATTTAAAACAAATCAACCTGATTGACATTAAGAATGTATTATGAATATGATTTAGGTGTGACAACTGATATTGGACCGGCCAGGATGGTTCAGTTGGTGTTGACAGTCGGCAGATAAAATGTGTGATATGTTGTGATTCTAATCTTAAGTCTTCACATTCAGTCGCTGCTGTGAAAACTGTTTTTTAAACATAACATTTGATATTTGCGACTGACATCGGTGACCAATGGTGTGTCACCCGAGGGAGATCTTCACCAGCCATCACTAATTCCCTCTGTAGGCCATACAATCAGTGTTGCGCATGCCTTTCCATCCAGGATCTCACCCAAAATCAGCACAAATGTCACAGCATATAAACAGTACAAGCTGCTGGTTCCATTTTTTTTTTGGGTAGAAGAACACGTGACAATTGGAGTTCATGCACAATTTGCAGGGTCATCTACCACAACTCATACTAAAGTCTATTTTCCTTCCAGATTTAAGGACTAAACAAATTGGTGGAAAACTATCTTTATGTGTTTGTCCAGTCAGTGAAAGTTCCAGCTAGTCTTCAGGTTTGTCCCAAGCTTCAGTGACTGTCAATTCTTCAAACAAGTTGATTAAAACATGCAACAGGTTGACAGATGTTTGGCATCTTGTCCAAATTTTCATCTCAAAGTGCCTGTTTCAAGAGAGCCCTCCCCTCAGTTCAGATGGACCCGCTGAAAAATGCACCTCTAATGCTGATGGTGTGAGTTTGGGCTCAAATCCTCATGTAGACAATTTAAAAGGCAATATTATAGTCAGGAGTGCCATATAATTTACAGATACAGTCATTTTCTGTTACCTTGTGTCCAGATGTGTGTGTTTTTTTGTCTAATTTTTCCAGGGTCAAAGGATGGTTCACATCAGAAACCTCTTTCAGTCTTTCTGGCCAGAAACCTGGAAGTTCAGAAGCCAATATTATGTTTCATGTCGCAGTTTTTCATCTATGGAATAATACCACTGGGCTGTGACCCTGTTATATTAGAGCTTGTTTAGACATCCTCTGCCTACTATCACATGTATCTGCAGGATACAGGAGAGACAGCTGAACCAGAGCCCTGGGATTATACAACTTTTTTTTTTTTTTTTTTTACAATGATCCCTGTATTTCTTTTGTGAGAAATCTTGATCTATCCAAATGAATACACTTTCTCTGCTCCATGTGTGAATACTGTAGCAGACGTTTGATAGTACCAATAACGAACCATTAGGATAAGATTTTAATATAATCTTTATATAATAATTGACCACTTTGATCTGATTTCAAAGAATATTTTACACACAAACGTTTGTTTTCCACTATTGCAGAAGTATGTCAAGTCTCAAGTCTCGAGTGAGTGAAAACAAATGTTTATTACTATAAGACATTTAGACCTATTTAGAGCTATTTAGACCATTTATCGAGACTGTGTAGGCATGGTAGATCATGTTTTGATTGGTATCTCCCTCAGGACAGAAATACTGCTGTGGAGCAGCAAAACATATTTTAGACACCCCCACAAAGTAGTCGCTTTTTAGAAATAAAGTCCCTAAAATGGTCTGAGAAGTTGCTAAATCTAGAAAGAAAGTTGCCAAATCAGACTCATGAAGGCAGACTGAGCAGGAGCAGAGAGGTTTTGTTCGGTGGGACAACTGACATGGATTTTGTATTGGTTTGCAGACCCAATACTAAAGTATACACAAGCATAGATAACAAAATTCCGAATTTGGATTAAAATTTGGAATAATACTTTTAGATGCTTATTATAAGACTCTAAATTACCTGGCTATTGCGCATTTGGGTTTCCTAGTGGCTTTAATATATTTTTCCTGCTATTTATATTAAAAAAAACAAGTCAGTTTCTTTTGCTGATGGGAGGCTGCAGTGGCAATCACACCTGAATATTTGACAACTAGTTTAAATAAATTACATGCGCCACTAAGCACTGGCTTTGTTTTTTGATTTCACATGGATTTATTAGCTTTCAGCTGCACTTCGGGCCAAAGCCTCCTTTTTATTTCTGACTTAAAGTATGACAAACTAACATAAAAGAGACTTTGTTTTAAATAAAAATGACATTACAAATTTAACAGACAATATCATGACATCAAAACATTTATATTTCCGACCCCTGGTTGCAAGCCTTATTTACACCGTAGGTAGCAGATTTCAAACCTTTATTAAAGAGGAACTTTCCGATGGTCCTCTTATGGACCACTTCCTCAGTATAATATCAGTCACTACAAAGAGATCCTATCTAGGTGTTTGCAAAGGACTTAGCAAAAATCAATAAGCAGCAAGGTTATTCGTTCTAGGTGAGGACAGCCGGATCAACTCCAATAGAAAGTTCAGAAAAATCTGTCATTAATTCATGGACATGGAGTCCTACTGTGAAGCTCCACAGCATCATCATGTCTGTGTGTGTGTGTGTGCCGGTGTGGTCGATGTAACCTCTGGTACACCTTTACATCTAAGTCTTGGTAACTATAACCAGGGCAGTGAGGAAGGTGTGAACTGTAATTAAGACAACCTGACTGAGGAGGAGAAAAAAAGTAAATGTCAGAGTGTAAATTTAAACACAGCTGAAATGAGCCAAACTCCCGGAGCATAAGAAAGCAATATAGAGAGTTAGATATATATTTTTTTAAAACAGAAAAAGTGTGCGAGCGTGCTTTGCCTCCAAGCCGGTTATCGTCGCAAAGTCCTCCTGCATTATTTACGAGCCTGTCAAAGGACATGAAGAAAGGATAAGACAACACAGAAAAACAGCTCGGGGTACTTCAGAGCGTTTGCAGAGTTAATCTGAGGCTTGGACACGTCGCTCGCTGCTGACTGAGAGCGGCCAAGGTGGCTCAGCTGATTGCACTGATATTGAGAAAGATAGGCGGCCGTATATACGGGCTGACACAAGGGCTGGATGCTGGTATGATAATATAGTGGAGCTCCTGCTGAGCAGAGTGAAGATTCAATTTCTCTGGGCTGTTATTGAATGGAGATTGCAGCAGCATTACAAGCAGATCTGATACTCGTCATTATAGAGGCAACTACGCCCTGGTTGATTAGTGTCACTATTATTAACCATAACAACAAAAATGATATACGGTACACGTGTGTACACCTCATGTTTTATTTGTATGTCGCTCCTCTCAGGCATACACACAGAGTAGGTGTGGATTCTGAAGTGCTGCGGATCATTTTGATGCAAACAGCTTCATTAGAACTCGACACAGCACCAATATATAACGCTAAAATCCCCTCATCTAGGAGAGGCTGAATGGGTTGCTGCTACTAGCTGCAACATATATCCAATCTAACGCAGCCCCACAGTGCATTTAAGCTGGCATTGCTCTGTTATGGCTGCTGCTGCACTGCTCACCTTGAAATTCAGCTGTAACTGCTGCAAACACTGCTGCTATGCGTGCTGTTGCTAATGCATTTCACATGCCACCCCTGCATCCACTTCTAGAGTAGAAGTTATTACTGTCTTTCCTCAATCTCTGCTGAGCCAAGCACGGTGTTTACTTGGAAGAGGGTGACAAGGTCGGAGCATATAGATACCAAATATCAATTCTGTACATAATCAGTGTTAGGAATCTAAATATGCATCGCAAACGGTTAAATCAGGATACAAATCTGTGAAGGTTCAAATCAGTGAGATGAAAACAAATCGAGATATCAATTGTGGTATCAAGGAGCAAAGACATCAGTTTTACTTCACAAAAGGAAATATGC
>NW_023340268.1:2500679-2509934 GCF_004916995.1 Morone saxatilis
ACAATGCCCTCAGTTCATGCTGTCTACGTTTATGTCTGTTCATGTGTTTTCATTGATTCTGTGTGCAATAGTGGGACCTCCAATGTTTGAGTAACAAACCGATATTTATATTTTAAATCTGTTGACTGAAGTGTTGCTGCTAACAGCGTTTCCTCTCTTGTGAAAGAAAGGTCAACTTAAGGGTCTCGAGACAAAAGTAACGTTAGCGCAGCGCAGCTCACGAGGACGGTAAATCACAATCATGTTCCCACAACGCCCACACAATTTACAGCGCACCATCAAATCTAAAATCTAGTTTTGGAAGATGTTTGGATTAAATGTCTACATTAAACAAATGTTAAGGACTATTAGATTGCATCAAATCAAATCACACTGGTTTGTTCCATACTGTAGCCCATGTATCTAGATACATGACGGATTGTTTTAGAAGGGAGAGATGCCCCCCCCCTAGTAGAACAACATTTGGACACCTTTTTCTTTGAAAGCTGAGTAAAAAAAATTAAGGTCAAAAAGCAGTCTGGACTAAAGCTCATATTGAGTTATTTCTACACCTTCCTCACTGACATGAACACCAGAAGTGGTCAGTTAAAGCAGAGACCACAGAAATCTGCTCTGACTGCTCTCTGCAACCTGGCAGGACGACAGGTCACCAAACTGTGTCCACAAGAGAGTTAATGTGACTTCTGTTAACTGGTCCTGGTCTGCTTGTAATCTACTATAACAAAGAAATAAAAGTCAACTCTCCTCATGCAGCTTGGATCAAAGCAAACATGTAGAAGTCACACTACAAACAACATGCAGAAGTCACACTACAGGACAATGTTCTTGTCTGCCAAGTTGGCCCTTGTTATCCCTATTAAGAGGCATTCAGGTGCAGAATTCAGGCAGAGAGCTGCATATCCAGCAAAGACAACAGCACATGAATGCACAACTAATGATATGTTAAAAAGAAGGCTATAAAAAAGCTCTGAAACCAAAGCAGGCAACATGTATCATTAAACTTTAAAGGTTTGTCTGAACAAGAGCCAAAAATGTCAACAGCTTTGATATTACAGATGGGGGGGATCCACAGTGAAAGCTAAGCTGTTTGAAGTCAGCTGCTAGCCTGGATGTGTTGTGACCTAAACTTCCCCTGCACTGTCCGGTCGCTGCTGCAGTTTGAAACTGGCTCTCATTTGGTCATTTTTCTAAAGAAGTTTAGACAACTCCACTGCATGCACTGTCCATTCTTCTAAAACCAGATGACACACTTTCATTATGATTTCAGTTGTTTGGGACGATTATTTTCGGCGACCAACTTCTGTTTCTTGTACTATTCACAGACTGACATATAAAAACAAAATAAAACGAAATGTGCTGTTGCGAATGTAATAAAATGAGAAGAACAAATACAATAAAAAGAAAAAGAAAGAATAAAATTGCTAATCAAAGCTCAGTATACCACCAATGCTGCACCTTCCGAGCAAGTTAAGGAAGCACAAAAGTCCCAAGATTCATCAGCTGCAACAAAGAAATGGGTAAACAAACCTCAAACAATCCAATTGTTATTGGTCTCCTTACTCTGAAACACCTCGAATAGTGTGGAGTAAGCAACGGGGAAACAAAGTGCAAATTGTCTTTTGTCTAATACTGGCCCAGTCATTTTCAATAACAGTTGTTTAATTCCCCCCTGATCGCCCCCTGAAGAGTAGTTGCTTTCCTGCAATACAACCATTCATTGATTTGCAGCACCGTTCCACTAATTAGGAAAACACACTGAATCTGGAATGATTTGTGCCTGACGTTCACGAAGAGACACCACAAACACTGGTGGGGACTTGTGCGTGAGCCGAGGCAATTAGCAATGTAACAAAACAAACCTTATATGCAAAAGGTGACAAAACAGCAACAGCATTTGGGGCAATGCTTTCCTGCTTCCCAATTCTTCTGAGCTAGTCCTCAAAGGCTTGCAGGGCTTTAACTTTTCATGTCAGGTATTTGGCTTACATGTTCTTGTTCAGAGTATTACAGTGCAAGGTCCAACTCTTACATCACCAGCATTTCAAGCATCGAAAGGAGTGGGTAAAGGTCAAAGCCACAGGAACATGATAGTATTCCTGCTGCCATAAAATGATCACAAAAGTAGTCCCAAAAACAGATCTAAGGAGAGGTCTGAAGCAAATAAGACAGAGACAGAGAGAGGACGTTCATTAGAACTGTTTTGTATTATTGTGCCCACAGACAAAATGCAGCTAAAACTATGCCTCCTGTTGGCATGGACATCACGGTAAAATGAAAATTTGAAAGGTGGAAGCTGGTGCACTACCTGTTAAATTGCTTGATCACTACGCATCAGTGGTGAATGTTACTATATTATTAAAATATATAACTGTTATAGCATAGTTTCATTCATAAGTATTTTGTATCTGTGCCTGAATGAGCAAAAATTTCAGTTAAAGCTGCGTTAATGTTAAAAAGGGGTCAAATGACGTATTGAGGTCAGTATCTTAGTTTCTTCCAGCTCATTGCTTTGATTGTACAGCTCACAATTTTACGGCTTTGGTTCACTCTCACTGCTCTCACTCGCCCCATTTTCAGCAGCATCACAACCACTGCCCACTACCTGCCCAGCGCCAGAAAGCACACACACACAATTAGCAACTACCTGGCAAACCTAGCGGAACATTTAGCAGCTTAAGAGGCATATAATTCCCTCAGGGGTTGTTAAATTCAAAACCAGACCTAAAAGAAGAGTTAATGTTAGACATGGACCCTAACCCTTGGCATTCGTTGGGTTGCCGGAAACATGAATTATTTAGAAATTAATTAATGCTAATGTGGCTCCATGTCTACTGAACGTGTAACTGTATTTTAACATGTTAGCAGAAATCTCTCATATGGCAGATAATAGTATGCTCATGTACTTATACCACTATAGTTGGAAGCTGATTGAAAAAACAGGTTTTCAGGGCCTTTGACTCAAAGAAACAGAGAGAAAGGCATGAGTAGCACCCTCTTCAGTCAGCTACTGCTGGACTGATGTACCCTTGAGCAATGCGGTAAACCCTCAGTTGCTCATGTGGAGATGCTCTTAGCTTAACAGGAGAGGGCTGTGCAGACATGAACATGGAGAAGCAGGGCGTTGCTGTAAAACAGCACGTTCGCTCTGCAAAACTTCCTCCGGACACACAAGTCTTACAACACCTGAATGATCACTGACGGTGTAATTGTCTTCAAACATATTTTAACACCGTTCTGCTCTGACCTAAGGCTGAGAAATGCCATTGATTAAGATCTCCCGCATGCTCATTCATAGTTCAAACAAATGAATAAAACCTGCATGCATGTTGCCTTGGTTATAAGACCACAGCACAGGACACACTGCTTTATGTAAATCTGAATCTTATGTCCTTGAGTCGAGCATGAGTCAGCAAACGTACCATTAGCTGAACAATAGCATAGCTTGGCCATTTCCAAACAGAAATCTCTTAAATAATAATTGCTTTCCTCTGTACTCGTTGAACAGATGTAGCATAATATATCCACAGCCTTCCCACTACTGCTGCAGACTATGTGAAATTAACAGTATAACAGTATAATTAAGCCTAATGTCCCCCTAAAGCAAAAGTAGGTTGAATCCTAATGTTGGAAATTAATGCTTTCATTATGATAAAACATAAAAGGAAAAACAATTTTAGCACTGCAACCTGCACTGGAACCACAACTGGGAACAAAACAGGGGCAGATGTGGGACAGAAACTGGAAATACCTGCAAGCACCACTGCTGCAAAAAAAAACTACAGAGCAAGAGAATGATCATTTTTCTGCAGTTATACAGCTAAATACATCAGCGTCTAGAAGTCATTTTTCACTTCACTTGGGCAACGTTAAGGTAGAGGTCTGGGCAGGCTGCAAGGACAAGAGCCAAGCAAATTACTCTGTCTCTGGCAATCAAGTAGTGTGGTCTTTTAGTATGACCTTGCAGCTGAACGCCGCCAACCTCGGCCGACGTTTGAAGCTGACTTGGATGAGTTGCTGCTGTGCTCATTGTCGCCCGTCTCGTCTCGGAAAGTGGGATGAACATCCTTCCTGGCAGGTAGTTTGCGCTTTTTATTTATCATTCATTAAATCTGAGAATTAGGTTTCACCTGAAGCCAAAAATACTTTGAAGTGAAAAAGAAATTTGCCCGGGAGTCTTGACCTTGGAAATACAAGTTTACACAGCTTTTAACCACATCACATACATCCACTGACGGTAAAGACAGTGTGATACGGCTGAAAATGTTGTAAAAGACTAGTCAGTGGAATAAGTGGTTAAAGTACTATTTTCGAGGTTAAGACTGAACGGCGATGCTTAACTTAAACCTTTTGCATGCAGTCCAACATGTGACAGCCTTTTAAAAGGAGGCAGATCAAAACTAGTAGATTGTTTGATGATGTTTAACTCATCCAGGAAGTTTGTTTGTCCAGGAAGTCCAAAGAAACTTTCAATATGTAGAAACTATCTCCTGAAGGACAACACATAAAAAAAGGTTTTCGCTTCTTGTTCAAAGTCATGTATTTTTGTCATATTAAAATGCACAATCCACAGTTGGAACTGCTGCTGGAGTCATACAGTACGTCCACTAGATGAAGAATGTGTCCAATACTGGAAAAAATTAGAAACTGTATTTCTTTGGGGACATGAATGTGTTGCAGTTCTATCTGATGGGACTGTGTGCAGGATATCCTGGACAATTTTCACCTCCAGCGGCCTTAAAAAGTCCTCGTCCCTTGTTTGACATTCAGAACTTTTGCATGTTTTCATATTGTGTAGGAGACTGTTGTATATAGCAAGTCTCAAGACACTGAAGTTTGAATCCTGTTCCATTTCTGTGCAAATTTCTGAGATTAGCTTTGCCGTCCACTGGGAGCCTCCTTCTTTAGTACTTTCCATGAGTCTTTTGGTCGATGATTTCATCATGAAGATGGGTTTCAGGGGTGTATTGATTATCTCAGGAGCAATGATTCTATTTATGTTACAGATGAAAAAACAAAATCAAGGCATAAAGTCAAGGACCTCTCAAGTGGTTTGAATGCTTGAGAACGTTGTAAGATGTATCCTACGTCTCTGAGGGAAGAGGAGATATAGGACAGGAGGAAGGAGGCCACGGAAAAGATCTGATGAAATTAAGAAAAAACTGAAAGAGGAGAATTTAAGGATGCACAGTTGTTTGCTCATTTTGAAGTGAAATAAGGAGTTTAAAGGGTGAAGACAGAAAGACATGATGTCCTGCAAGGTGAGTAGAAAGAGGTGCAGAACGGACAGAGGACTAAACAGGAGTCAGGAAGTTGGAGTTTCGACGATAGGAAAAGGTGAGGCAGAAATCTTACTGCAAACTGACACAGAGACAAGATAAGAAATACAGAGAAGTCAGTGGAGTATTGAGATATAGAGGGGTGACATTTTGAGTTATAGCCATTATTTCCGTACAACAGACAGGTCTGAAACATTCATTCACCTTCATAGTTTTTTTTAATGAAACAAGCAATATTTTAACTTTGTTTGTTGGAACCAAGGGGCACAGGTGGCTTGGACATACTGGGCTCTTTTACGGAGAGTGAATGACTGTTGGATGTTGCCAGCAATCAGGAAAAGGGACAGGCATTTTGTGAGATGTTAAAATACGAACCCCCAACCCTTTTGGACTGTAGATTTTATAATGAGAATATTATTGCGGACCTGGTGGTATGGGTTCATTACGACTGGGAAACAGGTTGCAGGCAGAGTGCAAATTATAGAATGATATTTGGGGGGTCAACTTTTTCTCAAGAGCATAAAGGGAACCCAGTACAGGGTTCAGTGAACTGAAGTCTAACAATCTACTCTATTTTGCTTGTTTGACATAATATCTGCAGTCTGTAGATGATGATGAATAAATCCATTACAGCAGCTCATGGGGCACGGACCACACACACACAGACACACACAATCTAATTCAGAAACTATGTAGGTAAGAAAGTAAAGCAAATTAAAATAGCTAGATTGCTACATTAACCAGCATCTCCAACCACTGCAATGATGGGAGTGAGGCAAGCAGAGGAGACATTCCACTAAGTTTAAGGTTAAGGAATGGTATGGTCTACTTTAGGGGTGTCTGAAATCATATTTCAAGATTCTTCCAGGCAGGAATATGGGAAATATATTAAATACTTACGAATACACCCAGTGCAACAGTGTGGCTCAGTGATGTGTGAAAAGTCCTTTGTTCTCCCTTTAATAAAGAAATACTCTCCAGTTCTGATATAACTGATGCTAGCAGCATAGGCTAACCTCTATTTGCCCACCCCAGTAGCTGCCAGTCACTTCCCATGAACACTTGGTTGGTCCAGACAAAAGTTACCACAAAAGTTTGGCCCACAAAAACCCATACATTGACACCGCCCCTGGCGGAGATGGATTCTCACGCTATCTGTGATTTTGTAATCTGAGTCCAGCTACCACGCAAGGTCATCTCTATGGCACTGAGGAATAAGAATTTCTGCTGTAATATAATGCCAGGTTTTTAGTCTAACTGTTGGGGGTTATAAGATAAAAAGAGACAAACTACAAAGGAATAAATGAAGTAATTATACTGATGGAGTGAAGGGATGATAAGAATATATTAACATTCTTGTGAAAAATATAACAGGAGTTTATAGCCTAACTTAAGCATGAATAGATTTAGGGGAAAAATATTAAAACTAAAAACCTAAAAACAAAGCTATCACATTGGTAGTATTAGTGTCAGAAGTAACAGTAAGGAAAAAAACCCACTGTTAAATAGACTTAATTTACGCAGAAAATACAACCTGTTGCTCATGGCACTTAAACTCTTCAGTAAATTCAGTCTAAGTGAAATCTTTTAAGTCAGTGCGATCCAAACACTGCTGAGGAGTTACAATTCAATTCAATTTTATTTGTATAGCGCCAATTTCATAAACAGAAGTTATCTCAGGACACTTTTCAAATAGAGCAGGAGCAAGCGCTTGGCGACGGGGGCAAGGAAAAACTGCCTTACAGTAAAAACCCCCAAAATACGAGAGGTGCAACAGCAGAGAGGAGGGGAGGTGGTACGGGAAGAGCATCCAACAGCTACTCGAAGTGTGAGAGGGGTACTAAGCAGCTTCATTTATTGCTTCCCTCTATTTAATATTCAAAACTCAGCTCACTCCTGGTTCACTCATGTGATCAATAAAGCAAAAACTACCATTCCCCCTCTAACACACACTGGAGCCAATTAGCTGCAGCTGTGGTGTGTTGCTTGTGAGGCTGACCACCACTTTCCATGCCAGTACATGATGCCAGTTAGATTAACACTAATGATGACCAAGCTGGCAGGTGACATTACTGACCTTTTTATGGGTTTATTTCATCTACTTCTACTATGGATCCACAAGCTAATCTCTCCTGATTCAGTAGGAAACCTAAAAGAAGAGATCAGTGATACCAGTATGCATTCATCCATATTTTTATTCAAAGTAAACACTCTCAATCCTTGCATATCTCCAAATTATGATCACAGTGACACTAACTACAAACTAAAGGTTTGTACGAAAAAATTGCTGCTTGCTTTCAAAGTAAATGAGGGCTACTCATTGTTAATATTAAACAGTGTTACATTATTCATGTCTGAACCCGTAGGCTATGTTTTAATACTGAAGCCAGTCCAGATGGAGCAATTGCCTTATACTGTCTTAAAGGGTTACAGCATCATATGTTATGAGGTTGTGATATTATTCAAATGTGAATCCCAGAAAAACTGCTAATTAATCTGAAAAGTCGAGCCGTATAATAATAATATTTTCCTCTAAGACGAAGAAGAAGGAAATTAGGTCTCTTGTTAATAGCATACTAAGTATATACCCTATTTAAATATGGACATAGGCCCTGAATGTGACTGTGTTGTTACTTTTTGCAAACTTGTTTGCATGCTAGGTAATGCTTAACTATTTGACCCCAGGAAGAGCGCAAAGCTTTGAAGCCAATTTGACATAGTGGCCGAAACATGTAATTACAGTAATGGCATACATTTAGGCTACAAAAAAGACAGTGTTAACCTGGGTAGCTCAAACTTGTCAGCACATAATGGGTAATGGGGACCACCAGATCAGTACAGAACAAGTACAGAAAGCACAACTGGTTACCACAGTGAAATACAAACACAAAAGCTGGATCAGTGGTGAAATAATCCAGTCAAAACCCTGCTAGCTGTTTGACATTGTTGCCTCCAGTACAATAACTTTCACTACAGCTGCCACAGGGTGTCTTATTACATCACCTGAAACCACTTGATTTCTTCTGCAGGATGACAAAATCCACAGAGAAATTAGGACTCACAGGGCCAACTGTGCTCTCCAAATGCAAAAGACCCCACGAAATATGCAACTGTGTGAATGTGAAACAGGGTGTTACTTAAAAAAAAAGAGCATGCAAGCTCAGCGAAACCCTTCCTTGGATAAATAAAGGGTGAAAGACAGACTGTGAAAAAAACAAAAACAGGGAGTCAGACATGTAGAAAGAGGAAGACACAAAGTCAAAAGACAAGAAGACAGGTACAGGCAGAATATGGAGAAAGATTTGCCATGGGTGATTTTGGGACAGAGATCTCCTTCATGCAGTCTGTTGTTGTCATTCGGTGTCTCTTGCTGTCAGAAGAGAGGGAATAAAGAGCAAAAGAGGGGGACAATAACAGAAGCAGACGTGCAGCTTTGAAAAACAAGTCTCCGAAAAATAGAGCTCAAAACTGCATTTGGTAAAACCCACCGCTGGAAACACACAATACAGGCCTATGATACTGACACACATGCAACACAGATATTGAATTTTAATAAGTATACACCGGTGTATGTTGACTTTTCTCTGATCTTCATTTCAGCAGGGAAGACTTTTAGGCATCCATGTTTGTTTAAACAGATTGATTACTGGTGGTGAAGGGAACACAATCCCCTCAGAATTTCATTTATCCACAACCTTTATGCAGAGACAAAATCAGCTGTCCGCAACAAAATATTAAGAAAAGATGAAGATTAAATTCGAGAGATTTAAACCCAACCTCCACACCCATACTGTATTTGCCCCTAAAAATAATAATAAATATAATTTAAAAATATTAAATTTGCCAAGGAAATAAAATTAATAAATTGGTAGTAGTTTGGTCTCTACGAGTCTGTTGTGGCCAGTACGGATCTTCTTCGCTTGTCAACAAAATGGCTGGGAGCGGGACTGGAGGGATGGACAGACACAAACAGACTGAA
>NW_023340268.1:2509959-2515144 GCF_004916995.1 Morone saxatilis
TTGGTCCTGTGAATAATGAGACAAGAAGACGGAAACAGCACAACGCTGTTACTCCGTGAGGACTGAAGGTGGTCAAGGTGGACACTGCAGCTTGCATCCTATCATCTACCAACACTTAGATCTTCAAATGTAAGTCAAAATGTAAATCTAACCATTGCAGAAATCGTTCTCATTCCTTCTAGGTGGCAGATTACAGAATGCTCACATGGATTAGTTTATCATTTAGGCATGAGGACGTTTTGATTTAAACTTCTGTCTGGTAAGAAGACATCCTGAAGCAAGATGACTGGTCTGTGGGGAACAACCAAGCTGAAGTTTCCTCTCCATGCTGCGTGAAGCAAAGAGACTTGATTCGTCACACCGGGCGTGTAATTCTAAAGAGCAACTCCCAATATTTTGGAAAGAATTTCTCTCACAGTTTCAGCTCCAGAGATGCTCTGCTGAAGCTGACAGCATGACTTCTGACAACAGAATGAGTCTAACTGCCCTAGAAGGATTTCAAAGTTGCGAGTCAAAACTGGTAAATCAAATAGTGTTTTATACTCGATCGGATACAGATTAAGTCATTGCCGCCCTAGTTCAAACTGTAGTCAAATAAAGTGAGAAAAATACACCATAAAGTCTTTCTATAATCTCACTGATGTGTTTTGTCCTTTAAATCACTAATTGTGCTTTTGTAACAGCAATTTTGGTTTACTTTTAATTCAAAAAGAAATTCAGTCTTTTTTTCTTTTTTTGGCTTCATAAACAATCCAAAAATGCATTACACCTTAAATGCATGAATGTGAATGTTGCAAAGGCATTACAATTATTTACAATACAGTTTTTATTTCTTTGAAAGTCATTGAAGCGGCAAAGGTTCAGTACAGTCTAGTTTTGCTCTGCTTTTATTAAATTATACACCCTTTTTAAAATTATTTCTACAGGGGTCAATAACAGCAGCACATTATTGTTGCATAATTTTACAGCACTAGCTTGCTAAAGATTTTCTTGCAATATATTCTCACTGGGGAGATGCCCTACAGCCACTACGCTGCTCCACCGGTCTGAGAATGTGAATTATTTACCTCACACAGCAGATAATCACACTGGATCCTTTGTTAATCAGGACGCAGGACACGTCGTGAATGCACCCAAACTCACAAGGTCATTATTATCTGAGGTTAGAAAATAGAAGCTGTCAGCTGAGGAACCTTGAAAGCAAACACTACAGATAAAGACTTATGAGAGGATGGAAGGTTGGAAACAATAGCTTTAAAATGTGTTTTAACATTTACTGTAGCAGAATGTTTTTGTGTCATGGTGACGAATGCACCATCTTTGTCTTTCTTGTTCTTAAACCTTGTTTTCTCTTTTTGTTTTTCTCTCTCTTCCCTTTATTTAAGAGTGTGATCTTTTAGTTTGAGACCATGACCTATTGATTTCACATTTAGATTTTAATGTTTTCTCTCAAAACTCTGCCCCTCCCACTCAAACATCCCCTTTCTTGCACTCAGATTTGCTCCGCTTGTGCTCAAACTGCGTGCTTGTGCACATAGATATATTGTTGCTTGCACACATTTTCTGCGTTTCGCCCTTCTCCTCGCACTCAGGCTGCTTCTGTGCACTCGTAGAACTTCTGCTCTCGGATTTCTGCTTTACTCTTGGATTTTTTTTGTCAAAATCCCTCAACCAATAGAATTCCAGATGTAGTGTTAACCAAAGAAATGAAACCTGCCTCATTGCAGGCGTGTTCGCTTTACTTCTTAGAGTGTCCTGTACGGGTGGTTAATCTTTAACTGGGTTCATCCACTCTCGCCACCACTGCTTTATTATAAAACCAACAGTTTTTATTGAAGGTGATCTTCCCCTCTATCTAAGGGGCCATAATCAATGGGTTGAGTCTTTGATTGGACATTAAAACCCAGCCAAAGCCTCTGGTACAGTGGATTATCAACCTCGCTCTGGGCCAAATTGTCTATGTTATACTTGGATCAGACTACACAACATTTATATCCCTTGTCATAGTCACCATGGTGTGTTAGGTGGTTATGGTGCATTAAATTCCTGCTTGGCAAAGACACACAAATATAAATATTAACATCCACGGAATCGAAAGCGTCACAGAACACATCATAGATGTGTTTTACAAAACCTGACCTGAAAAAAACAAGTGTAATGTCTTTTAGTAACGTCATCTTGTTGTGCCCTCTTCTATTGCAATATTTTCATAACGGTAGTGGATGCAAATGCACATTCATTCACATTTTCTTTTGACAATTTCCTGGAAATTGGATTTAAATTTGCACCACATTTGGATGGAACCCAGTTAACTGTAACCCACACTTGACACACATAAGCATTTAACGCCTATAACAAACAGCTGTGCCTTACAGACAGAAGAAGAAGTCCCAGTACAGCAGCAAGGTTGTGTCTGGGAAGCACGTGTGATATAATTCTTACTTTCCTGGTGAGGTGACACATGTCACGATGTCGCCTGTGTGTGGGGCTTACATTGAAAACAATGAGTGCCTGTGTTTTGACACTTGTAACAAGCTACAGATGCGCGTTTCCTTTTACATATCCAGAGGAACCTCCGCTGGTGCTGATCAGCTGGCAAATAGCACGATAGAGGACTGCATTGGAGTCCCGCGGGAGCAGGCAGTTTTGACTTTGCTGCGAGTTGGAGCAGCTGGTCAAAAAAATAAACTGGGGGTCTTGAGATTTAGCTTGTGCCCACTAGAAGGATGGACAGTCAACCAATAAAGTCGAAGAAGAAGATTAAGGCCAGTTTTAAACTAAAGCAAAGCAAGGCAAGTCTGGCATTTGGATACATTTCTCAGTTGTTACTGACAGAGTGAAATAATGTCTTTTCACCTGCAGGACAGAAGACCCAAAATTATATTGTGCAAATGGTCGGAAACCAGGAGCAGGATTAAGAAAACAGTCCAGAAAGGGCTCTAATTCGTGGTATACACGACTTAAGAAGCTTTCCTGTTCCTCAGCAACAGCTGCCAGGGTGCTTTTAAGCAACACACTAAACACCAACATGCTTCACGCAGACAACTGTGTATGAATTAGGGCTTGACTGGAAAACAAAACAACCTCCGTATTCAGCAAATCTTCCCTGTGTATACAAAGAAAGCAGCCGACTTTAATACCTCTATCGCGAGCAGAACAAGCAGCAAAAATGACAGTAACATCACTTTAAGGTTCAGGCATGTAGCCGACACTCTCATCCAAAACACCTGCCAGCAGGAATATTAAGCTCATAATTCACTAATATTACAAGAAACTAGTTATACAAAAGGGCAAAGGTCACATCAGCAGCAAGCAAAGAAAACCTAACCTTGACTATCATTTTCCCTATGCAGCCAGAAAGAGTTTAAGCGGCAGGAAAGTCTCTGCCTGAATGTAATGATCAATTGTACACTGCTGATTGATTACGCAATACCATTTTCAACTCTGCCTAGAGTGAACAAAGGGTGTTACTAAAGTGGGCAAAATGAGCAAATTAGAAGGGATTTAGGTAGAACTAAAGAGATCTTCTCAAGCAAATGGTGCTTATCATCCTATTAGTCTGCTGGACTGTTGGCAGATAGGGGGCATCTGCAGAAACTGCTTTGGGCAAAAGGCACTGAAGCGACAGAAGAAGCGGTCGGGTGAAATTAAATTACAGTTACAACCAACAATGTCTACAGGAAGTGATTGAAATATCTTCCCACAGCTGCACCACCATTGTTTCTCCAGCAGGTTGATGATCAACTTGCTGTATGCGAACTGTGAACTTGAGCATACGTGGTGTGTACAATACTGTTGTACTGCTTTTTTTCTGTGTGTTGATGTCCACTGTTGCACAAAAGCTTTTTGTGTGTTGTAAATGTCAAAGCAATTTTTCACTTCTGCTGACACAAATGCCACAAGCCGGCTGTGTGGCAGTGAAAGGGACTTTTTATTCTTCTGATTTTAATGTGAGTTATTATTTGCATGTGGCACTATGGCAGGATTATCAATCTATCAGTCCAACTGGGTGTTTATCCAACTCCTCACATAACGACGCTGTTGTAATGCCCTCTCACAATGAAAACTTGTAAATGGTATATCATTAAGCTTCTGACTTCTGGTATTACAACACATCTACACAATATACTGCATATGTACTCTATATGTATTCTTTAGCTTGAACATGAACACATTCTTCCTTAAACTAGAATTACCGCCTTGTGTTTGTATGCCTCCACCAACCAGTAAAGGTGCAGTTTACATTGATGTCTGTATAGACATGTATAATATATGTAGGGACGACTTTGAAGGACTTTTTCAAAACAATTAAATAAATATAAAATGTCATGTCATCACTTTATCATTTTATCCTAGACATGTGTGTGGTTCTGTCATAAGTCAATTTATAAGGAGTACGGTCTAGACCGGTTTATGTTTTTGAGGTCACAGCTACTTTGACCTTTGACCACTAATTCATCTTTGAGTCCAAGTGGTCAGATTTGAAAAAATTCCCCAACACCGTCCTTAGAAATCACTTTCATGAGAATTGGTTGGATGAATGGATGCAGAAAAAAGCACTCAAACCCAAGGCTACTCACCCTGAACCTTCTTTAATTCTTGGGATGTATGTATGAAAGACATTGCCACTCACTACAAGTACTACTACTACATGTTGTTCTAATAGTCCAAGTTTTCTTTATATTAACACCATTCATTTAAAGAATTTAGCAGGGGTGTACAGGGGGCAAATTACAATAAAGAGAATTACAGAGATAGAAAAACATTGCAACAGTGTGTCAATTTGCTAATGATCTGAAACCAATTCTAAGTCCTGTGCACCATTGGCAATGCAATAAGTGGACCTGTAACCAGGGTTACAGGTAAGGCCTGCATCCTTTCCTTGTTCTCTGACAATAAGGAATTCGTGTTGTGGCCTGTTGGTAGCTGATACAGCTGAAAGGTTTAGTGGTAATTAATCCCCTAGATTTATTACCACAGTAACATTAACAATAAATCATTCTCCCAGAGCTGTGCTATGACATTAGTGAGGATGCTAAGAGAAATAGATGTGACATTGCTCACGGAAAAACTGCATATCAGCCTTGGCTGCGGCTCAGACCATCTAAAAGACCTGCAGTGGAGCATCTGAGTGAACGTGAAGGCGCATAAGATAACATGATGTCTGCCATGTTGGCTGGTCCTA
>NW_023340268.1:2515179-2523791 GCF_004916995.1 Morone saxatilis
TACTTTTTCTTCACCATGCTAATGTATTTTTCTGAGATGAAAAAAAGCTATTTTGGTCAGTGATCTTCAGAGTGTAGGAAAACACAAAAGCTTATAGTATTGGATTCGTTCTAACCACAGACCCCAAATCCTTGGGTAGTGCATCTCTGTTGTCTTACGGGCCAAGCAAAAGTGTTTATTATACTGTCTTTTTTTAGCTTTAGAAATAATAATTACTCTTTCATGTTTGGATTTTCTACACCTGTAGAAGCAATAGTAGCAACTGTCACGATCCGCCTCAACAGAAATGTGTCTTCAGCATGGAGAATTTATGTTTTCTGATCATGTTTCCTGCCCACAAAGCATACAGTGAGAAGTGCAAGGAACCAAGGCAGCTTCCTTGCATTACACCAAAGGAGTGTTATATTTCTCACACACACAGCCATCAAGATTGACTAATGTTTTTCTCCAGACGAAAGCCAATTTATGAGAATATTGTGGTGAATTATGTCAAATGCAGCACTGACAGTAAATGAACCAGAATTGTTTTTACTGCTGCTGCTTATTCCTGAAGTGCATTAAATTACATGTGCAAAAAAACACATGGAAATCTAATAATTTTTCAGCTCATCACTCAATGATTCCCATGTGTCATTATCAAATTTGACTTTAGCTTGACCCAAATATGGAGTTATGGCTCCAGTGATTTCTGTAAGAGTGAAATTAATGGATGTTTCTTTTTTTACATATTTTTGTCTGTAACTATCTACATTCAGCACAGGATGGACTTTTTATAAGTTCACTCTATCACTCTAAAAGCACGGGGTCCATCTATTTCTGTCAGTCAAAACAAGGCAAGATCGCCTTATTGATCATGTCAATTTAGCTATGGAAGCATGCTGCTTATTTTGCTTTGTCTGTGTTGAGAGAAAGAGATGACTCTTGCTGGCAGTGACACAAATTACACAAGTGTTTAGCTTGCCATTGGCAAAATTACTGCTTTGACTTGAAAATAGATACAGAAATCGATGCACCAAGTGCCATTAGAGAGACAAGAGCACACACAGGTCTGACTTTGAAAAGCCTTTTACACATACAATCCATTCATTTTCTTCATAGAAAAATCATTATCTGTATATGGGCAGATCTGGCATCACATGGTCAGGTGTTGCATCATGGATCGTTATGTAGAGATCCCGCTGCATGCACTCACTTCCAAAACTACCTCGCTTCACATTAATTCAAGTACACTCATTGTGTAACCACAGTTGTCCTCCGTTAGCCACAGAGCAGCTGGAGGCTAAGTTCTTGCGTGCCTGCACCTCAGCATTAGTTTTTAAGCGAGGGGAAAGTGTTACTCATTCACTTTCCCCAACCGGGCTTGTGCAGGGATTCGAACCCTGCCTAATTGACTACATTGCATTCACTGAGCTGTAGTCACTGCAACCTTGAGAGGCGGCGTGAGGCAAGGATCTAGTGTAGTGAGCCTCTGACAGTGGGAAGAGTCACACAGGCATTTTCTCAACGGCATATCAAAAATTGCCTCCCTCTCCAAAGCTCCTCTAACAATATTCAGCTCAGATTTTAGGAGAGAAGGGTATTCAGGCTGGCTGCGGGCTAATAGCCTACAAAGTCAGAAATGTACAGTTGCTGCAGGGTAATAGGCAGTCGAGGCTGAGCTGAGCTGACTGGATGGCTGTAAAGGAAAGGAGGGAGGGAGAGAAGGATGGAAACCAAGGGAGAAGTGAAAGAGAGAAGAAAGCAGGCAAACGTGAAGGAAATATAGGAGGAGACAGAGGGAGGAAAATAGACCAAAAGGAGACAGAGGAAGAGAGAAAAAAGCAAGACCACAAATAATCCTCAGGTGATCCAGCACTACAGGTGTAGATTGCCCCTCTATCTCAGTATTCTTCCTCTCTTTTTCTCACCACTCGCCCTCTGTTGCTCCCCGGTGCCCTTGTCTCTGAGTGCTACATCAGAGGTGGGGTTACAGGTGCACCGAACAAATCCCTCACCTCCCTCCTCCTCCTCCATCCCTCCCTCCCTCCTCAGCGGACTCCAGCCACATTAATCCGCTGATGTAGATTTACAGCGACAGGCCGGCCCGGTGAGCCCCTGGTTAGTTCAGTTCACTTCCAGAATGTTCTGCTGAATGTCCTTTTGTTTTTTCCCCCTCGTCTTTCTCCTCCTCCTCCTCCTCCTCCTCCTCCTCTCAAGCTGCCTCTCTCATGTTCCACAAGCTGTTGCCTTCCTTACTGCTGCTGCTGCCTTTTTACGTGATCCCTGACACGTTTTCTTCAACTATCTGATGGGCCTTCTTGGATAATCCCAAGCGAGGGATTAGAGACACCTGACCCAGACGGTAAGAAAAACCAAAGATGAAGAGCAGCTCCACCCTGCATTGACCTGAGACCAGACACCTTTCCCCTGAGAACATATTTTTTGTTACGGTTATCATATCTTGTGTTACAAAGTAAGAACAACACCAGCTGAATTTATGTTTGCTGACAAGCAACCACCCTAAATAGCTTTCATTATTATGCAGAAATATCATTACTGTCCCGCCATTTTTTGTGAATAAAACAGTTTGTGTCTGTTGGTTGAGGCGCATAATGCACCGTGTAAATGTAATGTCCGGGGTTTAAATCTGGCCCAGAAATATTGTAGCATGTCATCTACTTCTTTTTCTCCTAATCCTTGGCTTTCTCTTTCTTACTTTAAAATGAGCCACAAAGGAGAAAATGCCAAAAAATGAGGGTACTCTTACCCCAGGGGGTACTTCTGCAGTTTTCAAGCAGTACATGGAAAAATTGTGGAGTACAGGCCAAGTAAATGTTTGTATATTCACATTTTTATGTTCAAGAGGAAAATGAACACAAATTAAATTTCTGTGATTGTGATTTCTAGTATATTTTTTATTTTAGTAAGTGGTAACTCAAAACACTTCAGTTTCTCACTGACCTGAGTCAGTTCTAACACCTTAAAGCTGCTATAATGAATATTTCTATATTAATAATGGCTCAAATAACAACATGTATGTGAAAGATGTCGCTCATAGTAATAAAGCCACATAGAACTATCTTCCTGTAGTTCCCATCAGCTCTTTGTGGCTTTATAGCATCTTTTAGCTCATTGTTTTGGTTTTACAGCTTGCAATTTTACTGCATTTAAATGCTGTTGAAACAACAATTATGTAACCAAGATGTCTAAAAAAATGTTTATATACCTATATGTCAAGATGTCTTTTGACTTGCAAATAACCAAATCAATGCGTGGGAGGCATTAGGTGAGAAATGCTGATGCTGATCAATGACAAACATTGGCAAAGAGTTACACATTTATCTAATCCAGGCATGTTCAGCCTTTATCAAATCAATCACGTCTGCTTTAATTCCGTTATTCATTTCTCTGTCATAACAAGGAGGTCCAAAGAGTACATTTAATTAATCTCTTTTTTAATCCACTCTCATAAATTTATGTCGTAAAGATTCAGGTCAGTCTTGTGTCAACTCCATTATTGTAAAATAAAACGGTTGTTCTTGTGTGTTTTCTCATCTTTTCCATTTTGTTTTTGCGCCCACGCCTGCTGGAAACACAAACAAACACACACCCCTGACATTGTAATGCATCCACCAAATGGCATATGTTAACTCGGCATGCATCGATTAACTTTGACACTGCAGCATCTTGTCTCTCACAGTAACCAACCACTGGCTCCTTTCCACCACCATCTCCTCTACCAGTCCTCTGCCATCTTATCTCTCTTCCCTCCTCCTTTCCTTCCTTCTTACATCATTGTCCCCATGTGATTCCTTTTATCTTTTCTATTGCTCTATACTTCCACTTTTCTTCCATCCATTTTCCCCTTTCCTCCTCTTCAATTTCTTTCTTCTACCTCTCTCCTTCCTCCTCCACCCCAACACCAATCTCTGCAGATCTGACACTACAGGCCGCTGGTCCACTTACGTTTCTCCTCCACACTGTTGACACTGGTCCGAATCCTGCATCAGATATGCTGAAGGAGAGTGTGTGAGCATGTGTGTGTGTGTGTGTGCACGAGTGGGTGGGACACAGGGGGAGGAGGGGGAGTCATGTCCAAGTGTGATGAAACACACCTAGGAATGAATGCAAGTCCATTCATCTCCTTGTTCTCAGGCATTCATTCACAGAAGCTGATAGAGCGTGGCGATAAAGGGAAGATGAAAAAAAAAACAGCAGATATGAACGGTCCAACCGAGAGAGGGAGGGAATGGAGGAATGAGGAAGAGGAGGAGATATGAATAAAAGAGAGCGTGAGGGAGGAAATGGAAAAAGGAAAGGTGTAGGGTGACAGAGATATGGAGGAAGAAATAAGATGAGTAAGAGAGAAGAACAAAGGAGGAAATATGGATCAAAACTGGGAAGAGAAGGAACGATTGTGAAAGGAGGGGAAGATAAGGAAGGAGAAGAGGAGGGGTTTAGAACAGAGCTGAGGAAGGATAAAAGAGGCAGCTGTGGAAAGAGAACGAAGGAATAGAATGGAAAGATGAAGGAAAAGCACTGACAGAGAGATACAAAGGGAACATAAGCAATCACGAAAACAGCAATAAAGTGAGTTAGGAAGAAAAAGCAAAAGACCAAAAAGAAACTGAAGGAATAAAGGGAACGAGGAAGAAAGAAAATGAAGGAAAGAGTGGAAATGATGAAAGGGCACAGGGGAGTAAAGAGAAACCAAAAGGAAACCAAGGCCAGGAAGGAAAAGGTGATCAGAGTGAGGAAGCGAAAAGGAGACTATAGAGGAAGAGGGAACAAGGAATAAAAGAAAGAAGAGAGGAAAGTGGGGAGGACTGGAGGATGGAAGGAAGGAAAGATGAAAGGGCAGAAAAAGTAATCAGAATCCAAATGAAAATGGAAGTAAGGAGGAAAAAGAGGAATGGCCTAAGAAAACACAAGAAGGATGGAGGTAGGGAAGAAGAGAGCAGCAAAGAAACAGAAGCAGATGGAAGAAATAGAGGAACAAAGTAAGAAAGGAAGGAAGCGTGGAGTGAAAAGGCATAAGGGAGATAAAAAGGGATAGAGGGATAAAAAGGAAATGAGGAAAGAAGGAAAATATGCAGGATGGAATAAATGAAGGATGAAAGGGAAGTAATGAGGAATAAGCAGAAAGAAAGGAAGGAACTAGTGTGGAAATGACAGAAAGAGCAAAAAGACTTGAAATAAAGGGAACAAGGCATAGAGGAGAATTATAAAAGGGAAGGACGCAGTAGAGGCAGAAGGAAGCATCAATGCAACTTGAAGTGAGGAGAGACCAAAAGAAAACAGGAAGTAAGCTCGGAAAAGAAGAACAGAGTAAGTCACAAAGACAGGAAGTCGGAAGGAAACAGAAAAAAAGAAACAGAAGGAAGATGGAACAAGGAATAAAGGACAGGAGGGATGAATAAAAGAGGTAGTGGAGGGTAGAAGAAAGAGCCTAAAGAATTAAGGAGAGACCAAAAGGAAATGGAAGTTCTAGGGAAGTGGGGAAAAAAGTTAAAAGGAAGACAGGAATGAGGAAAGCAGTGGAGTATAGGAAAGTGGCACCAGGAAGTAAGAGAAGACCAAAAGACAATAGAAGTATGGAGGAAAAAAAGGAACAGCATAAAGAGGGAAGAATGGGGGAAGAAAGGGAAGAAAATAAGGGATGAGTGGAGGACAGAAGAGAGAAAAGATTAAATGGTACAGGGTTGTGAGCAGAGAAACAAAACAGAAAAGAATAATAGAACTAGAAACTAAGGAAGAGACGTCAAAAGGACAGGGGGGGGGGACAAAGGAAGAAAGCGAGCAAGATGTAAAGGAAGGGGGAGAGGAAAGAAGTTAGGAAAGAAGGGAGGGAGTCCAAAAGGAGAGGAAGTTCAAACAAAGTGAATAAACAAAACAAAACCAGAATAGTCCAGCTGATTCCCAAAAAACGACCCAAAATGGCTGAACTCATTTAGCCTGGTCAAGCCCTTCAATGGATATGATGTCACTCACACACACACACGCACACACATACACACAAACACACGAAAGAGTGTGTTTCAACAGCACTTGGGGATTATGTGAATGAAATGAAGTATTCAGAGGGCTTAGTGTCACAATTAAATGTGTGTGATTGTGGTAAACAGAGACAAAGAGGCGAAGGGCGAGAGAGGAAGACGAATGAAAGGGAGAGAGAGAGACACACACACACACACAGACGGGAAGTGTCAGCCTTCAGTCGCTCTGTCTGTCTGCCTGTCGCTCTGCTTTGCCGCCACTACACTGTGATGGATTGTGGGAAATGATGACACATGACAACTTCTACTGTTGTGTTCAAACACAGAGACACAGCAGACCAGTTGGCAGGTTCCACAGAGGCTGCACTCCAGCTCTCCTCTCATTTCTTCTCTCTGTCTCCTTCGCTTTCTTTCCTTCCCTTGGGACTCCTTGCCGTCCTTCCATCCCGTATTTCTTTTTTTTGCGCTGTTGCTCTCCTCCCCGGTTCCTCCTGCGTTTTACAGGTGGACACACAGCTACCGACGTCAAGGCATTGTTGAAAAGCAGTACACCCACGTGCATGTATCACAAGCACACAGCTAACAAGCTACCAGATGCTGTTAAACACTTTTGGCTTTACAATTTCCTTGAACAAATTTTTCATCTGTTGACACACTCTACCCAAAACTCTGAGTGGCCTCATGGCAGTTTAAAGGATGATTACGGTTTAGAACAACTTGGGTCTTATTTTGGTAGTTTTGTAGGTTTCTATAAGTTATGATAACATCGCACACAAAGTAATTGCAGAGATCTAGGAACGTCGCTTAAACAAAGTGTGATGGGGCAAGGGACAGTCAGACAATCTGGTTGTAAACAAGCCAAACATTCAGCCCCTAACTTGAAACCACTTGGAGGTACATTTTAAAGTGAGTGCTTCTGAAATGTCAGTAATAACCCCTCACTGCAGACTATTAGATGGGTCTGTAAACTCTGAATATACATTTTACAATTTGCCCTTGTTTTCTCAACCACATAAACTTGGCTAATCTGTTGAATTGTATACAGGCTGTCTGACCATCTGACTAATCCAGTTATGTATGTAATAATATTGTATTATTAATGTAGAGTTTGTACAGCATTCATGTTTGCGTCTAGGCTCTGATCTTGTCTCCCCCCACAAGGAAACATCGAGCTCAGCTCAGCAGGGAGTACTAGCTCCAGCCTCAGAGACTACAGGTGCATGCTGGGGTGGAGGTGGGCCTTTTGAATAATTTAATATGTCCAACAATCAGATCATTCTCTAATTATACGTGTCTAACATCAAGTCTGTGTTCTCTTATTTCTCACATTTATACTATGTCAGTGTGACTAATACTACTAGGTACATTTTAAAGTTATATGTCATTCATGTTACACCAGCAGGGTCAAGTTCTGCTAGTTTTTTACCCCAAGTTGTCAGTAAAAATGAAATTAGTTTTGAAAAACAATCAGTAGTGCTCTTTTACTTTTCCGCCTGTGGACATCTACTGTAAATGTAATACTCTGACAGCAACATTGTTAAAAGCATGAATATATATTGTAGGAATTAATGATTTTGCTAATTTGTTACTGCTGAACATCCTGCCTCTGCAGTGTGGAGTGGCTAGCATCATCAGACCTGATTAGTCGGAGTTATCTCAGCCATGACTCCAATTCACTGCTCTCTTTTCTTTTATTAATTTTTGGGTAATCTTGTTGTAGCTACTGACTGACTTCAAAACCCAGAATAAGCAGAAGCTGATCAAAGGGTTCTCCTCGTAGTTAGCTCAGAAACATCCCTCAGAGTGCACAAGATTCGAAGTAGGAAATACACAGAAAAAAAGAATAGAAAAAACAACAACAGAAAGTGTCTTTATGAGGTGTTTGTTTCACTACGAGCCTCCAGAAAACCGCCAGCGCTCCTTGGCATGAATTCTCCAGTGATGAACACCTCCTTCAAAAGATATCCCCTCATTTGGTGTTGTGATGACGGTGTTGGAGAGCGCTGTCTAACACGTTCCAAAATCTCCCATAGGTGATCAATTCACCACAACATATGATTCATATCCATTTAACCCATTTAACATTGTGCTGCTCCCCAAGGTTCAAGAATCAACAGCAGTGGCACAACATTAAGATTTGAAAAAGGTTCAACTTTATACAAATTCTGACGTGGGGGAGCGACAACCTGGAAACAATCAATCGTGCTTGTTTTAGTTCCCTCTGGAAACTGAAGCACAGCTGTTTTCTGCTCCAACTCAACTATGAAAAGCTCTCCAATTAAATGTGGGAAAAGCTGATAATTGCGACCAACAGCTTCCCCGTTGAATATTATATAACTTACAACAACATAAAAACAATGCGTGGAAACACATCACTGGGAAAATGTTGTGTGCCAGTGTGGCCATGCGAGAAAGTAACTGTCCGGTCATTCGGTGCAAATCTACCACCAGACAAGAACTTCAAAGTTGGACAATTCTGCAAAATCCCTGATGACATTCACTGCCAGTATCATTTAAATTCTCACTCTCTACGATATCCGCGCGTGGGAGCTAGTGTATGATTACAGTTGAGCAAAAAAGACGTAAGATCAAGATTATGGTTAATAAAAATCTCAATGTTAATTGCAGGTCTGTGAT
>NW_023340268.1:2523810-2539335 GCF_004916995.1 Morone saxatilis
ATCTGCCTTGCTTAGTAGGGCACAATACTTTCTTCACTGGCACTGAATGTTATCAGGTGCCGAGCCCACTGTGGGTGTAATTACTAGGGAAACTGGGCTGTCCATTGAGCCTTTATGCCCACTGAAGCATCTGCATTTGATGTTTCTAGACTCTTCCAGTCAGGTTTTTCCTTTAGTTCGTCACCCATCGTTACTTTCGGAGCAGGAAACCATTTAGTGTATATTAAACTTTTACATGATTTTCATCAAGAGTGACTGGTACTATTTATGCTCACTCTTCAAATACCTTACTGCTGCTGAATATTTCTATATATATCAGCCTCCACAGAGGTCTGCACAGATTTCAGGTAAGTAGCTCAGTAGCTTTGAGAGAATGAGCAGCAGACTCAGGATCTCATGAACAGTTTAACAAGCTATCTTTGAGATCAACATGCGCAGCTTCACTTATGCATCACTTTTGCTACAGTGAGACCACTTTCTCTATCACAGTCAAAGCAACAGTGATTCTGACAGCAGCTCTGGCCGCCATCTTTATCCTTTTGTCTCATTTTAAGGGGGCTGACATGAAAAGAGCCAATTGTATGCACCTCACCTTCGAGGAAAGGCAGTGTGGATGACTTGAGGCTCGCACGAAACCTCGGCGCTATATGTGGCCTCAAAAAAAACCTTTGAGGGTCTCAGCCAAGAAGCCAGCATCTTTATCCATCACACCCTGTCTAAGTATCTAACAAGAGATAAAATGCTTGGCTCGAGCCAAACGGTCCGCTGGCCTCAGAAACAACATCATGCAAACTCTGCTGCCTCAGCAGTCAATGGCCTCAAAATGGTGGAAGCAGGAAAACAGTGCAGCCAAGATGGGTTTTTTTCTACTACTACTAGGGGCACAAGGTCACACAAACATGTCCAAAATGTCAACACAGAATATAGAGTGTTGGCATGGTTACTATCAGTTTAGATAGATCCGTATAGAGCCACTATACAGCTACTGATTCTGGAAACACTAGACGCAGTTTATGTTTTAGAAATGTTAGTCGTCAGATATCTGAGCAGGTGGTATCTCAGTTTGCTTTTAGTGGAATGAAGAGAGTAATACCTGAGAGCATTTCAGCAGGGGATGAAACCATCTGTACACACACTGAACTACTTCTTTCATACATTTGAAGCACTTAACAGGTGAGTAAACAAAGAAAATAGAAGCCTTATGGCTAATGGCACACCGGCCACCAGCTCTAACCATAACGTGTGACATTACAGTCTGCACCATATTTCAGCAAAAACACAATATATATATAGGCTGCTGTATAGAAACTGCAGGGGTGAACAGTGTGTTTACGCTACATGACTGGAAATTCAATTCAAACTGTTGAATCAGATACGCACACACACACACACACACACACACACACCACAAGAGTGAAACTACATCACCATCAGTGCAAGTAGTGTTTTATTTTTCATCATGCTTTGAGGAATTGTGTTTGTGTGTTGTGGCGGTGGCTGGGGAGGAGGAGGAGGAAGAGGAGGAGGAGGAAGAGGAGGAGGAGGAAGATGGAGGGGTGCATGCTCCTAGCACTGAATCTGTCCTGGGGAGTGATCTTCACACACACAGCCTGCTGCTTGCTGGTGCACCAGCTGCTGATGAGCGCGCAAACACACACACACACACACACTCACAGAGAGACAGGACTGATCCTGGATCTGATAGCTGCCCTACGGCTAATAATACGGAAAGGGGGAGGAGGAGAGGGGGGAAGAGGGAGGTTTTGGGAGAAGAGGAGGAGGGGGGTAGGAGAGATGTGAGTCCCCTCGGTGCGGTCAAGGCAGCCGCTGGAGAGGGCATAGCGCACATATGCGCAACAACCGGTTGGGAAATTGCAGAATGCAAATGCCTGTACGGTGAGAGGCGCGCGAGGAGGCATGTATGCGGGTTTTTTTAGAAATGTCACATCTGAATCACATCTGCCCGCCTCTGTCTGTCACGGACTGCAAGTTGTGCACCGACTTCATGCGTGAGGGAAAGAAAGATAAGGGGAGGGATGGGGAGGGGGGTTGCGCACCGGTCCGTACATGTGTGCATGCGCGTCTGGGTGAGAGACAGCCGTACACAGCCGTATCGGCATGCACGCGCATCAATGACAGAGGGGTCAAAGCCTCGCGCACCGGCCGGCTGAGTCCTATCAGTCACAGCGCGAGCCCGGGGGAGAGTAGCCCGGGATGCACATACATGCACTGCGAGCCCCGGAGCAATGCAGCAGCACCCCGACAGCCGACAGCCGACAGCCGGGATGTGAAGGGCAAAGCCGGAGACAGTTGTCTGAGACACGGCGCAACATTTTCACCTTCAGCGTAAAAGACAGGAGAACCAGGAGGAGACACAAGAGGGTCCAAAATGAGACATGAAAAGAATTTACTCACTGTTTTCAGGAGCCCGACACTCTTCTTCTTCTTCTTCTCTTTTTGCTCTCCGCGTCTTCTCTCCGTACACCACAATCCATCCGTCCATCCCTCCGCTGGACATTTCCTGCGGCATAGAGCCTGATCGATTCTAATGTTGCGGGATAATGTCCTCGGGATGAAACGAAAACATGTCACCCCCCCTCCAAACACGCAGAAAGCAGATATTGACGCGCACACAGTTTCGACCTTTCCTCCACTCGGCGAGGCTACATGTTGCTGACTGCTGCCTCTCTCACTCACTCTCTCCTCTCCCCTTATTTTGTTAAAATTCAGTATGTACGCTCTGTCACCTAGCAACGTCTCTCTACCTCCCTCTCTCTCTTCCTCCCTCCCTCCATCTCTCTCTCTCTCTTCATCACTTCCTCGCGACACGTGTTGAATGCTAAAGTAAGTTGCCTGTTGTGGGATGATTTTTTTCTGTCTTTACCTAAATGCTTCTGGAATATTTCTCTCTCTTTCTCTCTCTCATGCGTCGTCTCTCTTCACCCACCCTGTCCCATTTTTCTTCCCTGCATCCCTTGCTACCTTTCTCCCACTTCATCCCTCCCCAAGGATGCCCTTCTATCTTTCCTCTCCCTCCTCCTCCCTCCACTCTTCTTTTTGCCCAAATCCTCCCTTTTCTCCTTTCCTTCACTCCTTCTCTCTCAAACTTCTCTCTCCACTGTTGCATTTTCTCTCCTCCTCTCATCCTCTTTCCCTTTCATCTCCATCTTCCTTCTTCTCTCTCAACCCTCTCAGATTTGACAAGATGTCAACATTTGTATTACCAAAAGCATCCAGTGACGCTAAATGAATGAAACAGAAGTCAAAACAAGTGAACATAAAACATCTGAGGATGCCTTATAATCAACTGATTGGCCAGTAAAAAAATAAATAAAAAGACTAATTGAGTGTATATATATACTCAATTAGTAATTTTGCATTATTCAACTTGAATGTATTTGCTGACTGCAGCAGGATTAGTTTGGTAATCTCTGTTCATGAATGATTATGAAAAAACTGTTTTTTGGCAGCTCATTAACCTGCAGTAAGCAACAATACCTTGAGGTTTAAGCTCTTGTGTGTGACTTTTTCTGCATTTAATATGATGCATTATGTTATTTAAATCGATACTGAGTTACAAAAGTTATAAAAGTACATTTACATTTTAAGTCCCTTAAGTTTCAAGCATTCTACTTGCTCTTGGTTTACGTATTTCCCTTTAATGCAACTTTATTTCTACTCAACTACATTTCAGAGGGAAATATTGTTCTGTTACTACATTTAGTCGACAGCTTTAGTTACTGATCACTTTTAAGATTTATCACATAAAACATAGGAGCGTCCTCTAGAATACACTCTTATAGACTGAACTACCCAGGCCAGCAGTGAAGGGAAGCCCCACCTGCAATAACACACAAACATGCTTCTCATAGTTACATATTATACAGACGATTACATGATCCAATATTATCATATCTAATAATATAACAATGAAAGGAGCCATTTTGCATAAGTGCTTTTACTGCTTTTACTATTTTTTTATTATACAACAGCAGCAGAAGGTTTACTTGTAAATGAGTATTTTTGGTACTTTTACTTAAAGGATGTGAGTACCTCTGATGCCACTATGAAAATAAGATGCACTGATGGGACTTCATTGAAGGGAGGTTCAACAATGTTTAAATGCATTATTTAAGACTTTAATATTTATGCTTCAAAATGTTAAATAACAGCTAGCTTTGAAATCTGACAGTTTTGGCACCTTTAACTTGTGATAGGGACTTATTGATTGAATGAAAAATGAAGTTTGTAGACAATTTAACAACTTTAAAATGAAAGAAAGTGTAAATAGGAATGCAGCCCTACACTGTGTGAATATATTCATTGACTGTCTGTACATTTTGTTGGTAAAAGTAGGTTAAAGACTCTTTTAGCTTTAAATAGCAGCTGCAAATGAATTGAGCTGTTTCTTTTATCTCCTTTTTGCCTCCTCACACTCCCTCCTTCTACCTCTTTTCTCTGCTCATCTATTTATTCTTCACTACAATGTCCTAAATATTCACTGCAAACAATACATGTCCCATTTTGGATGTTTGAATCAGCATTTAAAGATGATTAATCAACCGCTATGATTAAAGCATGTACTTCACTCCTCTCACTGCTGCTCAGATTCACATTTTGTAATTTCTCCTCCTAATTGTGGCAACAGCAAAACTTTTCATTCTTGCCGCCTCCCTCTCCTGCCCAGAGGGGGATGGATGATAATTACCACTGGGGTTTGTTCTTCACAACCGAGTCTGCCAACTTTTTTTTTTCCTTCCTCTTCCCCCCTTAACATATTCCATTCACATTCTCCCACTGAACATAATGACAGTTTCAGATTTAGCTCTCAGAAAGAGAAAATTCTTTGGCCAATTAGCTTAATCTAAAATCATTTGTATCTCCACAAATTATTACCTTCCTCTGTTGTCAAAATGACTCCCCTCCATGTGTAATTACTACAGAACGTTCTCATCTGAGGACATTTGCATGAAAACCGCATCGCCGTTATCACTCACATGATCGTCAAGTGCTCGAAAGCCATTACCTTTTAAGATTCAAGTAATTATCAGTTTTGGAGTTTATTTTTAGTGTCGTCCCGGCAATGTAAAGACACAGACAGCAGTAATTTTAGCACTAAAAGGTAAATAACGTGCTTTCATCTATCTTTATCTGACTCAAACCCTCGCCTTGTTCAGGACAGCAGAGTGTATGAAATGATCTCTGAGCCTCACTTTTATCTTCCGCCAACCCATCATCATTAATGGACCTGTGAGTGTGTGAGTGTGTGAGTGTGAGAGCAACAAGGATAGAAAGAGATGTTGTTCTTGGTGCATGTGTTTTCTCTTTTTCCCCCCTCTAAACGCTTGTCCTTTTTCCCGCCTGCCATGGTACATGTTGTTTTCTCTGCATAAATATAGAAAAGACGAGCAGCAGCCGGTCGCTCGGCCAGTCAGCTGGCTCGGAGACATTTAAAAATAGGCCCTAATTATCAGAGGAAGGCTTGGACAGACAGACAGGCCACCATCTTGGTTCTTGTTTACGCTGTGGTGCTGCTGTTGTAAATTGGACGCCGGGAATCGACTTCTGGGCTCTAAAAAGCCTGCCTGCCAGAGTACTAATAAACTGGAGAGAGACTGGTGAGGAAAAACACAAAAGAGGGCAGCCGACACACACACACACAATCTGGAGATTAAGACACAGCACATGGACACAGTGATGCATGTGTGCCCTTATATTTGTCTATACACATACAGTACTCAGTGTTTCATGCAGGTACGCATGTACGCATGTATGAGCATTTTATTCACGTATACTGCTCCCAAAGTTGCAATGTGATCACTTCAAGTTACTTAATGTTGCACTAGAACAGAAACCTTTATTCATTACTTACTTTTTTGTTATTTTAGTAGTCCTATAATCCTTTCCTATGTATTAGTAATACAATTAGAGCAGCATTTCTTTTCTATAGTATTAGAGTAGTGGTGCAGTATTAAGATCGGAGGTCATTATATAATTAAGCAATTGTTGAATTTTATTAGATGGATAAATATTAATAACGCTTTTTTTTAAGGGGGGTGTGGGGGGGCTTTTTATTACCTTTATTGATAGGAGAAGCTGAAGAGGGATGGGAAATATGGGAGAGAGGGACTGACATGCAGCAAAGGGCCATGGGTTGGAACAGATCCTGGACCACTGCAGTAAGGACTCAACCTTCATACACCTGCTCTACCAGGTGAGCTACCAGGGCTTCAGGTAACTTCAGGATTAGGGCATGGTCACACAAACGTAAAATAAACACTTACCCTAGTAAAAAGTAGAAGAAGCCATATTTCTACCTGCTTTGTTGTTACAACCACAGCGTGTCATGGCCATGGCTGTATACCATTGCTTGCTTTCCCCTCCCCTGCTTCTCCCGTGCTCCTGTCTGTCTCTCTGTGTCTGTGTGTTTATGGCCCTGGTCTCTTCCTTCCTGGATCCCAGCTCTGCTCCTCTGCACACCTGTCTGAAATCAGCTCATCATCACTCCCGGTTGCCTCACCTGTCCTACATCTGCTCGTCAGATCGTTCTGCCAACTGTGATGGTGGTACAGTTTTCAGGTTGGTGTTCCTAGTTTTTGTAGTGATTAAGTTTTAGATTAATAGTTCCTTGTGTTATACTCCTGGGTAATTACAATTCCTCTGCTTCAGACCACACCTCACCTGTCTACCTGCCTGCCAGCTTTCAACCAGCTCTCCATTAGATTCCTTCAATAAGCCTCTCACCCTGATCATCATCATCTTGTCAAGTTTTTGGAATAAACCTTCATAACTTATAACACCTATACCCTTTGTCTCACATTTGGGTCCACCCTTTCACCAAATGTAACACAGCTTATTGAGCTAATTGTTAGTTATGGACAAGCTAAAAGGAAAGCTGTCTGTATGCAGTCTGTTTATCTTAGTTTGCCATGATTTTTAATAATTGGCAAATTATTGTAGCTGCTGCCTGAGACAAACTCTGCTTTCTACCAGCAGTACCTGCAGGCAGTGAATCACATCAGAAGAGGACAGGTGGAAGGACTGATACTGACTGATGTCTGCGTTCTTCATTCTTTCTAAAGTTCACTCAGTATTTTGATGTCAGGAATATTAGGCTATTTATTTTACTGACATTTTAGATTTCCATTGAGATATTATTGAGTTTATATACACTGACTTTGCTGTTGTAAACTTCACTGTTGCTGCTCTAGAAGCTATATTTATTTAGTTATATTAAAAATGTAAATATTATTCAGATTTTTTTCTTTTTTTCAAAATGATTTAAAAAAAAAAAAACAATTCTCAACATCAAATTTTCTTGGCAGAGGACCCCCAACCACATGGCCCCCCACCGTAATCACAGCCTCTAAGCCCTCCAGAAACACTATTCATGCAGATGTCAGGCATGTACTGGCCATCAGGCAAACCAGGCACCACAAAGCAATTACGCTTAGGGCACCCGAGTGGCCAGCAGGAGCCTTTATGTGAATGAGTTTGTAGCTGGATTAGGAAATCCTGGGTTCACTTAGTGAGTTGATAACCACCGTCATGTGACCGCTTAGAATGATTACATTTGTTAGGGTAAGGCCAGATAACAAAACAATATCCGGGGTATGTTAAATGTGCTTCGTAGTGCAGGCCTCTGTAACTCTGGAACCTGTTTGTTCCTGCCTGACCCGTGTGTTTGACCTGTTGCCTGTTTATTGGACTTTGGATTCTTGTCTGTTCGCTTTTATATTTATTTGCCATCTGCCTTCTGGGTTTGACACTTGCCTGCCTCGCTATCCCATAAGCCTTTCGTATTTTGACTTTTTGCAAAAAAATCATTCAAGTGAACCAGCTCTGTCTCAGATGTCTGTCCCACTCCCCATGTTCCTGTTACCCTGCTTGCATCCTCCATGACAGATCACACTTCAATAATTCAGTAATCACAAAAAACAAATCTGAGACCCTGAAATGACACACACACACAGACAGAGAGAGAGAAAAACCACCACCACCATCATCTCAACCTTGAATTGGGAAATATCTTTTTTGGAGAATGGTGTTCATCCCTCAAGCATTGTTCCAGAGACTTGGAGAATCTTTGCCAAGGAGCACTGAAGCTATTCGATAACTCACTGTGACCTAACACCACACTGAAACACTCTGTGTTTGTGCCTTTCCTTTCTGTATTCATTCAGTAGGGGAAATGTAGAGAAATGGAAATGTGAGAATGAAAAAGGCTCAATTTATTGTCAAGGTGGACAGCACACACAAGGAGAGGCCAAAGGTTGGACTCATTGATTTAAACATTTTTAATGTTTATCTGGGAACAGAAGTGCAACAGATGTTGAATCAACCACAATGTCACAACTGCTACAGGGAACCAAAAAGGAAACCCTGTCAGAAAAACGAATGTGATGGTATCATTGCCATCATTTGGACTGGTGGTTGGGTAATGTCCATAATATGTGTATATGTGTGTTCTCCTTCCACTTCTCCTGCTGCTGATGTCTGAAAATAGCCTTTCCCTTTAACCTGCAGGATGGTTTCGTAATAACTTCCTGTATAATGTGTGCTGTAACGCTCCCACAGACGATGATATATCTGTAGTTGTCGGCAGAGGAAAAGGTCTGGAAAACGCTGCTCCTGCGACCTGCACAAAGATCGAAACCCTGGTTTAATTGATGGTCAAAACAGAAGCCATTAGGGAGAGGTATTATTAGCCAGGGATACATTATTTCAAGGGGCTGTTCCCTCGCTGTGGCTCTGATGATTGCATTGAAATATTTGGATGTTTGACGTCAGCAGAGCACAGTTGCCGCACTGAGTTTGTGATTTGTAGGTCAAGAGAAGTGTAATTGTCTAGGTTCAAAATGGTCCACATTTAGTGTTACTGTAACAGTTGTTAAAAATCATTTCAGTTACTGCAGATCAATGTCTATTTAAGAGCTGCATCACACTGAAATATAGTCCTTTAAAAGTATGTTAAAACAAATACAAAGTGTACCCCAGTTTAAGTCAAGATGTCTTTTAACGTGGAAATAATTGGTTTCTTGATTCTTTATATTTCTTGGACAGTCAACCATCAAATACTCGTGAAGTGGAGAAGTGGACAGAAGTCTCTACCATAATGCATTGTGGCCAGATGACGTGTTAAATTTTGAGCATTATTAACACAAAAAAACCCTCTTTATGTCAAGGTTTCCCTGGACTCAACATGAGGTTGGTTGGTACCTGATTGGTACCTGATTCATGGAGGAGCTTTATGAGCCGTGAAAAGTGTTTCTGACCTTGGGAAGTTTACCCAAATAGCTTTAAAGGTTAAAGCAGATCTTGTATCCTTATGGCTTTAGTGATCCCAAGACACTGCTCCAGTATGGATCAGCAAATCCATTTGAACAGTTTTGGAAGGCACAGACGGATAGTTTCATCCTGATTGGCCCGTCAGGTCAGAAAACACGTTTGTGTCATCCTCGAAGGCACTTCTAAACATATTTGGTTGTCTAATTGTTGAGCTTGTTGAGCTTTTGATATGCTGAAACAGCCTGACTGCACTATTTCTTACTTCAGGTAAACATCAAATATACAGTAAGCTGGAGAATACAAGTTCAGGCATGTTCTCTGAGGGAAATTACCTTTTGGGAAATGTACCAACGGTAAGTAGCCAGGGCAGGTTCACCAAGAAGGTGAAATACAACATTTCATGAAGAATTAATTGAACCTTACAGACTGCTGACATAATGTTAAACAATGTGGATCCGAGGATGGATATTTAAATTTTTATTCTTAGCCTGAAACCATCAGGCCAGGTCAGGCTCTCATTCCCTGAGGCTTGATCAGGTCAGGTCTCATATTGATTCATCTTATATTTATTTATTTTTAGCCAGGAAATCACAGCTTGTGAAACCATTGTGTCAAACAAGTGCACATGGCCCCCCCTCCAGCCCTGCCAGCACTTTCTGTGACATTTAGGAGCTTGTCAGTTTGCCCCTCGGTGGACTAAAAGGAAGTGAAGAAGAAATTAGCATCATGAGAATCTACTTTGTCCTTGAGGCAGGGAAAGTCTGAGGTATGGAGCAACTTTGACATTACTGCCAGCAGTGACAGGCTGTCCATGGCGTTTGTTAAATGGCAACGACGAGGAGTATGAGTCTGCAAAAGCATATGTCATAGTAAGAATGAGTTTTAATCAGATTCAAGCTTATTAAATGCTGTTTGAGTTTAGCCTGATCTTTAGATATTTATTTATTACCAAACAGTTATTGAGACTGACAGAGAACAAACATTTGTGCTGTTCAGCTTCTTTGGCTTTGCGCAAGTCTTCTTACTATCTGTGGACGTGTGAAGTTTAAAAGAAACATAAATAATCTGAAAAAAAAGATTAACATATAGAAGCAAGGTAAATAAAAAAATAAATAAAAAATAAATAAAACTGTGTAATGAAAAATATGCTAAGGTAGGTTGTTCAGCTTAGCCCTCCACACAAATATTGTGAATTAATATCAGCATGTTCTCTGTATTCTTGAAATGTTACTAAGCAGTGTAATGAATGCATATAATGCATTTTAGAGCACTAAATTAGTCACATGTTGTAAAATAGTCATGTGGACCATCTTTAGTTTCTGAAACTCATGCCTCATTCAGTTAACTCGAGACCACAACTACACTCTTCTCCCTGCATCCTTACATCCTTAAATTATGGTGGGGTCATTTTTGACACCATTTCAGTGTTCTTTATGTCATAAATATGGCATTTTTGTTAATCTAATTTCACCAAAATAACATGGATGGTTCCATGGTATGGGAGCTCCACATAAAATCAATTTTGACCACTTTCACTGAATTTTGGGTGTTTGAACTTTAGAACACTTGTGTTCTTCCCTACCGTAATTTGACCCCAGAAGGGCCATTGGGTTACACTGTGCAAACACACACACACACACAGCGTTATGAACACACACACACACGCATATAACACACACACACATACCACAAATACACACACACAGAGACACACAAAATGAAATGCTTTCAAAACAGTGTCCTGACTAAACTTTGACATATACCAGACTGTGATAGTCAATCAACATATATTCCTATTATATTAACTATAGTCAAAATTATTCAGATTTTTTGCTTTTTTAAAAACAAAAAATACAATATAATTTCACATAAATGAGGTTTACTGACCCTAAATTATAGAAATTTGGGTCAAGCTTGGTGTTAATGAGTTGGTATTGAGTTGACTAATAAGGTGAAACACAGTATTGGATCATAATTCATACCCTATGTTTTTTAAACACGTCAAACCAGACTGGGGTCAAATTTATGATGGAGGAACACAACTGCACAGACAATGGGAAGGTATTATGAGGGTTAAGAGTACATATTTAGCACTGCCCCCATATAACATTATTCAACTCATGATGGACGGTTTTAAAAAAAAAACAGGATCAAAATTGATGCAGCAGAACCAAAAATATCTTCTTTTTTATTCCACACATTCTTTATCTATTGTCAAAATCTGGCACCTACATAACCCACAATGCAACTAGTGTTGCATCAGTCAGTTAGCAGCAGCTAATGTAGCACAGTATTGTCAACAAGTCTTTGAAGACATTTTGCAAAAGGTTAAGGCTAATTGGGGCGGGCCTTTGATGGAAAAGTTTAGGAAGCCCTGGCTTAGACGCCAAATTTCTACACCTTACACATTCTACATTCACACAATGACCCATTTAGTGTGGGTCGGCTGACATGTAACCACCATGAGAATGAAAAGCAATGCTCAAACACTACGGGTAAACTCCCTGTGCAGTTTGGTGTGGTGTTGTACTCTTACATTTACAGACTCACCAGGCTGAATACACACATTCAGTGTTGGTCACAAAGTAATGAAGCATTGCATGTTTGCCAGAACTGAACGCCAAAATGACTAAAACATTTCCGCTGTTATTGGTGGCCTGGCGAGGTTGGAGATGGCACTGCTTTCTGGTTAACTAAAACAGCTCATAGATAGCATCTGAATCTTCTGTTAAACAATAGGAACTGGGCACAAACAAATCATCTAAAAAGAGTAGAGGGTAGATGTGTGTGTTGTCTCTGCCTAATGAATAAAAGCATCACATTACCATAAACTAATCCTAAAGCTGCACATTTATCATCTTGAAAATTTAGACAGCAAAGTGAAAGTCAAAACAATCTATTCAACTAACAGGGAAATGAATTACTTTGGAACTCTGCCACAGAAAACATGAATGCCTTCCTGGCCTATTTTAAAGGATTTTCATTCTATATGGAGGATTACAGAGTACAAATTAAAACAACATTTGCATTTGTTTCACTTAGAAGGCTCTACACTGTATATATTCTGAGCTGCAGCACATCATCGTCTCAGACTAAGATGACATTAGGTTTTTTTTTTAGTCTCTCTCAAAAATACTGTTGTTGCTGTTTTTTTAAAGTATCAAAAATGGACTGAGGAAAAGTGGACATTTTGTATGCAATCATTTGTTGGACATCAGTGTTTGGGCAAGGGGATTGTTTTGAGTTCTGCTTTACTAAACCATATCCTCTGTTTCCATTTGGGGCAAGTTGTGATTTTCATAATTGTTTATCTCTAAATATTGCAGATTTGATTGTGAGATTCGCTTACACAGCTGCTGTGGTAGCAGAAATAATCACATTGTTAGTTTGGAGTCAAACAGAAAGGAGGTTGCCAGTTTAACTGGCAGTAAATAGAATAATTGAAGGATTAAAGAATGTAAGAAGCAAACTGGGCTTCCTGCTTGCTCTGATAAAGGAACCCTGTAGAGTTTTTACATTTTTTATTATTGTTAACCAATCTCTTAAACATGGGCACCCTGGTGGGCTAGTGGTCAAGAGCATCCAAAACACAAATCATCAAGAATGGCTCCACAGTGCCACAAGTGGCCAAAAGTACCCTGTGATACCTTTTAATTTTTCTCTGCCCCCTAAAAGCTCCTCCAACTGTGGTTGGCACTGTGTTAGAGGTGTTGATTTAACTTTAAGAAAAGGTTGAAAAAAAACTTTTCAACATAACTCAGTCCAATACAAGACCAGTACAAAGTTCAGCTTCTAAACATACCATAAAATGTAATGAAAAATACATGAAGTGAAGTAGTCACAACAAACACTGAGCGTTTGAAATGGCGTAGTATACATCACAGAGCTATTTTGTTGCATTGTATTGCATCACAAGTGTTTGTATTTTTCAGGTCACTAAGTATAAGACTATTTCTTACTCTAGAGTTAGAGTTGTATTTGATTAACAAGTGCCTGAGCTTCTTAAAAACTCTTAGCACATTATTCTAGTATTAATTATTTAGAGTACAGTAGGAAATCCCTTTTGTCAGATAAGAATGTCATTTTAGATCAAATCTCTTTATGATTTCATAACTTTAAATATCCTAATGGGATGTCAAGTAATTATTCAAAGGTTATACATCCTCACGCGCAACACTGTCAGTAATAAAAATAATAAGGGTCATTTTATCTTCCATTTGGGTGGATCCCCAGAGTATGAACGTCTTCATCAGGACAGACTTGGCTCAGAAATCAGTGACAGAAAGCCATTTTCTGAAAACAGCATGTCAGTGCTCAGAGAGGAGGCAGCAGAGCAGCAGAATGAAGCCGAAATAAGTCCCGGCCAAACCAAACACAGGCAGATTCTCGTCAAGTCTGCCTTCATAATCACTTTAAACTCACCACGGGAGCAACTCCAAGAATACCACCATCACTAACACGCTTATTCGCCAGATCAACTCCCATACAGCTCTGATCTATAGAAATGTTGACAGAATAAGTAAAATGTCAGTTAGCTGCTGGTTGATGGATTGTATTTTTTATTTCGGCTCTTCAATACTTTCAGCAGCAGGCTTGAACACCAGCAAGCCACAGCTTGAGCATCAGCCACAGTGATGAAGAGTGACTTGCTCCAGGCTTCCTCTTTTGTCTTGTCAATACCAAATGCCATTTAAAGTGATAATCTATGAAGGAATTGTATAAGTGGATGTCAACTTTGATACTACAGTTGATAAAACACAACAAGGATTCAATTTAGGGCCAGTTTATTGAATGGTTTCCATTTATTATTTTAAACTGTAGTGGTTTGTTCTGGGAAAAATCCTCTGCTGCTAATGTCCCAGTTCAGCAGTGGTTGGAAAGACACCTGCACTTGTATTGTACTTTACTTGGGTATATCCAGTTAAAACGTTTTATACATTTATTTTTTCCTTCTTATTTAAGCTTTAATTTTACATACAGAACCTATAATCATCAAAATATTATGCATTATTATTAATTAAAGTTCTCACAATATTGATCTTTTTTTTTTTTAAACAGTCCAACAATGTTATTGTAGTGCAAAGCTAAATCGATGGATTTCTCATGTCTTCTTATATGTGCCTTTTAGTCTCCCATTGTTTTACTGTTTATGGATCAACTGTCTTATTATTAATTGAAAATTAGATATTACACCTACGGGGCTGCATTCATATAGCACTTTTATCCAGAGTGCTTTACTATGTGCCTATCAGTCACTGATTCTCTCACACACACACAGATGGCGACAAGCTACCATGCAAGTCGATGGCCTAAACATCAGGAGCAATTGGTGTTCTGTCGGAGTTGAACCCCCAACCCTTCTGTTAGTTGACAGCCCTGACATCATGAAACTTACCCCAGTTTACCTCTGGGATTAAAGCTTTGAAATACTGGAAGCAGTCTGATCTTCACAAGTGACAAGGAACTCAGCTGTCAAAAGGAGAGTGGATTGACGCTATCAGCACTATACAGCCGAATCAAGAAAGTGCCTCTAAATGTGGCACATCATGTTTTGGTGTTTTGTGGGGGCAGATCACAGCGTTAAAGTTACCAATTTTCCTATCATAAATATTGTATTTGTACATACAAAGAAAATTGATTAATTGCAATTTTTTCAGAACAGTGGATTGCTCATTTTGAAGTGAAATGTCCTTTTCATTTCACATGTTGCTGTGCAGACTGGTTCGTGCATCTCATGAGCAACTGGTGAATTGAAGGTCTTCAAGCACAGAGAGGACACATCACAGATGGCTTCAAGTACAGGCATTACAGAAGGGACTTCAGAGCCATAAATGCTTCATTTGACAAGTATAATAAAAGCACAGGAATCTGTCTGGGTGGTATTGGCAGACTTTCATTGCACATGCTGTCACATGAATATCTGACCCTTACAGTATCTCATCGAAAATAGTTGCAAAGTGTCACTCAGTCACTTTGTCACTTTCAAAGTAAATTGCTTTTCCATAATTAAGGCAATATAAATAAACATTCATATGTGTCATTTTTGGAGTGTTCGCTTAGCACCTCATTTCCTCAGAGCTCTGGCTGGACTTCTTTCATCGTCATGAAGCTCTGGTAGCTCTGAGTAACTGGAGATACTTTCACCTGACGGACAGCAAGACTTTATTTTCTATATAATTATGGATTATTTCCATCTGGTCCGAGCAGGGTTTTTCTTCATGTGAAACAGCAAAAGAC
>NW_023340268.1:2539435-2541791 GCF_004916995.1 Morone saxatilis
GGGAAAAAAATAACGAATTCAAGCTATTTCAAGTGCTTTTTGTGACCTTAGCTCATTGTTACAAAGAAAAGTATTGTTCAACACTTGCCATGGTGCTGTTTGAATGTCATCCTGCTCACTGTTTCTAGTCGCGTCTCCAATCCTCTGTAGGTGAGGGAACAGCTATCACTTACTTTTCATACACAGTGCGTTATTTGCTATTTCAACTCATCTCAGTCATTTCGCACAGCTGTATGAGCCCGGGTTGTTCCCAGGTGTGAATGCATGTAACTGCGTTAGAGTGAAGCAGGGCACTACGCTGGAAAGGTAAATATATGCTCAGTCAATCTTCCTTAGATGAATGAAGGATAAAAAAAAAAAATCTATTTGCAGTCTGAACATACAGTACCTGTGTATAATTCCAGCCTTATTCAATACGGTCAGACCCAGGAGAAAATCTGTAATTCAACTTTGATTTGGACCCATGACCAGAGCGCTAAATGAGATTCCCTCCAGGCAAAGAGGGAGATTTTTGGACTCATAAATCCTCGGACGGGCCTCCGCTACAATCAGTCAACATGGATCAATCACTGTTGGTGGATGAAAAGCAGACATCTAGAAAAAGTACATTTCTCACTAAGGAATTCTCATTTTTCTCACTGATGCTTGTGTGTTTTTCCCAGCAAGGTTTTTAGTAAGTTTCAAGGATCTGAGGATCAGAAAATTGGTGCTCATGCCACAGGTACTGCAGTATGTCTTCAAAATCCCCTGCCTCGGAGGACGTATCATGCGTCTGGCGTGTATGCCAAGGCGTCTCTAATGAGGCAGATGGCTCCAACAACTCTCTCCAGCTTGACTGTGATTTCACCATGTGGAGGGGGCTCAAAGATACTTTAATCACAGAATGTGACAAGGTCCTGGAGCAGAAATGCTGAGTGTTGTGAAAGTGGGCTTGTAAATTCAACATGTCGTCTTTTACTTTTTTTTTTATTGTAGCTTCCCTCCTACCCTCCTTCCATTTTTAAATTCTTTTCTGTCAGTACTTCTTTCTACTTTCTACCTTTCCTGTTGGCTTTTTATAATTCTAGACTACTTTCTTTCTCGTTTCTTCTTTCTATCCCTCCTCTAAATCTTTGTCTTTCTGTGAAGGAATTCACACCAGCTCTATGTGTTAATTTATTCATTTCTCTGTGGTCGGCATAAAGAAATAATATGTAAATTACTTGCTTAAGTGTAGAGGGATTTATCTGTGTGTGTGTGTGTGTGTGTGTGTGTGTGCATGAGTCTGTGAGTGTGTTTGTTATTTTAAGTCATGTGTTTGTCCTTGCACATTCCCCACATGCATATGCAGTTATTAAAAGTGGAATTTAGCCCATTAGGATGCCATTTGCAAATACAAAAACTAATTCCATGACCTTTGATTATAGGGATTTTGTGTGTGTGTGTGTGCTTGTAATTCTTTGTGTGGACCCTTTTTTTTAACCTTGAGATTGAGGACATTTTTGGAAAGTGAGAACATTTTGTTTAGTTGTCACTTCATCGGAGGGCTGTTTAGGAAATTAAGACGTGGTTTTAAAGTTAAGGATATATTTATATGACATTGTGGAGATTAAGGGGACTCGTGTCCCTTCTGGGGACAAAATCAGATTAACCATGAATTCTAGGGTTAAATCTTGTTTTTTTTAGTTAAGAGATTTGAGTTGGTTTTAGACTAAAGTTAGAGAACGGGTTGGGTTTAGTCATGTATCTGTTATGATTACCGCTAGGTTAGTGGCTAAGGACTAATGAGGTAAATGTCCTTATAAGTGTGTAAATACAATTGTGTGTGTAATTGAGATGTGAGATGATGCAAAAATAAGACCCAGTGTGAGAATTATGCTGTGAGCAAACTCCATCAATGTCTGTCAATTAACCAATAGCTCTGCCTCTTCTTTAATGAAACTCTCTCTATTTCCCCTCCAGCCAACGTCAGGGATGATGGATTTGATTTCCAATGAAGTGGTTGTGTCCCTGACAGATTGGCTCCGACGCTTTTTTGTAATACTCGGCCAAGATGTGGTCACAGATGTGGATCTAGTCCAGACTCAGGCAAAAATGTACTGTCATAAACATTTTGAATAAAACATGAGGCATGCTTGATTTGTCTTATCTTGTAAGCGGACACAGGCAGTTTTTTGAAGCTGTTTCAAAGTCGGGCAGAGTGGAAAACATATATTAGGGACGCTTCCCTTGTATTGATTCGCACTGCCTTTGCATAATTACAGTCTCACTTGTTTTCTTAAGGCTTAATATCCTTTTTGAAAGAGATTTTCTCTGCTTCATCTGTGTCAGTGTGGATCACAGCTTTTACCTGGATACACCTAACAAGTCCAGCACT
>NW_023340268.1:2541836-2549853 GCF_004916995.1 Morone saxatilis
ACTCTTCTATCGGACGTACAGTTACGTTAATCGGAGTATAAACAGCTGCATGTAAAAGGGAAAATTAGTGGACTATTCATTTTAATTAGATAGTGTACAGCATGGTATGAATATGGCAAAACATGGCATTTTGACATACATTTCATCATGTCCATCCTCTTGCGGCCCAAAATTTTAGACAGTGCACACTGTATGTGCAGACTGTATATGTGGATTGCACGTGCTGACAAATGTGAGCATGCATACCTATGCAGACACTCAATATAATATAATTAGATCATATAAATGCTGTCCACATCCATTTTTGGACTTTTAGCAGACCTGAAAGCAGATGATTACTTCAATCAGCAGTGTAAAATAGATACAATTCCCAGTACGCCTCAGCAAGATCCATCCAACAAGCATGTACGAAATTCCATTTACCTCCATGTTGGCAGTACAAATGAATAGTTTAACAGTTATTTTGAGTTATTTTCATAAATTTATATCCAGACTGGTGACACAAATGTAAAACCTTTATAATTATATAATTTTTGAGATCTTTACATTATACAACTGGTCATTTTTATTCTTTCAAAACACATCTGCAAGTAGCAGGCACATGTTCCCAGTAGTTTAAATATACTGTATAATTGTACATTATATATATTTTTCAGGCTTGTTCTTATCTGCTTCATTAACTTCCTCATCTTTCATTTGTATTAAAGCATTATGGTACTGAAATTAAGTCATAGGGGTTTTATTTATCCATTGAAGATTGTATGGGCACATTATTACCTGCCGTCACCTCAAATCAGATTCACTTATTTGGGCGCAATTACTCCCCAGAGCTGCCTGGGTTCGCTATCGTGCTCAGTGGCACTGCAAAAGCTTTTCATTGTGAATAACCTACATTCTTATAGCTGCTCTGGGACTCAAATGGACTCTCTTTCGGTCATAAGCTCGCCTCTCTAACCTCTGTGTCAACTTTATAAAGATGAATTGAACACCAGAGAACAAATGTGACTCCACAAACATGTGTCTCTTCCATTTCGTTCCTGCAGTCTCACTCGATTCCCCCTCTCAAAACACCCGTTGCTGTTCTCTTCTCCGGTCTTTGGTTGCCTGCTCCCTTGACGCTGCTGCTCAGGATGTTTATAGATCTGAGGGGACTGCGTGGATCTGACAGCCATAGGGGGATTCAGGAGAGAGCGACTGAAATGGAGTCCCGACTAGAGCGACGGCTATAATGGAATCAGTTCCCGTCTCTGTGGAATAATGATCGCAATTAGTGGTGAATAAAGGGGAGATTACTGAAGGAGCTGCTGCTCTTAAGAGCATGTCTCGTTTTCAGCAGACTTCTGTGAGTTCAGCACCCAAACGTGATGTATCAATTCAAAAGTATTTTAGATTAGAGTTTTACCTCTTAATTACGAAATTCAAAGTCTGGTGGTTGGTGTCTTATTCTCTGACTATAAAACAGTCAAAACATGCATTGCTCCATCCACCAACATTAGATATTTTTTCCTCTCTTGTGCCTTCGGTTTGCTTTTTACATGAAGCATCAAAAATCGACCATATAGTGTTGAGGTTAATTTTCAAAGTTACTTCTCGCTGCCACCTGGAGCTAGTAGTGTGTGAAGTTGCCCAGCTTGAAGTTGCTGTGTATCTTCAATCCACTCCAGCCCCAGTGGCTCAATCATTGTAAACTCAACACATCAAATATGGGAGGGTAATCTCAGGTAAAGGTGCAGAGAAGTAACCATAAGCATTTGATGTAATGGTGCTGCCTTTAAAAAACATGATGTTTTGCGTTTGAATGTTTCACTAATGTAAGCATCCTAATGCAAGGATTACCGACCAGGCAAAGTCTTCCCTGGCACCCCAAATCTCCACAGGCCCAGAAAGGACCAGGCTTACTCATCAATAACTGCTTTATGCTAATTGGAATTTATATGGTTCTTAAGAAAAGCCTTGCTTTAATACCTGATCTTGAGGCCCCGACTTCAAGAAGGGCCCCATGTCAAAACTAGTTCCAAGACTATTTTAGCTTTATGCTTACATGCTGCATATTCCTAAATTAAAGTGTTTATTCAAAATATCACAAAAGAAATATGGTGCCAGGTAGTATTCCAGGGTAGAAACATTGTTCACAATGCACAGAAAAAAGCATGGGGGTTTAACAGGGGCACATCTGTTCATTTTTGCCCTAGCCCCCCAGCAGATTAATCTGCTCTTATTTCAAAGCAATTTTATATTTTAGTGGATAGAGGATAGATAAATACATAATTGTATGTGGTGTAACATGTGTGCAGTTCTCTTTTTAAATTACTTTTCATTTTTACATTACATTTTTTTAACTTTACATTATTTGTCAATGGTTCTTTGAGGGGCTTAGAGACGTTGGGCTTGGTCAGGACCAGTTGCTATTGAGGCCATTAATATGACGTCTTTGAGATTTACAGAACAATCCTGCTTGCCTTCCGGTCAACAAAGTAGTCATAATAAAACAGATTAAATGGATAATGTAACTGTTTTAGATTAAGAAGCATGAAGGTATCTGGATGTAAAAGAGCCTGCAATCGCAGCATAAGTCAGTCTGAGGTCATTTATTGTCAATGGAGCTGCTGTACAGTGTGACATCAGAGATTAGAGTATCTTCTGGTTTTCTACCTTTCAAAGACTCCTTTTCTGGCTTTAATGGTATTACACCACTGTGTTAGGTGGTGTTCAGCTCATCAAGACCTTTCTCACAACGTCACGTAACCTGACAACGACTAAAGTGATTTGGCATTTGACAATCTCTCATTCAAAGCAATTACTAGTATTCATGGATTCCTATCAGATCGAGGGAAAACTTTTGTTTCACTGTAAAAAAGAAAAACAGAAAAAAGCGGTCATTTTGTTTAAGATCGGGCTGTCAAAATTCTTCTTTAAGGTATCGTGGACAGTTCCTGACTACTAGTTGTGCTATGGAGCAATGTTTTTTACGATGGTCCTTATGTTGTACATCCACAAGAACCGTCACATATGTACTTACAGCAACGTCATTCCTCTGTTTATGCATGTTCCTTTGATTGGATTTGATTAATGGCAGGAACATGCCAAGAAACTTTATCAATGAACCAGAAAAGGCAGGGAAGGACAAGACTGTTATGGGGGGAGTACGACACAATGTGTTTGGTGAGAACCACTTAATGTAAAGAGGAATTTTATTGTTACCAAGATAACTCCCAGGGTACCTTAAAATGAGAAATATCCTATTTTGAATATAATAAGATGAGTTCTATTGATCCGCTTTAGTTTCCTTTGACAGAAATTCCAAGAAATTGCTGAGACTAATGGACCAATGGAAAGACAATAAAATATTCTCACACAACTTTTTGCTTTTGAATTTGCTTGTTTTAAGTTCAATAATAGACAAAATTAGGCTACATCTTAAGATCTCAGTCATATTTTTTCTAGAGGCAGAATAAAAAACACTAAAGACTTCCATTAAGAGAAGAGTTTTTGGGGGGGGTTTTGCACTGTACACAGATTCTTGTTGGCACATGATTTTCCTACAAAACACATATTGTGTATAAAAACAGCTTTTGCTCTTAATTAACTTGGCTTGTCTCCTTGGATTTGAAAGTTTGCTTCTCTCACTCCTCCCCAACTGTGACGAAATAGGCTGCTTGGTCTATTACATATGTTGTCCCCAGACTGTCATAGAAGCTGCTATGCCAGGTATAAAGAGCTTGGTGGAAAAACAATCTCATTTATTATAATTATTTATTCCTGATTTATTCCTTTTCAGTGGCGGTAAACACAACACATGAGCCGGCCAATAACTGTGCTATATTTAAAGCTTAACAAGATATTTAGGGCTGACCAACAGTGTACAGATACACAACCAGAGAGCCTTAGTTGCAAAGGTCTATATGACATTTTCAGTTGCAAGGACAAAAGGACATCCATAGCCCAAAGTAGAGCCCACACACACTACTTTGGTTCTGCTTCCTGCAGTCTGTCAAAGAAGAAATTAGCATCACCTGGAAACTAGTTCACAGTTTTCAGCCAGCGTGTGGGTTGATGACTGGCTGGACTGGATCCCACCTTCATTTGCTTCCTTTCTGTGCAGAATTTAGGGTGTGTTTTGATCAGCTTTCCAGCCATAATCTCAGCACAACAGTGTTTGGCCCCTGACAACTTTGTCATGAAATGTTGGTCTTGCTGAGTCTCCCATGTCCCAGCAGTGAGCTGCTGAAGATATCTGCTGGTATGGAAAGGTTCAAATCCTATTTTTCTTTTTTTTTCTAACTTTATTTCGGGCACCAAGTACAGAATTTATTTTTCACATGGCTTTGTAGGGGAGTGATAATGTCAAATATGCATGGTTATAAAAATTATAGCGTCTATCCGGCAACGTATTTCTGCCTTGTAATGACACAGTTTCACATAATGGATGGATGTAATTTTTTACTTTTTTTTTTTTTTATCAATCAGAACTACAATCATTAAAAGTTCTGGGGGCCTATAGATGGAAAAAACATGCATCTTTAACTCCAAACCGCTTTAAAGAAACTACTAATTATGGGCAAGTCATGCAGTTTGACCCATGTGGGAGACTGATAGTCATCATACTAACAAATTATAACCACAAAAGAAGGCTACTAGCATCTTGATCACAGGTTCAGCCTTAGCATCGACCTCAATCACGCCCAAGGCATGTCCTTTCAGTGCATTGATCGCTTGCCCTATAATGACACAGGCACCTAATTCACAGTTTATTCATGTACAAAGCACACAAGAAAGTATCCAAGCAATGGCCAAGACTCGATCAAAACAGCCAGATTATTTACAGTCATTTTAATTTGAAGTTTTTTATCGACTTGACACAACACACAGTGAGAAATCAATGCAGTAGAAAAGTGGAAATGACAGAAAAGGGAAATGTTTAAATTAAATTAATCTAGATATTTATTCATCAGTATTCATCACCTTACACTTAATATGTTTTAATACCCATCAATTTTATGCCAATTAGACTGTAAAATAAGCTAATTTAGTCATTTAAAAATGTAAGAATATAAAAATGTTATTAGAAATATGTAAAATAAAGCATAATGCTGAGATCAGACTAAATGTTTTAAAATCTTTTTTATATGACAGCTGTGTCAGATTAGGCATTAGAGTGATACATTATTGTTGGACCCCGACCAATCATAGCTTAACATCTTTCATGATGCACAGAGATGATCTGTAAGGTGTCAAAGAAACTGCAAACTGCATCCTCTCATCAATGAAAATGCTATAGCATGATGTGTGACAGGTGTGTGCATAGGAATGTTGTCAAACTCACTACTGTCACCCAGATTTAATCTATGTTCCCAATACCTCACATTTGTTGGGTCTGGACATTACTGGTCTGATACAGTATGTAATCTGATCTCAGCAGTCAGGTTTAACTTCAAGAGAAAAGTCACCAAGACAAGCGTTCAGAATATATTATTTCAGGCATTTTGAGACTTTTAGATCACTAACCATCTATGTTACATTAGCATTTTTTTATCATTAGCATTTGTTGTAAGGCTAAGGTTGTAATCCATGAAGCAGATCCACTGTGCAGAGAAGGCTATGGTAAATAATGAATATTCATGTAATCAATAAAGCCATCACTGTAATCTGCAGATTAATCAAAACTGACTCTAAAAAAGAAGAGGAAGGTAGTGATTGAATAAAGGACACAGGTTTGTGAGGGCTAATAGAATGAATGACTCTCAGGCATTTAGACGAGTCCCGTCTTTAATCAGAGTACAAACTAATAACATGTCTGCCGCTAAAGACACAGGAGGATGAAAGGCACAACACCAACCTCCTTTGTTTTATTCCATCACTCATCTCGTCCCCCGGCACATTAAGGCACTTGACGCCCCTAACAAGCTCTCCCACGACATTTACTTTGGCTTAATGGATAGAAAATGTGTGTCTAAGTGTGCAGCGCGTGTGGGTTTGCTTTTCTCTGATAATGAACACTATGACTTACCTAGACAGTCTAAAAGCAACATCTGAAAAGTCATGAAATCAGGGTTTTTCAATTACCCTAAGACGACCTTTGATGTACAAATAACAGCCGCACTACATACAATTAGTGCTAGGGATGACTTTTAGCTTTCTGAAGAATGACATAATGTCCATCAGTGTATTAGTAATAAACAGTGAGTGAATTTATCTAAGCTATAACATTTTTAAGAACCTGTTTTGGGCAATGCAGTTGTAGGATGAGAAGGCTCTTAATTCTATCTCTTCTGATACAGTCTTTAGCTTAGCACTAAAGGTAGCCACTGTGTGAAACTGCTAGCCTAGATTACAGTAACAATCACAGTTTCATGTCAAATCCGCGACCACCATCCGAAGCTTACATTATATAACTGCAGCTTGCACACCACAGCAGGAGGAAACTTAAATTTCTTTTCATTCAGAAAGTCTTCCAGTTTGCAAAGCGGCCAGTGAAAATGTAATTTTCCAAAACCTCCCAATCTCAGATCTGCTATCAGCCAGTGATAAGCTGGAAAGCTGTTTTCTAGGATTCCCATTCAGGAATAGAAGTTCTGGCTCCGGATTAATCGCTTTCTACTCTCTCAGATGGCCTGTGATAAAAAACCAAACTAATTCAAATCTCTGCCGTGAAAAACCCTGGAGTTTGTGAATTAAATATGAAGAAAACCTGCCATACGGACCGACGGGTGGGCTGAAGAAGAGGCTGACAAGTTGGAGATGTAACCAAAGATTTGGACAGACAGACAGGGAGACAGGGAGACAGACAGACAGCAGCAGAGACAGGAAGACATTAACGGGGTGAATGGAAAACCGGCAGAGCGACACTCAGACGAAGCAGCGGGAAGGAGGGAGACAGTTTGACAGACTCAAAGAGATGGACAGGCAGGCAGGCAGGCAGGCAGGCAGGCAGACAGACAGCTGTGAAGGTCGACAGGTTCGCTTACAGTGAGACCGCGTTACCCTGGCAACGGACAACCGTTCAGTCATTCACAGACCGCAGAGTTCAGTTCAGTCAATCTTTATTGTCCCCAGGGGATAATTAGGAAGGGCAAACCGGCAGACACATGGGCAGAGAGACAGAGAGGACAGACAGACAGAAGGACATGCAGAGGTATAGTGGCTCTATGCACTGCTGGACACTCAACACACACCATGCGCCACTGCTGTCATAACAACTGAAATTTAAATCCCACTTCAAAAGTTGTTACGGGAGGTGAAACATTTTGAGAGGGAATGAGTTTTTTCTGATGTTACACATGTTCAGCTTTGTGTAAACTGCTGGGATAGCAGACGTAGGTGAAGAAGAAGAGCAGGGATGGGGTGAAGAATTGCTTTGGAGTTCTTGGTGCAGCCAAAGAAACATCATCAAACTCTTAAACTCTCTTAAACGGTCTTAAAATCTGAATCCCATTCTGGTTGACAGACTGCTTCTAGGAAGAAAATAAGCTGCTCGTAGCCCTGCTAACATCGCGGCTCAGGTGGTGGAGCTATGGTTGTGTTTCGTGTCTACCTCATTAGTATGCAAAAGATCCCAATGTGATTGGTTGTACAGGCGGTAGATTTGTGTTTACGTTCTCTTAGACATTCATAGGAGGTTTCAAAATGGCAAAAAATCTTAACAACTATAAAATGGATTGCCATGAAATGTTGTACAGACATTTATGGTGCCCGGAGTATTAATCCTAATGACTTTGGTGATCCTCTGACTCTTCCTCTAGCATCACTATAAGGTTGATGATGTGATTCAGAGTGAAATGTCTCGACAGCTGTTGGATGGATTACCGTGAATTTCTGCACAGACAGTTATGGTCCCCAGAGGATTCAGGACTTTAGGGATCCCCCTGACCTTTCCTGTAGCCTCACCATGAGGTTAACATTTTTGATTTTTAATGAAATATCTTATAATTGTTGGATGAATTGGCATGAACACACATTTCTGTTCCCCAAAGTATCATTTGTTAAAACACTGATCCCCTGACTTTTCATATAGCACCAA
>NW_023340268.1:2549953-2573329 GCF_004916995.1 Morone saxatilis
ACAACTTTTCTTTGTTTTGTTAAGACATTTTGGTGTTGGTTTGGCTGCATTTTCTCCAGTGTTTACATCCTTATCAAAGCCATCTCTACCTCCACCTTGTGTATATTTTGTTTCTCATTGATTTGTCTTATTATATCCCTTTATCCCCTTTTTTGTTTACCATGTTTATTGCCTCCTAATGTATTCCCAAGTAGATGCTAAAGATTATAATATAATTTTACGAGTAATATTTTGAAAAGTAAGTTTTTCCCAGGTGGGCCAAAGTAAATCATTTGTAAGCAAGGTTGCTACAATTATGATACCTTTTATGAGCCTTCACTTGCAGAGGGCAGTACCAGGCACAGTCCAGGAGGTGACTGCATAAAAAGCTGCTGAAATCAGATGCTGAAAACACACAGATTGTGGTTGCAAACTGCAGCACAACGCCATTTTAAAAAAAAAAAAAATAAAAAAAGAAAACAAATAGACACCTAGATAAAGTCTACGGAAAAATAGTACAGAATAAAACTTGCACTTACTTGCCTTTCACAAGAACTGACTCAATCCCCAATAAATAATGGCTACATACTTAAGAATCTCAAGTCAAAATATATTAATTTCTAGAAGGCGGAAATAACAAAAAACACTAAAGCTAATCATTAGAAGAGAGTTTTTACAGGGGTGGGTTTTGCCAACGACTACACAGGATTATTGTTCGGCACATGATATATATACTAAACCAACACAATACAATGAATGATGATATAAAAAACAAGCATGTTCATGCTACTTATAAAAATAAACTAGGCTACATCGTCTCCTATAGGATTTGAGTATTGCTTCTATCCAACTCCTCCCCAAATTGACGAAAAAATGCCATGCATAAAACGGTCTAAAAATACAAAAACATACAAATATGTTGTCCCCAGAAACACTGTCACTAGAAGGCCTAGCAAAAATAATGCAAATACGGATATATAAAGAGCATTGATGCGAAAAACTCTTCACTTGATTAATTTAATAAGAATCAATTTATATCACCTGATTTATTCCATTTTCAAGTGGCAAAGGTAAAAACAACAAAAAACACATAGCCGGCCAAATATACTGTGCTATATTTAAAAGCCGATTAAAAACAAAAGAAAATATATTTAAGGGAAAACACTGACCACAAGTAGATACAGAGTCAATACAACCAGAGACGCCTTAGATTGCAAAAAAAAAAAAGCTCTATATGAATATTTACAGATCATGCCAAGGAAAAACAAAACAGAGGACCAAATCCAATAGCCCAAAAGTAGGCGCCCTGCGCACCCACACTTTGCGTTCTGCCTTTCTCCGAGTCTGGTCAAGAAGAAATTAGCACTCACCTGAACTAGTTCACAGTTTTCAAGCCAGGTGTGGGTTGATGACTGGCGTGGAGCTGGATCCCCTTCATTTGCTTCCGGTTGCTGTGCAGAATTCTAGGGTGTGGGTTTTTGATCAGGCTTTCCGCGATATCTCAGGCACAAATTGGTTCTGGCCCCTGACAACGTTTGTCTATGAAATGTTTGGGTCTTGCTGGAGTCTCCATGTACCCAGCAGGTGAGCTCTGGAAGTGTTATCTGGCTGGTATGATAAGGGTTCAAATCCTATTTTCTTTTTTTTTTGTTCTAACTTTATTTCGGGCACCAGTTTACGAAATTTAATTTTTCACTGGCTTTGTAGGGGAGGTGATAATGTCAAATTATGCATGGTTATAAAACTGTATTAGCCGTCTATCCGGGCAACGTATTGTCTGCTATGTAATGACACAGTTTCACATATATGGATGGTGTCAATTTTTTACTTTTTTTTTTTTTTATATCAATCAGAAACTACATCATTAAAGTTGCTGGGCCTATAGATGGCGGAATAAACTGCATCTTTAACTCCAACGCTTTAAAGAACTACTGATTGATGGCAAGTCATGCAGTTTGACCCATGTGGGAGAGGCTGATAGTCACTCATACCTAAATCAAAGTTTATAACCACAAAGAAGGACTACTAGCATCGTTGCATCACAGTTCAGCCTAGCATGCGACCTCAATTCACGTCCCAAGGCATGTCCTTTCAGTGGGCATTGAATCAGGTTGCCCTAACATGACACAGGCACGCTATTTCACAGGTTATTCAGTTTGCAAAGCACCAGAAAGTATCCAGAGCAATGGCAAGACGTCGATCAAAGCAGGCCGAGATTATTTACAGTCATTTTATTTGAAGTTTTTTATCGCTTGACACAACACACGAGGAGAGAATCAATGCAGTTTAGAAAAGTGAAATGGACAGAAAAGGGGGAAATGTTCTAAATTAATTCCAATCTAGTATTTATCATCAGTATTTCACCTTACCTTATATGTTTTAATACCCATCAATTTTTATGCCATTGGACTGCTAAATAGCTAATTTAGTCCATTTAAAAGATGTAGAATATAAAAATGTTATAGATTAATTGTAAATAAAGCATACATGCTGGAGATCAGAGCGTAAATGGGGTTTATAAATTCTCTTTTTATGATGACGCTGTTGTCAGATTAGTGATTAGAGTGATACATTGACTTGTTGCGACCGCCGACCAATGCATGCTTAACCATCCTTTCATTGATGCACAGAGGATGAGTCTTGTATGGTGTCAGAGAAACTGCCAAACTGCATCCTCTTCATAAGTTGAACACTGTATGCTAATGATGTGTTTGACAGGTGTGTGCCATAGGAGAATGTGTCAAAAGCTCACTTACTGTCACCCAGATTTAAATCATATGTCCCGAATTACCTCACTTTGTTGGGTCTGGTAACATTACTGGGTTCTGATACAAGATATTGTAATCTTGGAATTCAGCAGGTCAGGGGTTTACTTCAAGAAAAGTCCGCCAGACAAGCGTTCAGAATGATATTATTTTTCAGGCATTCTTGAGACTTTTAGATCACTTACGCATCTATGTTCATTAGCAATCTTTTTATCTCATTAGCCCTTTGTGTTCAAGGCTAAGGTTCGGTAATCCATGAGGCAGCATCCGACTGGTGCAGAGATAGGCTATGGTAGATAATGAATATTGCATGTAATCAAGTAAAAGCCCATCGACTGTAATCGCAGAGTTAATCAAAACTGACTCTAAAAAAGAAGGAAGGAAGGGTAGTGATTGAATAAAGGACACAGGTTTTGTGGAGGCGCCTGGAATAGAGATGATGACCCTCAGGCTTTAGACGAGTCCCGATCTTTAATCAGGAGTACAACTAAAAGTAACGATGTTCTGCGCTAAGAACACAGGGAGGATGAAGGCCACAACACCAACGCTCCTTTGTTTTAATTCCATCACTCATCTCGCTCCCCGGCCACATTAAGGCACGTTGCGGCCCGCTAACAGCATTCTTCCCACGACATTTACTTTGGCTGTAATTGGATAGAAATGTGTGTTCTAGTGTGCAGGCGTGGCTGGGGTTTGCTTTCTCTGGATAATGAACACTGGATGCTGTACCTTAGACAGGGGTCTAAAGCAACGATCTGAAAATCACTGAAATCAGGCGTTTTTCAAGCTACCCCTAAGGACGACCTGTTTGTGTACAAGATAACGGCCGCACTAGCATTACAATTAGTGCTAGGGATGACTTTAAGCTTTCTGAAGAATGACATTAATGTCACTCAGGTGTATTAGTATAAACAGTGAGTGAATGTTATCTAAGCTATAACATTTTTAGAACCCTGTTTTGGGCAACTGAGGTTGTGCTTAGGATGAGAAGGCCTCCTTAATTCTAGTTCTCTTACTGATTACAGTCTTTGAGCGCATTAGGCACTAAAGGTGAGCCTACTGCTGTGATACTGCTAGCCTAAGCATTCAGTTAACAATCACGTTTCATGTCAAATCCGGCGACCACCATGCCGGGAAGCTTTAGCATGTGATATAGTGAGCTTGCCACCACAGCAGGAGGAAACTTAAATTTCTTCTTCTTCAAGAAAGTCTTCCAGTTTTGCAAAGGGCGGCCAGTACAATGTCATTTTACCAAACCTCCCTGAATCTCAAGATCTGCTATTCAGCAGGTGGATGAAGCTGCGAAAGGCTGTTTCTCTGGATGCGCCAGTTCTAGGAAAAGAGAGTTCTGGCTCCGGGGATTAATCGCTTTGTCTACTCTCTTCAGAATGGCCTGCTGATAAAAACCGAAGGACACTATTCCAAGATCTGTCATGGCCGTGAAAAAACCTGGGGTTTGTGAATAAAATATGAAGAAACCGTGCCCATACGGAACCACGGGTGGGCTGGAAGAAGAGGCTGACAGAGTTTGGAGATGTAACAAAGATTGGACAGCACGACAGGGAGACAGGGAGACGCAGGAAGCAGCAGAGACTAGGACGACATTAACGGGGCTGAAATGGGAAACCGGCAGAGCTGACAGCTCAGCGATGAGCAGCGGGAGGAGGGGAGACAGGTTTGACAACTCAAAAGAGGCATGGACAGGCAGGCAGGCAGGCGGCAGGCAGGCAGACAGACAGCTCGGGGTGAGGTCGACAGCGTTCGCTTACCAGTGGAGACCGCGTTTACCCTGGCAACGACAAGCGTTCAGTCATTCACAGACCGCAGGAGTTCAGTTCGTACATCTTTTTGCTCCCGAGGGGATAATTAGGGGACAGGGCAAACGGCAGTACCGATGGGCAGAGTGGAGACAGACGGGAGACAGACGCAGGAAAGGCATGCTCAAGAGTTAGTGGCTGCTATGCACTGCTGGAACTCAACACACCATGCGCGAACTGCTGTCATAACAACTGCAATTTTAAATCCACTTCCAAAAGTTGGTCGGGAGGGTTGAAAACATTTTGAGGAGGAATGGGGTTTTTCTGATGTTACACATGTTCAGCTTTTGGCTGCTAAACTGCTGGGATACGACGTAGGTGAAGAAGAGAGCAGGGATGGGTTGACGAATTGCTTTGGAGTTCTTGGTGCAGCCAAAGAAACTCATCAAACTCTTAAACCTCTCTTAACGGTCTTAAAATCCTGAATTGCCCATTCTGGTTGGACAGTCTGCTTCTAGGGAAGAAAATAGAGCTGCCCGTAGCGCCCTGCTGACAGCTCGCGCTCAGGTGTGGGAGCATATGGTTGTGGTTTGCGTGTCTATCCTCGGATGTATGGTAGTGCAAAGATTCCCAATGTGTCTTGGTTGTAGCAGGCGGTAGATTTGTGTTTCGTTCTCTTAGACTTCAGTAGGAGGTTTTCAAGAATGGCAAAAAATCTTAACACTATAGAATGTATTTGCGCATGAAATGTGTGTTACAGATCATTTATTGGTGCCCGGTAGTATTATCTAATGACTTGGTTATCCTCTGACTCTTCCGTGCGGTAGGCAGTCAGCGTATAAGGGATTGATGATGTGTTCAGAGTGAATAGTCTCGACAGCTGTTGGATGGTATTTACCGTGATTTCGGTAGTGCACGCAGTTATGCGTCCCAAGGACTTTCAGGACGTTTTTTAGGTCCCCCTGACCTTTCTGTAGCCCCTCACCTGAGGGTTCACATTTTTTGATTTTTAAATGAATAATCTTATAATTGTTGCGATGAATTGGCATGAAACACAGTTTTCTGTTCCCCAAAGTATGCATTTTGTTAAACACTGATCCCCTGACTTTTCATATAGCACCAATAGTGGGTCAGTTTTTTTATTTATCCTAAAATTGGTAATTAGCAAATGTGAGCATACTAACATGCTAAACATAGTTAAGTTTAGCTGTCCTTTTGGCTCTGGTTTGGTCTCCACAGACTCCTTTAGCTTGTTAGATTGGACTACCTCAGGCCTAGTTGATAACTTGCTGTCTCACATTTAATCTGCAGCAGCGGGTAACGTTATAGTGGCTTTATCAGAGTTTCTGTCCACTGAAAACAGTGGACAGCTGCAGGGTTGATGAGAGTGCTGAGGGTAAAGTAAACAGTAGTTCCGGCCGTATAACCCAAGAAATAACCCAATCTTGATATCAAATAATACTTTGTATACTTATTTAATGTATTAAGTATTGTAGCATTTAATGTATGTTAATTTTAAGTCAGTTGCTCTGTGTCTTGCAAATTCTACAAGCTTTAAAACGTGACACTTTACTGTTCTTAAATAACTTTAACTGTGCCCATAAATGTTTATCTTCTATCTATCTATCTCTAACATGTGTCATGAATTAATGTAGACGCAGAGAGGTCAGCAGGTTAATGTGGGATCTGACAGACAAGTCGATGAGATCGACAGCCACAATGAACCATCGTCTGTAAATACATTATCTGACCTTTCACCCTGCATCGCCTGCGGGTGTCTAAGACATCCCAATGCGGCATGGAAATGTAATCCCTCTCATTAGCATGCTGATACTCTGCTGACACACACACACAGGAATACCTCCACACTAACATTTGGAGGATGTGCACACAGATGGTTCAATGAAACACACACAGACTTAGCAGCACACACACAGACACACTTTCCCACTTGATTAGCATGAGCACCTGTCCGCCTACAGCAGCACACGCTTCGGCGTCCATGTTTACTGCTGCCATACGGACAATACACAGAGCTATTATAGCAGCTCGCTGACGAGCGACAAGGTAATTTCCTCCTCCCTCAGGCCTCCTATGAAGAGAAAAATAAACAATGCATGGATGCCTCTGGGAACTCGATCTGCACAATAGACCAAAAATATTGTCTCATTCCATTCACTGCTTGTTTTTAACATGCAATTGAGTTTAGATGGTTTTCCTACACACTTTTTTTTATGTTCCGTGTAAAATAAAAAAATACTTTGATCTAATCACTTGCTCTGACAGTAGGTTATCACCCATCAAGACCACTTTATACCCATGCTCGGGATGAAACAAGTTGTACACCCACTCCTCTCTGCTCCGGACGCAGAGATGCTGTAATACACAACCATAACACACACAAAAAAGACCAGAAAAAGGTTATGCACCCATAAAATATGTACCTATGAATGAGTTCATGCACATATGCGGTGTAATGCAGAATGACTTCACCCTTTCTCTCTTGCTCTTTAAAATAATCATTGCTAATAAATGATTTTATTTTAGTAACATTAGTCCTATATAAAACAGTTAGAAATTAGCTCTATCTCAACCAACTACAACATTTAAGTAGCAATGATCTAATTATATAATTTAATTATATAATATTTAATAGTATAATACACAGGGCCATTTCGCTCACAGACTTTGTTGCTGTGTGATCTAGGTAAAACTGAGAATATAGGTTCAATGTATGTTTTGCTGTCCTGTCTACAAAGACATAAGGGATGTACCTTTTGTCCTCCATTCTCCTCCGTTTATGATGATTTCTTTTGGCTTGATGATTATGAAAAACTTGAAGTGTGCTTCAGGAAGGGAGCCTTTCCTGTAGCAAACCAAGCTTGTGCCAAGCTTGGGAGAGAAGGCAGAATATTTTGTTGAAGACCGAACCGTATAATCATGTCTAATTTGTAATTTTGTAATGGAATCAATTGTTGGATCACTGCAACTGTATTCTTTTTAGTGTCTTGTAAGCCCATGAGGGTTTCAAATCAAATCAAATAAAAAAAACAATTAGTGCTTACTCACTTAAGTAAATGAATATTTCTTTGGCCTCTGCTGTACATGGGGCATAAAGGACTCACACTAAACTATGTTTTAGCTAACTGGAGTAATGAGGTTGATGTAATACCGTACAGTGAATCTTGCAAAACATAAATAGAGGAGGTATGAATTGAAAAGAGACAACAAATGAAATAAATTATCAGAAATTTCTTAACAAGTTAAAATTTGAAATAAATCGGCTATTTTTTCCCCTTAAAAGGTCCAGTGTGTTTTCCACTAGTTAGTTGATCGTGGATACCGATCGAGAGATGCTTTGCTGAAGCAACGGCGTAACACACACTGTTAGAGAGAAGTGTAACAATATTTTTGGTTCGTTATGAAATTAAGGCGGGGGTAAAAACTGATTTCCCCCGCCACAGTCTAGGTAATGAGAAACGCAGTTTTTTGTGACTTTTTTGTGCTGTTTTCATCTACAGAGGCCGCAAGTAGCCTTCCGTGGTTCTTTTAATACAGACTGTTTATCAGAGGTCATCTTGCTGTCTTTTCTGTCCATGTTTCATTCTTTGCAGTGAAACTCAATTCACCTGAAGTAGCGCCACAGCCATGTGAACAACTCTGCAGCAAGTACACTGGGGATTGTGTCTTTTGTAGAGCCAGAACAAAACAATCTGCCCTTCTCCACTATGTTGTTGTTAGAAAAACATATAAGGGTTTTTCTGAACACAAAGCCTCATTAAAAATAGATCCAACAGCAGCTTGTTGGGTCTAACATGATAAGAATGTAATACTACAAGCAAATAACCTATTATATATTATTTTTGCCAAAATGTACATTCGAAGGGCCTATTGATCCACCCGAACTTGACAGGCAGATATATTTTTCTCTTTATATTGGAGCCACAGTCGTATCACATTCTTCATTTCATACCATGAGGGCAAATAATGAAGGTGCCATATTGCTACCTCAGTTGGAAGACAGATTTACGCACCCATAAAGCGACAGTCCATGATTCTTGAAATGCAGGAGGGTGTCAACATGTCCGTCCTTGGCTGGCCAAACTCCCCCGTCGATCGAGCTCTGCATGGACTTTGTGCCGAGGCCGGCGTTTGCTACGCCTGGTCGGTTTGCTCTATTGTCAGGCACCACTGCCTCCTGGCCATTCTCACTCATTAATCATGATTAACATTCTGCTGGAAGCCATTCATTACCGGCTACCTTCCCAACACCTGTGGTTCTGGACCCCCGACACATCTCCATCAATTCCCCCTTGCTAACAGAGAGGATAAAAGGAGGCAAGAACAGAGGGCGAGAGAAAAAAGAGAGGAGGAGAAGTAATCACACATCTATTTAAGTCGTCAGAAGAGGCAGAGTAAATGGTTACCTAAGCTTTAGTTTTAGATTGAAGCTGACAAAATCTAGTTTTTTTTGTACTGTGTGTTCATCTTTTACCATTTTCATGTACAAGTGTGGCAACAATTTCACCTTTTTACTCACAGATGTTGGAAGACTTCACTGTTTTCCCAGAACTATTTTGTTTTGAAAAGCCTCTGAACACATCTGTAATGGAAAACAAAACTCTGCACTGAAACCCAGAGAAAAGGACATCTGGAAGAGAAATAAAACTCCTTTACAGACTGTTGTGCAGCTAATAAACTCTAATAAACTACTTTGTGTGGACTCCAGATAGGGGTAGTGGACAAATCAGGCATCAGGGACATTCTACAATTTTCAGGCTTTTAGCTGATACTGTCACCCTGAATGACTGATAATAAGTCAGTGTATGTCAAAGTTGCTCAATAACACTTAAGATGGGACACAGAACAGTGATTTTTAGGTCCGTGGACACCTCCAACCTCAACTTATAAAGACAGACTGACAGTCAGTCAGGTAGACAGGTAATGCAGACCGACTCTGACCAACAGACGACTGGTGGCAGCTTCCAAATGGCTAAACTGACTGGCTCTCTAGTCTGGTTTAAATTTCCTGTCAGTCCATTCATTACTGCAGTTTGATTTGCTGTTAAAGCAAATGTAATTGCTATTTTTATAGTAATAATAATAGTGAAATTACATTGTGACAGTAACTGAATCTGCATTTCCCCTTCAAGGCTTTTAGTGGGTTTACTTATTTACTTTTTTGCAGCAGCAGCAGCAGCAGGCCGTGAAAAAGCCCTTAAAACCCACAGTAGACTGCTGTTTTGTGTTGAACAGGCATGTCCACTAGACTCCAAATTTTGGTGCATTTCTGTATTTCCTTTACGATAACTGAAGGGTATTTCAAAGCCATCCACATTTCCATAAATAGAATTATATTTCAAGTGTAACTACACCCTTCGATTCTGCAAGCACCCTTCCTCTCAGCAATTTAAAAAACAAAAATGCATCAGAGACCTGCAAAGGACAGTGACTTCAGGGGGGTGTGCCCTCAACACCTACCGGAGTGCAAAAACAGCGAGCTGGTAGTCAGACTGGAAACACAGAGCGTCCGCTGGAGCTTTTGCAGTCACAGGAAGCACATTCTTACCGTTTGTGAAAGTTTCTGTGCGGTATCTGTGTTGTAGCTGAGCTATTGGCTCAATAATGTGTGCCTCAACGACATGAAAATATATGAAAAAGAATCAAACACCAGAGTACAGAGACATCAAGGAGACGAGCCCCATAATCAGAAACCCCATGATCATCCTCACTGTGCCTCCGGTTGTGGTGGTTACATTTTGGCATCATCATCGTCATCAGGTGCTGAAAGCAGAGTTCTTCAGGTGCAGCTAATTGGACGGACAAAGAGGATGGTGATTAGTGATTGGCTCCTGTGTGGGTAGGTGAGAGACGAGGTAGCTTTAGGCCTACTTGACTGGATGAAGTGAAACAGGAAGATGCTACCTGTTAAACGTCTGTGCTTCAATGATAATAAAGGAAAGAAGGAAAATGAATGAATAGCAGAGGTGTCACTAAGACAGAGTGATGAATTAAGGAATAGGATAGAGCAATATAATTATGTATAATCCTGTTGGGATATTGGTGTGTGATGGAATACTGTGACTTTTTGTCTGATATTGCTTTTGACACCAAATATGCTTTTTACTTTAAGAAAGGACAGCCTGTAGACTCAGTTTACACCTTTTTGGTCTATAGAAAATATTTTGTTTAATTATATGTTGTATTGTTTTCTACAGTGTTGGTTTGTTAACATTTTTTGCATATTTCTTATAGATCAATATGCAAGTCAATTTTCATTTCGCTTCAAAAAATAGTTTCTTGTGACAGAACGAGGTCAGAGTTGGTAGCAACTGTTATCTGTTCAGTTTGTTACAGAAAATAAACAGGATTATGTGAAAATAACTCTTGATCAGTCAAACGGCAAACAATTTTCCATTATCAAAATGTTAAAAAAATGTTTTATTCTCCAGCTGGATACACTCCATGCACTGTCTGACCCAGTAGGTCAATGGGGTTTTTAGAAACATGTCAGTTTTTTGAGAGGTGACCTCTCACAGTGCACACAGGTTGCACCTTTTCACTCCTGCATATGAAAACACTTTCTTTGTTTCAGTCAAACAGAAGATGAGGCTGCACATTCAGAATGGGTTTAATTGGCAGGTGTGTTTTGACGTGTTTTGCTGTTTGACACCTACTCACAGAGTGATTGCAACAAAGTTCTCAGGGACTTTTTAAAACCTTGGCTTGGTGTCTTTTATATTGTAGAGATGCAGACTCATTACTTTAGGCCATGGTTTGTTAACACAAATATATAAAAAATAAAAATAAAATTTACAAAAGAAATGAATGTGGAAGAGAGCATTTACAAGAAGTTGGATTTTATCTGACTTGATTTGAGTGGGGTGGAGGTGAAGAAGGGAAGACTAGTAGGGGGGGGTGAGGGGGGTGGGAGTACAGGTAAGTAATATAAGTAGATAAGAAGGGTAGATCTCTGGTAAACTCCTTTTATCTTACTATTATTAAAGTATATTATTTTATTTTTATTCATTTTATATATTTTTTTATTTGTATTTAAATAGTTAATTCTACTTGTTTGATATTTTATTTTGATATCACCTGTGTGACTAGTGACTACTGTAACACCAATGGCACATGTATTATTGTAAGGACTATGAAAATGAGCACTGGATGTACAAATGTAGAAAAACAAAAAGTTGTTTGAGAGACTTGATTTGGTTATAGGACATCATACATACTGTGGCTGCAGCTGAATATTGAGACAATACCAGACAAAAAAGAGGAGCCGAGGCATTTTATTACAGCATACACATGTTAATAGTTCCACCCATCCATCCATCTTTAATCTGTTTTTAATGCTTCTTGTCTGGGCCACAGTCACGGTGCCAGCAGGGCAAGCAGAACAGCAGGCATCCTTTTCCCCTGCAGCCTCCACTGGCTCCGGCACCTAATACATTATACAATAAACAATAAACACGGCAACGCTATCCACAAACTGACAGCACAGATATATTTTGAGTTGAGCGAGATTGTGCAGAGGTTTGCACTTCTCGGATAAAAGGAGAAGCAGAACAAGAACTCTCCAACAAGTTCCTGACAATAAAATGTCATTCTTTTGTTCTTTTTTTAAAACAAGTTCAACACACTCGCTCGCCTCGTGGCGTTCACAGAAGGATAAAATCTCTCATTTGCCGTGCATCCCAGAGCCCATTATTACCTCCTCTGGGCAGAGGTAAACCAAATGAGACACATTCCCGTACATACCTCTGTTTAATCTTGGGAAGAGAAATGGAGAGAAAGTGCTGATGTGGGGAACTAAATGAATCCTATACATAACAGCTCTCCGGCCTCTGAAGGATCTCTTGTTCTGTGCCAGGAATAATAAGTTCTATTTACAATGTGTTCAAGGAAAAAGAGTTTCTACCGCCTCTTAACCCCTGCAACAAGACTTATACAACTCTTGTACATAAACCTGCATAGACGCTCCTAGACCTCATTAAGCTGACAAAAAAAACTGGAGAGAACAACACGGCACATGGGTTGGTCAGAAACGGTAGAGTTGTTGTTTCACTTTTAATCACTACAGTGACACCCACTACTACCTCGGTGGTAGCTCAGCTATTTTAAAATACCAAACCTAATGGCTGCTTCAGGACTCTGTAGGTCCAGAGCTTCAGAATTGAGACTCTGTTTGTTTGTTTGTTTGTTTGTTTGTTTATATTTATTTCGAAGATGTAAAAGAAAAAAGACAAAATAACATTAAAATGAACTGAACAATAACCTTATACATAAACTCAATGAATAAATCCTCATAAAATGAAACCTTACATATGTGTTGTTTCTAAAGAATGATCCATCTGCCATGTACAACAAATATCGCACAGGTACAATAAAATAAAACGTAACCAACCTCCCTGCCCTTCCTCATTCTTGTACCTCTGGAAAATCATTGTTCTATACATCTTATTGAACTGAGAAATATTTGTGCTTTGCTTCAGCTCCACAGCCAACTCATTCCACAATTTTACCCCACATATTGAAACACGCATACTCGTCAAAGTAGTACGAAGACAAAGTTTCTTTAAGTGAAACTCAAATTAAGACAACCCTTGCAGTTAAAGAACAACAACAACCTGTTGGAAATATACAGCAGTGAAGACACAGTCAGTCATTTGTCCAAGGAAACCGTCGTAAGCCTGACGAGTTACTGTCACACCTCACCTGTTCGGTTCAAACCAACTCAGGTCCATTTACTACAGGTTCATTTGGGCTGGTGTGAAAGCTGTCAGTTGAACCCTGACAAAGAAAGAACCGAACCGAGACCGCTTGATAAGGTAAATCTGGGTTCAGGTTGTGTGACTTCATTTACTCCTTTTGATTTGCTGTTGAAAAGCTACTCTGAACATGAACCAGACCAGAACTAAAATTTTCCCTTGGTCTGAACCAAATGAAGCAAACACCAGGTGTAAACGCAAGAAGCTCTGAAGGTCTGTCTCTATGCTACTGGAACAACACTCTTAAATGTCAAGTGAAATGTCCCTGTAACTGTTGAATTCTTCCAGAAGACATTTGCTGCTGGAGTGAACAGAACTTTGACATGGTTGGTTGGTCAACAAAAAAGTCAAAATTCACAGCAAATGAGTCCCACATAAAATATCCAAGAACTATACAGCTTTGTGCAACAGATGGATTTAGACTTCCATCTCTCTAAACCTGGACCTGAGCTCAGAAGTCAGACTTAAGTCACAAAAAACAGGACTTTAGGTTTTACTGCTGTGAGACTCACTTTGGACTTGACTTCCTAAACACCTGACTTGACCTGAGAAATTTCAGAGCAATAAAAAAATAAGAGAGCATCTGTCAGATCTTGCATATTTAAACATCTGACCAATGCAGGAAAAGAAGCTAGTTTTAGCTATATAAAAATCTTGTGTCATTTTAGTGACTGCTGACTTGACTTGTACACAATAGAAAAACTCTCTGCACAGGTTTTTTCAGCCCTCAGTGCACTTTGAAAGATCCATCAAATCCACAGCTTCAGCAACCAGTAATTGATATAATCAATAAAACCACATTTTCAAGAGAGGGGAATAGTACAGTTGCAAATTAAAGGAAGTGAAGAGGTAATTTGTCACCATGCTATTTGCCAGAATAATATAACTGCTTTGTCATTTGCTTTTTGGACCAGACTTCAACATGTTTTAGCCTCGGAAGCAGAAATGTCTCCAGAAATGTCTCCACTTTGTAGCTAGGCAACTTCATTTTGTACAGCACATTTCATTACAGTTGCTTTACATTATAGTGTACACAGAAAGACATAGAGTCATGGTGTAAAATAAAAATTTATTAAATTATTAAATTACCAAATTAAATAAAACTGGCAAATAATTAAGAAGGAATACAGCTTTAATAAAAATGAAATAAAAACACTTTCTCATAACTGAAAACAGCAGCTGGAGGTGGAGGTTGATTCCAAAATGGAGAACAGAGCCAAAAGCTCTGGTGAAGGACTTTGTTATTGGTCAAGAATTCCAGAACAGTCCACGGATTCTGCCATTTTGTCTGTGGTTTTGCTGAGGGCCAGTTTAAACCTTTCTCTTTGCTCTTTTATATTCTGGCGACATTCTTAAGTGGACATTTTTTGGTGATTGAGGGTGTTGTGCCCAGCAGCTGACGTACACTCTCTGCATATTTCTGATAAAGGGAAAATGCCTCTGAGGGGACTCCACCATTTACAGCAGGTTTGGGGATTCCAGTTAAAGTGGAGGGGCGGATGGGCAGGTGTGTGTGTGTATGTGTGTGTTTGTGTGTGTGTGTGTAATGAGTGCAGCTGCCCCGGGCCCTGAGCCCAGAGGAGCACAAAACACAGAATCAAAATCACTTCATTCGACAAGCACAACTAATGAAGAGTTTCATTGCAAAAGAAGACATCTGCCATTTGAATTAGTGTGAGCATTTTGCTTTTTCTGCACACATTTGTAAATCAATGTTGAACACAACTACAACATGTCAGACTTAATCCATTCAGTGCCATTTAGTTCCACTTTAGCCACCTTGACTTTGAAACGTTGAAGACCCAGTCAGGGAAAGTCGTAAAATTCCTACTATAGTAATAATTTTGTGACACTTTTTCTTACCAAAACAGTAAATCTCTCCTTCTCCCACGTTCCACCGAGAAGTCAGATTAAGAAGTATCACCTCAGGTGCTGTGAGAGATCCTTTTTGTGGACACTGCAGGGCAAAACAAGAGCTTGTGTTCAGGTATTGCATGCTGGTGCGGTCTTACACCCAGAGGTGTAGTGGTGTCTGCAGAAGTGGGTATAATCTTAATTATTCCCCCAGAGCTCCCTGTCCAGAAAAGGATAAACAGTACAGACGTGTAACACTCTTGCATATTTAGCTCAGAAAATAGTAGTAGTATTTTTACATTGTTAATGTCTGCTGCTCGACTTCAGGGAGTAATGGTCATTATGAAATTAACATTAGCCACAAAAGATGTCCAGATTTCAGTCATCTACTGGTCCACAGACTATAGGGTAAGACAACTATAATTATGCATTTTGAGTAAAATATGCCTTATTCCTTACTCGACAACTCATGAACACTACTGAATTCTGGGCACCAGAGGGGATTTAGAAGTAGGTCCTCCGTATACCTGCGTAAGCATTACACCACTGCTTCCACCGAATGCACACAGCATCCAACCGACAGAGCGTCTGTTCTTCAGCAGCCACATTTAATAAATAGTTTAGAGTTGTTTTGCCAACATCTGTTGTGTTTTACCAGCATAAATAAATGTTTGCAGCTCATTGTGATGCAACAGATGCTTTCCGGCTGAATTGAATATGACAACCTTTTGTTGCTTCAAACCGTTCGTCATCAATCATTTTAAATGTCACTATAGCCGATCTCACGGTACAGCTGTCATTAACCTGTATTCTTGTTTATTTTGTCTGACGATGTTGTGATCAGTAAATAATGATTTTACCTGCAGCTCAGCAGTGAGAATGCTGGTCAACATAATATGTATGAGCCACAATCAAATTTCATACCCTTTCCTTTGTCTGACAATAGGAAAATATGTAAATGAGAACAGCTACAGTATGTTGACTTACATAGAGTATAGCTGATAACAGAGTTTATCGTAAGTTCATCATCACCACCTTCTGCTGTGGCACAGAAAACAGATCGTTTTAAGCTTGTGAACAAACACTCAATGCTGCTGTTTCTCTGCAGCGAAACCGCCGGTATGGTCCTTTAAGATCGGCCTTCCAACTCAGTGTTTCTTCTTCTCCCCGCTGGATTTCCCATAACACCTGTGGAAGTGAGTCGTGCTCAGAGTCCTTGTCCTACCTGCTGTATTTACCACCAATGTTGATTTACAAGGACATCAATACTCCACAGCATGGCAATGCTCTCAGCTGAGATTTACACTGATGTCAATACACAATGCTAATGAGCTTGGGTGATTGTTTACCGACAGCATGTCATGACGGCTCGCAGAAGATTATTTCAGGGTAATTTATCAAGGTGTCCTCTATAGCTAAACAGTCAAAGCAAGACAGTAACACTGTCAGGGTTTAGGTTCAATTCCCTCCGTGTAAAAGTGTTTTTGCTGCTGGAGGTTCCAGCCTGTGTGGACGTGCCCATGAGGCTGTAGAGCTTTCATTAAGCACTTCTTGAACTGTACATCTGAAATGCCTAGGAAATTAATTTCTAAAGGTCAGCAAATGGTCCCAATTTGCTGCTCTTGCAGCTACTTTTCAATTCAGTTGCACTGGAAGATTGATTTTCCATTTCACATTTTCCTGCAACAGAGAGTGCTGCTGGAAACTTCTCTCTCGTTAGTAGAATCACCTCACTGCTTTCCTCAGAAAGCTTGTCATTACCATATGTAGATGGTATGGTTGTATCAGGTATAACTACTTAAAAAGTACATTTAAAAGATATTTGGATTAGCGTGAACATCTTCTGACATCTAGAAACATTTTAATGAACCATATTTTGAGTGCAGGAGTTCTCAAACTAAAAGATGATGACATTTTGGCCAATTTAGGTAAAGTACACGCTGTATCTGACAGAATGTCAGTCCGTGGGACGAGTTTACTTCTTACCCAACTCCCCCGACCCTCATCTATCTGTGGTAAGCTGAGGGCTGTGAGCAGACAGGCAGCCAGTCCCATTTCCATTTCAAGTCTTTGGCATGATTTGGCCTAAAATGGAAACATTAGCAGTGTCAGCACACATGCTGAAATTTACACAGTAATTGGAAAATTACCTTCCAAGATACACAGATACTTGTCTTCCTACACAAATGTCATCTGTGGACATCCCAGCGCTAAAAACAGGAGAATGTGTTTTTGTGTGTGTGTGTGTGTTTGTACATATTAAATAAAATATTCCTACAGCGTTTGTGTTATTTTTCTAAAATACATATTAGATATTAGATATTTGAATGCTATAATAAAAATATGGTAGTTTTGGACATATTTTTGGAAATAGATTATATTGTACGTGGACTATTTTCCTCTTTTTAACAAGTTACCTGTTAGTGTTGCAAGCCGTCTGTCTCTCAAACTGCGGGCCTGAGGGCCATTTCCGGCCCTCTGTCCCCCTCCCTCCAGCCCACAACATGATGTCAAAAATATAATATAATCCAGTTCACAAGAGTATTACTTTTATTATGTTTCTAGTTGTTTTGCATCAATTCAAACTACCCCTTCATTTACAATTAAAACAAAAACCCTTCTGTTTTAAAAATGTATTTCATTTGGTGCAAAATAATGGCAAAGGTCTGCTAATGTGTGCCATAAGTTGAGCAGGTTGTGGGTCTTCATTTGTTGTTTGGCTGTAAACAACCAGATGGTATAAAATGATTATTTAAAAATGTATAGAAACTGCTGTTTGACTTTTTTTTGTTAAGTGTGATGTTAGTAATGGAAATGTACGAATGAATAAAATGGAACGAATGTAAAGTTCGTAATTGTTTTCTTTTTGATAATTTTAACTTTGACCAAATAAGTGCACAAGTCAGAAAAGCACATATACACTAATTTCTTGACAAACAATTTTCAGACATTTGAGATCAGCAGAAAAAGAAATAAAGTCTTAATTATTTGACAATTTAACTTATATCTGTGATGTTTATGAAACTTGAGTGCCCTCAACGTTCCAAACAAGACATCACAGTGTAATTTGCATGCAGTGAGCAGCAAGGATAATTATCTCAATCATTTGGTCCATAAGTTGCGTGCACCTACACACAAATAAGAAACAAAAACACAAACACACGCTACCCAGTGGCAACAGTCTAATTCAAATCTAAAACCCCACACACACGCTCATGCACACATTCCCCGACTGCGGTCCTCTGGTAAACAAAGCTATCATCTCCCATTAGCATCCTGTTGACCTGCTCATATCTGATATTAATCAGGCGGTGATTATGTGATCAAGTGAAGAGCGCTCTCCTGCCAAAACCAAAACAAGAAAAAAAAAACCCCGGGCTCTCTTGGGGTTTTTCAAGGTTGCTTTCCCAAATGTTATCTGATTCTACATTATCGACTGTGTGTGATCCAGGCTGTGTTTCTTTTTTTTCAGCACTGCGCCAGTTTGCATTAATACACTTTTACACATTTACACATATGCAGTACAACCCCGGTATAACTGTATAATGAACCAGTGGTGGAAAGTAACTATGTACATTTACTTTAGGTACTAAAAGTTTTGGTCCTTTTCTGACAGGTAATACCAGGATATAGTTATATATTGTAATCAGCTACAATTATCTTTTAGTTACTTTCTAGATTTAGATTGCACATGAGCGACTGAGCTTATAAAACACAGTGCATCGTTAAAGATTAAACCAGCGGTTCCTAGTAGAGCCTAGTTTGTGTCTTCTCCTGTCACGAAGGTGAAAAGACTTTATTTCACTGTGTCAGTAACAACTGAGAAATGTACCCAAATGTCGGACCTGCCCTTGCCACGCTGTTGTTTTTTTTAAAAGAAGGTCTTTAATCTTCTTTTCAACCTAATTTATTGACTCTGTCTCCATCCTCCTGGAGAGCAGCAGTTAAATCCATCTTGGGACCCACAGTTTATCTTTTGACTGCCCGAAACAAAGTCAAAACAGTCCCCTTCCGCAAGGTTTGTGTTGGGTTTCTGTCCCAGTGCTGCCCTCTAACTCCTAATCTTTATTGGCTTGTGACCTCTTACAATAAAGCTCTGTCTACTTGAGGCCCATTGTCACCAAAGAGAGATTCCCTCTCCAAACTTAAAATATCATGGTAAAATAATCACATATTTCATAAAAAAAGCAATGGTTAGTGACTCCATCAACTATTTTAGTTTCATCTGATGAACATTTCAGGTCTAAACTGAACTCTATAGAAAGTAAAAATAGCTCCACCTCCAGCCGCTGTAACAGTAAAATGCCTCTTTCACATCTAATAACAAGCGGGGTCACCATGGCCATGGCCCCCTTATACACTTGCTGCTCCCCCTCGTGAGTCACACAACCATATTATGCTTCATAGTAATGAGTCCTGCATGCATAATATTCTATTCAAATTCATTTAAATGGATATATTTTTCAGAAGGCTTCATGTAAAAGAAAATAATAAATGTACAGCCAGTGGCCCATATGAGGAATATATGGGGGCGCCATCATTATGTGTACATTATTCTGCATAGTGAGTACTTTTACTGTTGCTACTTTAAGTACATTTTGCTGATGATACCTGGTTTTACTCAAGTGAAGCACTGAATGAAGGACTGCATTGCACAGGTATATATATGTGTATAGCTGTGGGATCGGCTTTCTAATGACATTTAAAGACAACATTGTACTCTCCATTTGAGTTATCATGTACAGTAGTAATGAGCCCTAATTTCATGATGAACTCTTTCATCCCACAATCAAAACACTTTTATTCTCGTCCCCTGTTTTTCAGAGCAATTCCACAAATAAACCCTTTTTGAAAAACTATCGGTAATCCAATTTGATTACAGTGTAATCATGTTAGATGTGATCCACTGCTCACCGCCGCTGAGAGCTTCATTTTGTTTCACTGATTCAAAAGCCTCTCATCTTCCTCAGAGCACAACTGGAAAGGGACACCACTCATGTGAGAATGTAGCTCTTTATTCCTACCTTAAAAGGGTCTTAAGGGTTGTATTTTTTTTACAGTTTTAAGAGGTTTTTACCCTCTTAAAGCATGTCTACTTCGATCTCTGTTCATGTCTTTCTGTTTTTGTTTATATGAGCATATGTGTGTGTGGTGTGTGTGCATATGTGTGATATTTAATTAACCATTTTTAGAGCTGTACAGCAAATTTCATTGTACAATGTATGAGGACAATAAAGACATTGCAATGTATACATAAAGGAAGACCATATTTTAAAATCAATGTCCATTTTAAAAAGGTACACATTAATGTTTTCTGGTGAATTTTAGGTTTTTCTATCCTGTAATAAGAACCCTAACACAATCATAAAAAAACAAAGTCATCACATGCCATTCATTTGTCTCATATTTGGAGTAAAACAAATACGTTATAAATAAATATCCTTCATTTGTTCTGGAATATTATTTCAGGCACAATCCCACCTATAATCATCTAAATATTTATTGAATATTAGAACAAAAGACTTCACCTGGATATTTTCTGGAAGGAGTACCTGTTTCTTACAGTTGCACACTGTACAGCAGTGAGTCTCTACTTGGATTTGGAATTTACAAAAAAATAAACAAATCCCAGAGCTCCCTTAGCCTTCCATTATTAATTCTTTCCTCGGCCTCTCCCTTGGCTGCAAAAATCCTCTTTTTCTCTCAGAGGCAAATTCTGCTTTCACCAGGGCGCCACTCTGTGTGCGTTGCTGCTGCTGCTTTGTGCAACATAGGCTAACTGCACAGAGTCCAAAGTAGATGTTTTTATACAACAAAGTTAAAAACAGGCCCACCCCAAGCCCCAGGCAGGTACTTTTTTATCAGCATGGCACACTTTTCTGTAAGAAACTCAGGCTGCCAAGAAGAACTACCCCTGGAAGTAACACACAGTACGGTGCCTGCTCACATTTATCCTCTGACTTATACAATATTAGTGCCTTACATCAATATTGCATCAACAAAAAAATCATTCTGGGATAGGGAATACGGTTGCTTTTCAAGTTAGGATGGTCACACTGGTAATAAATATTCATGGAAGTAACATTCATGCTGTAATATGGTTAGTATGCTGTTACTGTCTTGCAAAATATATAAGCCCTCAAGCAATTTCTTTGGGGTGATGGGAGTAGATTCTGGGCATTTATCCACTGTTATATTAACACAGTATATCAGACATCGACCAAAATCTTGGATCAGCAAGAAACCTCGAGTCTTTCAGGCACTGAGAAAAAAGAAATCTTTAGTTTCTTTCGCACCAGGTATGTTGTTCTCCTTAACAATACCAGAATCGCTTTGAAAGAGGCTGGAAGAACTTGCTAAAGAAACAACATGGATTAATATTTCTGCATAACATACACTGCAAAAGATCGATTGTATTTCCAAAGACAAAGTTTTGAGAAATTTATGAGGAATATTTTTGTTCTTTTAATCTCAAACTCTGCTATACATGCTTTGCTTATACAGTCTTGTGCTGACAGCTGCAGTCTGGCAGGCTCTTGAACGGTTTTCAGAGGCTCCCAGCAACACAGGAAAAATGTTGATTTTAAACTTACACTGCAAAAATGCTTTGAATAAATTATTCTTTATTTTAAGCATTGTATACTTGATATGAGTCCTGTGACGTATTATCATTTTAAAGCTCACACTTTTCTTTTTTTACCTGCATCTTTACTTTTTTATTCTAGTGGTGTATTAGTGTTGGTTTTATTTATTGTTCTCGCTTCATAAGTCCTCATTTTTAGAGCCTGGATGGACTTTTATCTTTTATCGTTATTCTTCTTTTTTTATCATTTAGTTGTTTTTATATTTTTGTCAAGAGGAATGCCTTGTGTTTTAACTGCAAACCGAAAGAAAAAGAAAGTTCTAAAAATCGTATTTTCTGATGAGAAGTGAAAAAGAATCTGTCAATGCAGTGAAAGAAACTGGAAATGAGTGTCTGCATCTTGAAACAACTTGAAACTTGAAAGAATGAGACAGGTTGTTGCACTAGAATCAAAAAAGAAAGTTGATTTGCATCGAAATCAACTAAATTATTCTTACCGCACTGACACATTTGTTTCACTGGTTCTTTTAGAAAATAGTACAAAGGGACTCACATCACAGACAGGAATGACCCAATGAATCAAGTTACTACCGTGTATTTCTCAGGCAAAGCTGCAACTTTAATGAAAAGGTTTTGCAATAATGTACATCATCTTATCATCTTATTGGACAGGATTTCTTCATAAGGACAATAAAAAGATGCAGTGTAATAAAAAATCAATATGGATTTGTGGTGTAATGTTCATGTACTGAAGGGTTTCTGCAGTGGCGAGATGACACCAGAGGGTGGCAGCACTGTGCTGCAGTGCCACCAGAAATAGGATCACAGGTACACAGTGTGTGTGTGTGTGTGTGCGTGTGTGTGAGAAAGAGACTCCATAACTGAGATTTTTAAAAGAGAGCAAGGTGGCAAGTTGTTTTTCATTCATCCAACTTTTCCCTTTTCACACCACACACACACATTCTTGTATAGTTATTCCCTTGTGTGTGACAGTCTGTTTGGGCAGGTGTGCCTAGATTTATGCACCTTCTGCACCTCCATTCATATATATTCTTGCACACTGGAGCATTAATACATAAACAAACACCCTCCTGCAGGATTGATATGTTACAGGTAGGCTGTCGGGTCCACGAGCAGCACATCGGGGAGAGTGACTTCTTACACTCTGACACATTCACATCTGTGTACTGTGGCAACAGACTGACACAGGACACGGCCACAATACACACACCTCTCTCTCTCTGTCAGCCACCTTCTCTCTAACAGATGGGATGAGGAGATGGGGCCGTTTGCCAGATTCGGCTTCCAAGCTGAAGCCTGACAATCTGATAGGTGTCAAAGATGAGAAATATGGTGAGGAGAAGGTAGTGGAGGGACACGACAGAATGACAAAGGAGAGGAAAGACAGATCAGAGTGTAATGTCAGGGAGAGTGAGAAGGGGAAGAAAGATTAAAAGAAAAATCATCTGACTTACAGTTAGCTTGCTGCCTCTTGCTTTGTCCTCATCCTTGGAGTGTCCTCTCTCGTAGGCTTCTGATAAAGCAAAAATCTCTGTCTCTTTTCCAAAAATTATTTCATGCATCCTATTAAACAGATTTCCAACCTTTGCCCTTATTGAGTAAACTAACGACCTCAAACAAATTGACATATTTTATGGATATTT
>NW_023340268.1:2573344-2574312 GCF_004916995.1 Morone saxatilis
TCCCCATTGTGGGACTATTAAAGGAATATCTTATCTTATCTTATCTTATGAATATTGCATCAGAGATGAGTTTTTTCTGATTTTAGGAACTTTTTCCTAAATATTCAATAATCATACATACCAAATAGGCTTCTTTTTTGTTAAGTTTATATCTTAAATAATAACCTAGATTTCAAAAATAACAATTTAATTAAAAGAAATTAAATTTTTTAAAGTTTTCTTATATTTCTCAAAATCAAGTCGGTATAAAAGATGAATTACCTTCATGAATGTGAATGTAAAGCTTAGGATAATGTCACCCCTGCTATAAAAATGTCAGTGGTGAAAACCAAAGAAATTGGCACCACCAGTGGATTAACTCATAGTGATAAATAATAAATCTGCATGATTTATTTGCACTATGTTAGCCAGATTTATTTAATGGGAACATGGTCCTCAGTTCTAGGGTTAGGGTTAGGGGGGTTAGAGAACTTCAGACACCGGGAACATAGATACACTCCTGCATGTTCATGCTGGCTGGCTGAATGTTAACAGTTAGCTCGCCAAATACAGTGGTTTGCCAACAAGCCCTGCAGTGGGTGACCGAGCTTCTTGAACAACATAGGAATTTAGCTGTGTCACTCTCTGGTGTGACCGGGCCATCAGCTGAAACACTGTGAAATATTTGTTCATGGTTTAAAATATTGAGCTATAGCTGTTTTTCTGACAAGGGCACAAACTCCAGTTTCTTGCATGTCGGAAATGCTACACTACCATTCATCATTCCAGTTGTCGCACCATTATTATTTGCCTCTAAAGAACACCACAGAACCTTTGAATGCAATTTGTGGGGAGACTAGTAGGCTATTTTATTGTCTGTCGAGAATGTGTACTATTGCCACAGTTGTGAATAAATAAATAATGCCAAATGCTACTCAGGGTTTCTCTGGATGGTCTTTTCTACCCTCAAAGAGTTTCCCCATTTGTGT
>NW_023340268.1:2574334-2578757 GCF_004916995.1 Morone saxatilis
GTGTTCAGACATGACCTCAGAATTTCATTTGTACAAATAAAGCAAATCTACAGGGTATCAATTAGTTTAGAATGGACAATCTTTGCTGCTGAAGCCAGTCTCTTGATTTACGCTGACTGGATGGGTGTTTTATTTTACAAAACATCCTGCCTTCTGCAGCTGTAGAGGAAAGTAAGGCGGGAAGGAGAGAGAATTGAAAGGAGATAAAAAAAAGACACAGGAGAAATGAGACAGAGGGGGCTGTTTGATGTTAGCTGCTGGTGCTGAGGGTCCAGGAGGCTCCAGATACATTATAGAGATGATGAAAAACACGGAGAAGAGGCAGAGGACAGATAGACATATGGAGGGAGAAAGTCGAGGAGTCAAGGAGGAGAGTGACCACATGGGAGTGGAGCATTTTAAAAGAGTGGAGAGGACAGAGTCTGGTAACTTGTGTTTATTGTTGTTTTATGTTCATTAATATTAATGTTATTATTCTTGGTGGTGGTGGTGGTGGTGCAGTAGTTGGCACTGTCACTTCACAGCGAGAAGGTTCCAGGTTTGAACCTGCCAGCGGGCTGAGACCTGTCTGTGTGGTCTAATGTATGCATGTTGTGTCTGCGTGGGTTTCCTCCAGGTGCTCCGGCTTCCTCCCACAGTCCAAAGACATGCAATAGGTTAATTGGTGGCTCTAAGGTCCTGTTTACATGGCAACAGTTTGGCCTTTCCTTCACACAACAGTCTTTTGAAACCGGTACTGGCCAGCTGTCAACTGGCCAGTGACAGCAGCGTGGGTAGTTAAATCAAAAGAGTTAGGCAGTGGCCCCCAGTTAATGATGAAAGTACCTTATATGGATGCCGATCTTCAAATGTAATAATTAGGCAGACATTTGTTATGACAATGACCAGAAATACGGGAAAAAAGGAGCGACAGTCTGCCAAATGTCATGTACAGTGTAATACTAGTGTACACGCTAGCTAGCATAATCAATCAAGAGTTGCATGTTGTCATCGCAGACCAGTTATATTAAAAACTTAGTCAATAAAAATTCATGTTTTTTCATGGAAATTCAAGATTATTTTGCCCGGCAAGAAATCTATGTACAGTGTATGGTCTCAGACACTCTTCAAGTAAAGATTTGTGTGTCTCTCATTCAGTTTATTCCAAAGTTGAAATTTGCCACAAATGTCGGAGCAGCTGGCAACTGCACAGGTTCTTCACGATTTCCAAGACATCGTTGTAAAAAGAAAGCAAAAAGTAAAAAACTGTACAATTCTTAAGACTGTAGGGACACACTACTTCCCTGGACGCTGTCTAATAAAAACTGTATCTACAGTTTTTCAGACAACCTGAAGGATTACGTGTTCCTTTTGTAGCTCACGCCGAATAAAGCATTGGGTATGCTAAAACAAATGCCACAAAAACTTTATCATGTTTGTCCTAAAGCACAGCGAGCTAAAGTGGCAAAATGTTGCATTTGAAGAGCAACAGAGGGGGCACATAGAAAGACAGTTCATGAGAGGAGAGGAGGGAGGCTGAAGCACCTTCATCTCCCTTTCAATCACCATGTTAGCGGCCAGCTGATGGTTTTGAAATGACAACCTCAGTGACACGCTCATCACACAGTCATTCAGCCACAGTTAGCAATGCAAATAAGGAAGGTAAGCAGGAGGTTGTGAGACAGAGAGGGGAGATCATTTACATGCTAAAATGTTCCCAATTGTCGAGATGTAGAATATTTCACCACACTGGAGACAGAGACGCCAGTGATGGAAAGGTGGAAGACAGCTTAGCTTCTGAAAAGCCTAAATGAGCACAATTATGCACAGGCTGGTGCTGTGCATTAGCAAGCAAATGGGAGAGACAGAATTTATGCAAAGAGGGGTCTTGGAAATTATGATGGTTGCTGCAGAAGAAATACACAACGATGATGTGTTGACTGAATGACAGAAGGAAAGAGAGAGACAGATGAATGTAGATGTTCTGTGGAGGACCCTGCAGCGCAATCAAATCAGTCTCATCACAATCAAATCATAATGGCTCTTCATAACAATGTGTGACAAAAGTGCAGCAATATGAAGGCAGTTTAATTTTGTCAGGAGCACAACTCTCATTTAAAAAGACGAGAACGCATCAAATGCAGCAGAGGGAAAGGCAGCACGCAGATAAACTGCGGCGAAGGAGGCAGTGGCAAACAATAACCAGAAGAGGCGACCAAATGGGTTTACATGCATTCATTCAGGCAAAACAAATCACAATAAAAACTAAATTGGAGACATAGACGTGAAAGAAACAAACTTGTTGAAAATCATTTACATTCACAGTGAAATCAACTTTAAGTCAAGCATAAGTCCAACATTTCGGTAAAAAAGCTTATTCTCTTTCTTGCCGAGGAGGTAGATAGATGGATGGATAGATTCCTCATTTTCACTACTTAACTGAAGCAAAACAATAAAAAGTGTTCAAAAGTGGCAACCTTGTGAGGACAACAAGACTCTGAGTCTCTTACTCATATGTCAGGTATCTGCAAAATCTAGAACAATGCACCCAATATGCCAATTGATTCCACTTTGACCACTACACACAGCTCAGCCATTATTTCCATATTAATTATGTGAATGGCTCTTCAGAAGAATTGTCGAACAGCATCTAAACCACCACCACCCACACCTTTCCAGTGTTGGATATTGGGGGGCTGTGTCTAACAACGTCCGTAACTTTCCGAAACCGACAATCCAACAATAATGGCCACTTCACACAGAGGTCAGGTGTGTGAAAGTGAGAATGTACGCAGGGTTAGAACTTCTCTCTCAAGCTCACTTTTTATGTGTGCAACCACTATGAACCAATACTGTCTGCCATGTTTTTAAGAAACGTGGGTGACCTACAAACAGTATTGTGCCTGAACGCATCGCATTCAAGAAGCTTGCCCCTCAACTTGTGCTATGACCGTATACGTATCTTTAGGGTCCCTCAGGAATGGTTTGATTTGAAATATGGTGTCGTTATGAAGATACAGTGATTGTAATGTTTCCACAACTGCATTCAGGCATAATGAGTGTCAGTGTGTGTACAGGACTGTGAGCAATCGTTACGCAGATGTGCATATGTTTGGGATTATGTGTGTGCGTGTGAGAAAGAGATACAGAAACTATCTATTCATGGGTAATGAGGATCAGAAACATGTGTGTGACATCTGGCAACAATGGGCAAAACCCTCTAAAAACCCCTCTTCTCTCCTCCTCTCATCTGGCACCAGGCTTCTCCCATGAATCCTCTGCTTTCCACTCTAACACCCTTCCTCTTCCTCTCTCTTGGCATTCCTCCCCTCTACTCCTCCTTGCACACCCTCTCCCCACCTCTCCTTACTGAACTCTTAAATCCAGCACTGGACAGATGTAAGCAGAGGGGAGTGACGTAGCCAGAGGGATGACGGAGGGAAAGAGAGAGAGTGGAGGAGGCAGGGTGGGGGGGTGGGACGTTGAAGAGAGGAGGTGGGGGGTGGCTTAAGATGAAGGCTAATGAGGCAGCATGATGAGAGGGAGTGATGGTAAGAGTAGAGAGGTCAGAGTACTAGCGGAGAGGCGACATGAAAGAAAATGTAAAAAGCTGTGAAAGGGAGACGCCGAGAGAGTAAAACACTCAAAGGACGGGAGGCACTTTGAGGATCACAAGAGGGAGGAAAGGTTGTGCCGCTGGAGTGAAAGCTGGGGAGAGAGTCACACACATACAACACATCCGTGTTCTCCTCCCTAAAGCGTAAAGACCCGGTAAATTACCCTCCGGAAAGCCCAGCCAATGCAGGCTATCCCACAAGCCAATGTATCCTCTCTCCATATTCCACAACCCATGATGGTCTATTACCATTAATACGGCTCTGAACGGAAGACACAACAAGAACTCACACCACAGCCATCACTCAGTCTACCAGCCATCAGGGTGAGCCAGTCAGCCACACTGCTCCTATCATTATTAGCTAAATCCCAAAATCCCAACACCAGGGGTCTCCCTAGAAATTACGTACATGGGTTCTGCAAAGACACAATTTTTATCAGTGTTGCGACATGAGGCACGGAGTGAAGATCACAATTAACCATCATACAGTAAAAAGAAGGACTGTTTGACGCATACATCCACAACCTCCACCGATACATTGTTACAGTCTGCAGCTCACTGACACCACACACCTCTTATTAATCGCATTCCCTACAGCCTCCTTCTAAAACACACCTAGCATTCAATACCTATGTGTTTTTAAAAACGAGAAGAGAGGAGTAGAGTTTTTTTACCAGTATTTAACCTAGGTAAAGACCCGATGAGACAACAATCTATTTTTCGAAGGGGACCTGTCCAACACAGCAACATAAAAACGTTACAGACACGAGAACAATTAACTCAAGAAAACCTATAATATATACATTAAACAATTCCTTTAACGTATCT
>NW_023340268.1:2578857-2593751 GCF_004916995.1 Morone saxatilis
CTCAATAGATATTATTAGAGTTGTTTTGTGGACTTTACAGTCTTGGATCAGTCTTGGATTGTGACTTAATCTACAGGTTTGCCTCAGTAAACTGGATGTCATCTACCACACTGCCATCCGCTTTGTCACAGGTGCCCCTTTCAGCACTCATCACTGTTACTTGTACTCTCTAGTCAACTGGCCAGCACTCCACACCAGGCGACAGATCCACTGAAATCAACACCAAAATCCCTCCATATCTCTGTTCTCTACTCAGCATTTCCAACAGTAACCGTCACTCTTTTCATATTGCTGCTCACAGTGACTGGAAGGCATTGCAAAAGTGTAAAACTGCACACCCTGATTCCGTTATGCTCCTTTACTAACTCATTACATGCGACTTGATGTTACCTCTCTGGAACACAGTACGTAGATCTCTGTTGTGTACATACTGTATATATTGTGCTGTTTTACCTCCAGTATTTAGTTTTTTGCACTAGCCAATCGATGTTTTAATTTTGTTATCGACTTGCCTCCTGTCGCTGCTTCTTGTCGAGGCCATCACTGTAAATGAAAATTGCTTCTCTATTGACAAAAAGTTCACATTTGGTTAAAGTTACAGAGTAATAAAGAACAGTGCACAGCCACCTATAAAAGCTTGTCTAACAGAAGCATCCAGGAATATAACCAAGGCAGACTAAGTATAAATGAACCAGCCAATTGACACAAATCAAACCTAGGGGTTTTGGTCCCCTGATGGTCTGTGGCCTCGGGGCAGTCGCTCGCTGTCCCCGGTTGGTAATCCAGCTCTGCTCATCTCAAGCACAGAGTCAAGCACAGAGATTTGTTAGGTTTTTTTTTATGTGAACAAGACTCAAGAAGCTGAATTCATTTCGATCCTGTAGGTGCCTACGTTAAGGCAACGGCGTACAGCACTCGTACAGTTGTAGAAGCAGCTTAATGAGGCATGTGAACTGGACACGCTACATTTTCAGGTCCATCTTTCGGGCATGTTTTCTCTCTGAAAAGGTCTTAAGTCAGCCTGTGAGTCAACCAACCAGTCAGTCTGTCAGTCCATTAGCTTACTAAGTCACCACGATGGCCAAGCAGCCAGAGGGACAAACTTTGCTCTGGCAGTCATTCTAACAGCTAACCTTGTTACACCTTCACCTTGGTGACATTACACACACACACACAAACATGCCCACACAGACTCGGCTAGATAACAAGGCCTGCAAATGAGGCTAACCTCGTGTAGCGGAGCAGGCAATTAAGACCCGGCAGCCTCGCGCTACACCGCCGCTGCTCATAATAACAATGATGATGGTGATGATGGCGCCCGCACCGCCGAGACCAAACAAGACGTGAAACATCGCCTGCCTCTAATCGCTCTTTGATTCCCCACAGAGACAAAAAAAAATGTGAGGAGAGCAGGAAGAGGAGGGGTGAAGGGAGAGGAGTTGAAAGGGTTCACTGAGGCTTAGTTTAAAATATGCTTTTTTTTTTTCTCCCATGAACTAAATTTAGATGCTCACAGAGCTGTCTGGAGCTTAACACAGCGAGGTAATGAAGCATTCAAACCTTCACCAACAGCTCCCCCACTATGTGATATTGTTATTTGGTAGCCTTTGGTATAGCCATTAACTGACTGTTAGTAGGTTATGGTGGGAGTTTCCAAAGATGTATATAATCTCTAAATATTTGTATCCTGTATGCCAGCGTTTAGGAGATGACAGTCAAAACTCAGATTTAGGAGGATGTGGGTTTGTGCTTGTGGAGCACTCTTATGAGGACAATATATGGGTCATGGGAGTTTGCTCCACCATTATAAATGTGCCTTCTTGAGCAGGAAGCTTACGACCACGTCCCTCAAGGTGTCTTTTAGGGATGGGAGCCAGTAGAAGCTATAGGGGTCTGAGCTCCCTTGAAAGCAGTAAAATCATATATCCGTGGCGGTCGCTAATTTATTGCTTGGATTTAAAATCCCAAAAAACGATGTATCCTCCCACTAGTGCCTAAAATAATAACACCTACTTTCATATGATACCAAAAAGGGTGGAATTGCGTTCTTCCTTTGAGTGATGGTTGGTTTATTTCAGGATATTAAAACATTATTGCAACATCACAGGGCAGTTTTGGGTTGTTTCAATCTACTTGATACAATTATTGCTGCTGTGTGTGTTTGTAAAATTGTTGGACCACATCGAACCCTGTTTGGTAGAAAAGGATGCTGGGACTGTTGCTGTGTGCCATCCACTAAAACCAGAGTTAGAGCTGTGTCCGTATTCTCATCAATAAGTCAACGTGTTGTCCTGTAGTTGGGCTCTGGGACAGAATCTCAAGGGACTGGGAGAGTTTGGTGACCACAAAATTAGATCTGCTTTTTGCAGATAAAGTTTGCATCAGACCACAAGCTCTGATGTGCAGCGGGACAGTTTCCTGTCAAGTGGGAAGCAGCTGGAATAAAAATTAGGACCTCCAAATTTAAGTACTCTGCTAGGAGCTTGGGTTGGAATCACTGTCTCTTTCGTGATGAAATGAGTCAGTTGAGGTTTGGACATCTCATTAGGATGACTTCTGGACACCTTCCTTTCCGGGCATGTCCAACTGTGAGGAGACCCTGGGTTAATTATGTTTGCAGTCATCTTTCACTACATTGCACCAACTGGACTTGCCTCAGCATTCTACCTGCCGACTCCCTGTGGTTTTACTGCCGATGACAGAGGAGTCAGTCAAAAGCAACAAAGATAGAGACAGAAACAAGAGGATTGAGAGGATTACCAGTTTAAATACTTTTATTTATATGCTTTATTTTTCTCTCTTCTTACTGCTGCTTGGACCAGACGTCACCTCTGGGGAACAGTAGAGTTAATCTAAATATTTCACACGTAGATTTCTGTGTTTGCAGTGTTGGTTTACTCTTTTACCTTCAGGCCATTCTGTTCTATTCTTAAAAAAAAGAACATGGGTGCTCTAGGAATTATCATACATGTTTCCACTTCATTGAGTTTTGGTATTATTAATATTGCAAGGCGCTCTCAAAATGCACAAGGAAAACAGCATAAATGAGTTGTTCTGCACAGATGGTTTCTCACTTTAAGGATTAAGGATGTTTTTGTTGTTGTACTTCTCTTAAATGTTGCTTTTAATCCAGCCGAAAGCATGAGTAGTGCTGTCATGGTCTTTAATTCTTTAGAATCCATTCTTAGCCAGATTTGCATTTTCTATCCATCCTTGTTTTTCTCAGATTGTCACCTCATTCTTCCCGTGGCCCTTCTCTGGCAGCTAAGGGCACGGTTACAAGTACACGCACACACATACACACACACACAGCTCCAGCTGAGCTGCTCCCCGATGTGGAAAGGGAGCTTAAGTGTGTGTGTAAGCTGATCATGCCTTTAGCTAATGCCACCCACACACACACACACACACACACTCACAGGCATGCAGAAAGTATGATTAGGTAGAAATTCAACATGCGCTGCAACGTCACTGACATGCATGAATATTGATGTGCGAACAGGCGGCTGCTGTCATACACACACACGTACGTGGCCAAAAACAGCTCTGCAGCACGCACACACAGACTCGCAACAGAATACTAATATAAAGGGACATGGTTGTCAAACGTGACAAACACACACACACACACACACACACAAACACAGCTGAGCATCCAGAGGTGTTGAAAAGGCCCACACACTAGTCATAGAAGGTGACTGAGCAAATAATATCCTCTCTCTCATTATCTCTCCCTCTCACACACACGCTCATGGTGAGAAATCCATCTCACGTGCATCATTACATGCACACACACACACACACACACACACACACGCATGTCAAGTACAGCAAAGTTTTACACGCTAATCAAGAACAAACATGCCTGAGCACTTAAGGCTTCACACACACACACACACATGCTCATGCATAACAGAGCATTACTCCTCCACCTCTGCAGGACGAGAGTTGCCCCCCCAACCCGCCACCCCCCCGAACACCAACAATCCCCCCCTCCAGCAGCCGTTTCCATGACAACATCCAATCGGCAAGCTGGTAAAGAGAAACAGCCAGTCACCTTTTAGAGCAGAGCGAGGCTGATGAATTCCAATGGAGGGAGGGAGCGAGGGAGGTTAGGAAGTACAGAGAGGAGGGAGGGCGGGAAGGTAGGAGAGTAAAGAAGGGTGAGAAAGAGGGATGAGACCAATCAGGAAGGAAGAGGAAGTAAGAATGGATGTGTAGGGGAGATGAGAGGTGGAGAGGGATAAAGACAAATCATGAGAGAAAAGGAGGAAATTAGGAAGAAAAGGACAGTAGGGAATGTAGGGGAAATCGGTAGGAAAGAGGAGGATGGAAGAAGGAAAGAAGGAAAAGAGGAAGGAATAAGGGTGAGAGAGGAAACAGGAGGAAAGGAAGGAGAAAAGAAAGTTATGACGTCTAGAAGAGAGAAAGGGGAGAAAAAGTAATTGTGCATTAAGAAAGGAGAAAAGGGGAAGGAAAGCGATGAGGACGGGTAGAACGGGAAGGATTTGGGAAGGTAAAATAAGGGACAGGAGAGGATGAAGCAAGCAAGTGGGGAGGGGGGTGAAGGAAGAATGAAAATGCTAGGAATTTGAGTGGCTACAGGCAATAAGAATCTGACAGAGAGCAGGGAATGGAGGAGTAACAGTGGGAGGGAATGTCAGGTCAAAGGTCACGTAAAAGCTAAGAGAGAGTTGAGTAGATGAAGGCGTGGAGATAAAAGGGTAAAACCTGTGATGTAACAGAGTAAGGCATGACTGGCCAGAACACAGGGGCCTTGTGTGTGTCTGTGTGCGTCTGTGTGTGTGTGTGGTTGACTGTGTGATGTAACATAACATATTTACAGGGGTCCCTTTTTCCTAGAAAACCTTCGGCCCGTTCAGCTCTTAGAAAGGTATTTTCAGGAAACGTGCTTCTGACCAGCAGTGGGTCTGCTGTGTGTCTTCACCTGGCAGTTAACTCCTTCTTTATGTGGTCTGGGGCAGCATTAGCCACAACAGCAATGATCTATATAAAGTACATTGAAACAAAAATCAATAGAAAATGTAAACTATACAAACACTAAAAGTAAACGGGAGCAGATTATTCCCATTTTCACATGAGCTTCTGTTGCTATGGAGAAGAAGCCGTGCAAATCCAAACTGAAGCAAGTTCAGAACACTTTGTTTTCTGCTGTTCAATTGACGCAGAATCTGAAAGATAAGTGATTTAAACTGCTGAATGTTTTATCAGGTAACTGCGAAAGCCCCAAATATATATATACTGAATATATATATATATATATATATATGACTCTTATGTCCCTGCACAATGAAACATTTATTCATAGAAAATATTGATTAAAAACAGTGAGAACTACTGACTCATTTCATATTGCAATAAATTATAGAATCAGAAATGTGAATGTCACCATGTGACATATTGCTGTGATATTTTTACTGCTGTGATGTCCCGATGAAGCCTTGATGTTTCCTTCCAATCTCTCCAGCTCATGAAACCCATTAAACAAAGTGCAGCAAAGCACATCAAGCGAGCACATTTGCTTTTTATTCTCAGTTGTGACATTTTTGGCCATCACGTTTTCACCCTGCAACGACGACGATAAGCAAATTTGATTTTAAAATCTTTTCGTAACAACAAAGTCCTGACCTGCACCACTCCTCGTTCATATCGTTGGGCCGTGACGGCGCTGTAATTAGCCACAGAGTACGCAGTGGTGATGTAGAGGCCAGCGACTCTCTCAGAGGCAACACAACAATAATTAGAGTGTGTGGAAAAAAACCAACACGATACACAGAGAGATATGGTTCAGTGGGCAAATGAGACGGCAAATGGGGCATACCAAACTGGATGAAGAACACTCAGCATCTGTGTGTATGTGTGTATGTGTGTGTGTGTGTGTGTGTGTGTGTGTGTGCTGGAGGGAGGCCCGTATGTGTATGTTAATTTACATTTACATGCAAGCATCCATAAATGTATCTCATGTTATCTTAGAGTATGAACCAATGTAAATGTGTGACCGTGTTATGTAGCCCTACCATTACTGTATGATCTCCATATATATGTGTGTGTATGTGTTTATGTTGTGTATGTGTTGGGCGTGCTAGGCAAAAGCCAAGCTGGGCACTTGTGAGAGAGCCCTTGTGTTTGCAGGAGGCAGCAGCTTCTTCAAAAAGCTTTTCCCATGAAGTCATTAACATTCATTCACACAGGCAGCCTTCCATAAACAGTCATTAGAGGAAGAACACTTACTGTACCGCCGGATCGCTGAGCCTCTTCACACATCACATCGCCGTCTTATTCCTAAGTCACCAATTTAATTTGAAAATCTATCAGACGCTGTATGAAATAAATACTCTCAGCCTGTGGTGGAGCTCCAGTTTGCAAACTTTTTTCTTGTAGAGCCGAGGACCCCTGGATAGAGACATTTCATGCTGCAATCACACACTTTGTTTTCTTTGTTTTCCAGAAAGGAAACATTTATTTTGTTGCATTTCTGTTTTGGGCTTGTTAGCCTAATTACTGCCTAATTTAAAGTGAATCAGGGCTTGTAAACAGAGTTTTAGTAATTTCACAGCATTTCAGCTCTGAATAGAAGAAGATAGAAGATATACTTTATTAATCCCAAATGGGGAAATTCTGTTTTTCACTCAATGTTTTACACACACACATAAAATACAGTCATGCACACGCAAATGTGGAGAGATGGTGGAGCAATGGGCCACTACATAGCGGCGCTCCAGGAGCAATGAGGGGGTTAGGTGCCTTGCTCAAGGGCCAAGTACCTACAGACTGAGCTACTGCCACCCCTAAATAGAAATAACTCTTTCTGAGTGTCTGGGGTTTTCAGTCACTTTTTTGGTTCAGTATAGGCAACACGACTACTTGGTAAGGTCCAGTGTTTAAGTTTTAGGGGGCTCTATTTGCTGAATATGGCAGAAATGATATTTAATATTCATAGGTATGTCTTCATTAGCGTATAATCACTGGAAAATAATAATTGTTGTATTTGTCATCTCGTTTTTATTGACAGAATACGCAGTTCTTCTTCCACAGAGGCCGCCATGTTGAACCACCATGTTTCTAGACCCAAACAGACAAACCCAACACTAGCTTTACATAGGACCTTTCTTTTTTTGACTGCTGTAGTTTCTCTTACAAGCTTCCCACATACCCCAAATACGTACTAGAGCGCCAAATGTGGATTAATCTGCTGCTAAAAATAATGCCCAACACTTGATAAAAACTTGAGGTGAGGTGTTTTTAAAGATTTACATCTTCAATAGGAACCAGTTGGCTTCAGGCAAGTCAGAAAGTGTCGGTTTTTGTTTTTTCCTGGGTTTTGTTGACAATAGAAAAGATAGAGCAGTCGAGCCTCAGGCCAGATTTGATTTCATTCCGCTCAGCTCTCCAAGCATATGGACGAAGGTGTCAATAATCCATCATTTTCTACCCATAAACTCTTGTGTTTTGGGTCATTTCCTGCAGATGGCCTAGATTACATTATCATGCCAAACAAACTTTTTCTTGGAAGCAGGCTGAGAATCCCATTTTATACAATCTTTGGTGCTGTTGAGTTTCAGGTGGCAGTGACCTCTCCTGAATAAATTAACTTATTCAGTGTTAAGTGCACAGGTACCATGGGGCTTTTTTAATTTCGTTTTCATGCTGATTATCCCCAAACAAATTTGTCAGAAATTAAATTACTACACAAGGCTAACCTAAAGCCTAGCCACTTTACCCAATAAGTAATTCAGCCTTGATTACAGTATAAAAACAACAAATCAGCTGCTACAAATTGAAAAAAAAACAAGATAGCACAAATAAGAGTTAGCCCAAAGGTGTTGTTAAAATTAATTAGTATGTTAACAAGGAAGCGAGAGTTATAAGAGTATTGATTAACTGTCATATTAGTTCCTTTATCCCTCCAGGCGGAAAGTATCACATCAAAACCACATGACAGTAATTAATCTGGGATAGATTACAGTGTAAATGTGAGTAAAACAAATCCGCCCCACAGTAAATTAACAGTTGCAATGTTTAATGAGCAACATTTTAGCCTCATAAATTAGTTTCAATTGGGATACATTTGAAAGCTTAAATAATAAAAAAAGAGCTTCTTCCTTCTCCCCACGTACCTGCCTAAATCAAATTAGGCTCTTGTTGCGGTGTAATTACATAATTTAGATAACAGACATTTTGAAAACTCTTGACAAAAAAGGGCACCCACTGAAATTCAAGGACTGTTTTCAGAAGGAAAAAGAAGCCAAATTCCACCCAAGCAGTCCTGCAAGCCCCTTTCAGCCTCGTTAAAGCAGGTGAGTGTTTATTCCCTTCATGATAGTGACAGCTGAAGACAGACAGGGAAGGGGGCAGAGAGAGGGGATGACACACAGCAAAGGGTTACAGGTCGGATTTGAACCCTGGGCCGCTGCAGCAAGGACTCAGCCTCAGTACGTAGGTCGCCAGCTCTACCCACTGAGCTAACCGGGCGCCAGCAGGTGAGTGTTTTAAATGATGTTAGAAGCTCTTCTGTTTTTCTAAAGCTTGTTTAAAGGCCTCTTTTTCCACATGGAGTGCCCTTGGCAGCTCCCTGCAGACTCTAACTTGGGGAGTGTATCCTCCCTCTCTCTCCGCTCTGAGCGATCCCTCTAGCCCCATTTACTTTAACTTTATTTAACTAGGATAATCCACTTGGTGTTAAATTGTTTCCCAGGGAGCTATGCTCCAAAATTGGTCAGCTTGAACTGGAAATCTGCAGATGTGGTAAACAGAATAATATTGATGCAAGTTTAATATTTCAGTGCTGCAGAAAGTGTTCATTTATCATCATATCAGAATTTATAGCCTTTGGGAGGGAGAGCCTATAACACAGTGAAGCACCTTCTGAACATATTAATGTATTGATCATATACAGTCTTTTGATATTGATAGGGACTGATACATACACCACTGACAAATGTATGTTTGTTTTTATAATGTTTGCTACATGTTGCTATTTCCATAACCAAACCAGCATTGATTGCTGGACTGCTGGCATATTGTCTAGACACGCAGGGCTCCGCAGTCGAGTTAGCAATAATAAATCGACAACAAATATTTTATAAACCTGAGTGAAGTTCACGTGCAGTAGTAAAAGTATGTTATCCTCACCAGATGCTAGTTTCAGCCGAGTACTCACTCAACCGTTACCACATTTAACCGGCTGTAGGAAAGTAGTAAGTTTGTGCAAAGTAAGTTTGCGTTTTTTATTCAACACATGGTGGCTTTACTAAACTGTCCATAAGTACTCTACATGCTGAACACCTTCAGCGCTGTTTAAAATGCAACTCCGCCGTCTGTCCATCACAAAATGATGCCCAAAAGATGCCAGCCGGGGTACTAAGCAGGAGTTTAAAGGCTCCAGCTGACAAAAGTATCAGCGTTTCCATCAGTTTGAACCTCTGGCTACTGAAAATATAACCATCTGTTTACATTACAGCCGGAAAGGAATCAATATGTCGCCTTAAATCTTTTTAAAATCCCTTTCTCCAGAGTTTAAAATCAATCTATAGCTAGATTTTGTGTCTTAGTTTCTAACAAAATTCTTATTTCCTCAGCACCTACACTATTATACATTATTATATTTAATTACACTGTATATAGCTCAAATCAGCCTTAATTTAATACGCTCTAATAGAGAAAACTAAAGCTAATTAAAGAACTCTCTCTCTCTGCTGGTTATTTGCACACACGTACTTAGCCGCGCTTGATTTACCCATTTTCCTGCCTATAATAATTCTTGTTGACAACAAGTATTGGCAATATTCACCGTATATTTGGAACATTTTCAGCAGTTCACCTAATGAGGATAAATCGAGCAGAACTAAGCCTCCCACAGTTGCAGCGACATACAAGTGAGCGCTCCATCACATCGTTAGTGGCTTCCGAGTCAAACCGAGTCAACGTTGTTATGAGGCTCAGGGGCAAAAGTTAGAGAGCAGGAGAGACAGGAGGACAATTGATTTATCTGTGTTCACATGGATGGATCATATAGGGGCGAGACTGTACGTACGGGTGAGTTTGATTCACTGTATGTGTGTCCGACCCGGCTAAAGCCCTAATGAGCTGTGTTTGATTTTTCTGTCAGTTTGCTGTCGATGAAACCTCCATGGGGGAAAAAACATCTCTTCCTGATGCCTGTTTCTCAATATTTAAAGCTGTGATAAGAAAGATTTTATAACCACAACAGCAACACACAGTTTGAAAGGGGGTTTTGATCAAAAACTCGAGCTTGACTTGATCTTTCACAAAGTGAGATTACCAGACAAGCAAGGTAACTTTCATCTCAACCCCATATTATTCTCTCTCTGATTTCTGACCCAGGTTAAATCACCATGGTAACCTTGCACTGTATGGCTTACCTGCTCCGAAGCAGCTCAGTTCAGGGGATCGGATCCGTGCTTGGACTGGAATAAAAAAACAGTGTCCTACGTTACATACACAAGCAGAATTTGGAACTCTTGTTTTCATTAAAGATAAACTCTAGTGTGAGCGAGCTGTACATCGCCAGGATCCTGCACAGAAAGTCAGCATATGGAGGTGGTGGGGTGGATGGATCCAGGGATTGAACCCAGGGGACTGCTGCTTGTGTCCTGTGTGAAACCAAACATAAACTTTGAAATAACTTTAAGTTACGTCAGGTACGTTCCTGATCCTAACCTAAGTAGTTCCATTTGTGCTCAAACACAACCAAACTGCGACCTTACTTTTTTGTCTTTATTTTCAAAGTGTATCTGGACGTTGTATATGTATTATTGCTAATTCGACCACGGAGCTCCGAGCGTCCAGAAATGACACTAGAGGGGTAATATTTTGAAGCGTGAGGTCCCTGAACAAGGAGCAGTATTTGAAACATAAGTTTTAAATAAGTAAGAGAACTGACTTTTTGAGTCAGTTAATTTAATATTGGTAATCACTGAATGAGATAATGAGTTAAATATTTAACTCATAAGAGAAAAGTATTTTGAAATGTGTCTGGCTTAAGAGGTTGACTTTTATCAAGTAGAAAGTTGACCAAAGTTATCAGGAATTTAATGTAGTGCTACATTTTAATTCCCCATTATCTCCAGCAGTGGTTGGTTGATCATTATTTGGAGCTAGTGTAATTATTAGTGTGCAGAGGGAATCTTTTGAATAAAGAGTCTTATTGCTGAATGCCAATAGGAAACAGTGGGCATGTTCTTTTATTCAGACAGTTTTCAAGTTTCATTCTACAAAATTATTTTCTAGTGAAACAGTCACCACATGTCCCTTTGGGCTGCTGGGACATGAATGTTTTGGTCACATAAACTGTAATTTGTGTAATCTGAAGTTATACAGAAGTAACAGTGTGACTTTATAATTATCTCCCTCCCATTTAGTCATAATAACAAATTGTTCTTCATGATAGAATAATACAAATATCTACATTTACTTGACATATCAGCAGTGTATATTAAAGGGTAAGGTAGTTTGAGGCTGTATGAGGTAGTGTATTAGACAGGGAGAAGCAGACAAGAGTCCCGGGAGGAGAGCAGAGCACCGTACTGCTGAATTCAGGGTCAGCAGAAAGATGTATTTTAGCCACATAAAAAAAACTCTCTTTCACCTTAAAAATCAATAATAGTTCTCTGTGCACGCTATATTAAGAACATTTTTACCGCTTTACTTTGCCTTCAGACAGCCCTCATGTACCCAGTGTACCTTCAGTATCAATCTGCAAAAGTTCTGCAGCATTTCTGCATCATAATCACTCATTTTTGGTTTCTTGTATTTGTTTTCTCTTCCATAAACCACTATAACTCCTTGGGAATACGGAGGTTAGAGGTTGAATACCTGAAAGGGAAGGGCTGTCTGACAGCAAGGTAGCATACACTTCATACTGATACTAATTGTCTAAGGTGGGAGTTTTTTTTGGGGGGGGGGGGGTTGTGGCTAAATACTTTTCCTGCTGACCCTGTGTTTCACAGTGCGATCTTCCCTGCTGGGACTCCTGTCTGATGCAAGTAATATACTGACAAGTATCCTCATACAATCCTACTCTAAAAACCCAAACTATCCGTTTTAAGGCTTAGATGATATAACCATAACTAAAATAATATGCTAGAACATATATTATATAACTAATTAATTCATATTTGTCATATTTTAAGTCTTATATTCTCTTATATGGTTTAGTTTTGCTCTGTTGTCTTTAGATTTTTTATTGAATCATGTTATTTTTTCTGCAGCAACAACTTATCTGCACAGGGATCATATTTGAGGTTAAACACCCTCGTCTGGCTCTGATTCATTTGTTCTGTGAAATCCAGGGTTAAATGGAGAATCAGCTCAACAATTTAATGAAGTCATGACTCAAAGCTGGCCTGACAAAGCTCCCCGCAGCGTGAGAGACGCCGTTGCTGAGGCGTCTGCCTGTTTAAACTTTCAGGCCTACACTCTCTACTTTTCAGGCCGGCACAGTGTTTGGAAATAAAAATTCATGACCTATTGTAATTTTAAGACACTGACACTCCTCAGACTTTGCTGCACAAAACAGCCAGACTGCAGCTTAGAGCATCCACATTTTATTTCCATTGTCTTGTGACACAGAAACAATCTTTTAGAATCGTAATAAACTTTTGACTTTAACGGGCAAAATCTGCATTTTTTGGGGTGTTTCATGAACATAAGTAAGTCTTACACTGAGGATGAGTCAGGAGATAACTCCATCACTGATGAAGACCTTGAGATGCTGCTGAAAGCTAGTAGCTAGTAGTAGAGATTTTTATCTAAAACAAACTGTCTGCTTAGCTGAGCACTGAGGATAAGATCAAAATACAATATATTAAGATAAGATAATCCTTTATTGGTCCTCCAGAGGGAAATTTCAATTTGATTAATAATTAATAGTTAAACCTGGTCTATCACAGTGTGGTTTTGCTGTCACTAATCTCGATCGTCTACTGTTAACTCTTCTGTTGAAGCTTCAAAACTCACATCTCTCCTATTACTTAAACCTCAGTACTTTACCAATAACTTCTTGAATTAACCTTTTAGTAAACTGCAAACCCCATTTTGAATCTACATTATCTGTTTTTGTTGTACGTTGGTTGTCTGAGGGACGCCGCGTTCCTTTTTCACAGGTCTCATCAGTTCAGGGTCCATTTAGTGTAACCTGAAGTAAAGCTCTTAAAGCTCATAATATCCTCGCTGTGTACACGTAGGCGAGCAGCTGCAATGCAGACCGTATTGTTCACATACTTTCCTGTGTACTTTGTGTGTACCAGAAGGAATAAAACATCTTTCCACACAGTGAGGGACCAGGGTCGAATCATCCCTGGACAATGTTAACATAATGGTGAAATTCAATAAATGCAATATTGTTAATAAAGTTGTTTCATGGAAGCTTTACGAGTTACTCTTCAGTGTTTTCCGCAGTGGTGGAAAGCACATTTACTGTAGGCCAACTTAAGTACAATTTTGAGGTACTTGTATTTCAATTGAGCATTTATACTTCTACTACATTACATGTAATGTGCAAATATTATTTTATTTGTATTTATATTTTTACTCCACTACATTTATCTGTGTAGTTACTTTTTAGATATAGATTTAAAAAGCAAAACATACAGTTTTATTCAACACAGTGTTAAATGTTAAACCAGTGGTTTCCGACCTTTTTGGCCTGCGAATACGTAATAAGATAAGGTAAAGTAAGGTAAGTACTCTTCGTCTTCAGATATGTGCCTTTTGGATGCCGTCACCAGTAAATAGTGGAATCTGATTTGTGTTACATCCTGAGAGAGAAATGGAGTCGGTGTTAATAGCATTACTGTGGCTAAAAGGGCACATAGTGACTGTCAGGACAAACCACAGCGATCACATCTGTCTCCTCTGCAGATCAGCACTGACGCCCTGCTGTTTCAGATTCACCTCCCCTCCACTGCCTCCCCCTCCCCCCCGTCCATCTTCTCATTAATCACGCTTCACCTTTCTGTTAACTCTTGTCCTTCCACAGTCTCCAGAGAAACCAGGAAATGTCAGCAGGCCCAGACAAGGCCACATCGCCACAGTGGAGATGAGACTGGGCTGAAATCACAGGGCAGTTAGGCTGCTTTAACGCTAAGACTCCACTCTGACAGGTTGCTCGTGTCATTAAGATCTGACACTGAAATCTTATTAAAAATATTTCAGTTTATCACACCTTGGACCTTATTTTTATTAATATATAAATATAATATTAATATATAATGATCGTTCGTAGAAGTTAAGAGCGTTTCTTCAGCTTCTACGAGAGATTCCCAAAGCACTTACTCATAAGTACTTACACACACACCCACACGCCGCCGGGAGCTTCTTATTGCCGGCTGGCTGTGGTCCTGGAGATGATGCTGATCTCTGAGTGCAGCTGCAAACAGCTGTTCACGAGAGCAGCACCCGTGCTTCATCTTCTTGCTCTTCACAAGTTAGTCAACGAGATCAGAGAGATAAAAAAAAAGGTGCATGATTAAATTATTACCCAAATAACGATCTGTGTGTACATTTACCCATGGGGAGTATCTAAAATCTACATCAATGCATTCTTTCCAATGGCCAACATTGGCGACTCTACTTTTCAATTGATTCATTACCTCAGTAAACACTTTCCTAACGAGTTGAGGGTCTCAATTGCTAGTTAAATAGACAATAAAGCAGGGTATGCTTTTGGGAGTGGTGGTAGCAAGCCATTTTTTCCTGCTTGAAAGCTGAGTGAACACCAAGCGCAGTCCCATCCGCAGTACTTTACACACCAGGTCCACGCCCTCATCCAGATATGGTCACTTCTGGCTCCAAAACACCAAGATGGCGACGGGAATAATGCCAGACCTGAGGCTTCAAAGTGGTTGTCCACA
>NW_023340268.1:2593851-2595754 GCF_004916995.1 Morone saxatilis
GAGAGCCAAGACAGCCAGCCAGCACCACCGAAGTGCGCAGAGCCCAAGCCACACAACACACATCTCCCACGTGTGTGTGTCGAGCTGTGGCGAAGCGACGACACAAAAATTTGACGTTGACGTATTTTTGACGTCGACGCATCGCTACAGGCCTAGTTTACACTTTACACTCACAACTCGTAACATTCTCAGGACTCTGTTGTGCCCGTGTGTTCATCCTGATTATTAAAGTACAGCTGTTTTCATATTGTCATATATTGGCTGAGGAATTATTACTGACATTTTAGGTATTCTCGTGTTCCGTTTTACTTCAAAATAAGTGGTCTTAAAAATCTAAACTGTTTGTTTGTTAAAAAGCTGTTTGATGTGTTTCTGTCCCATCGGACTTTGCTGTATCGATGTTGCTGTGCTCCCAGATCTCAGCAATTATTTGAATGAATACAATGTTCATCTTTAACAGAGAGAAATAATGGAAAAAAATGCAAAAATGGAACCAAAGTTGCAATTACCCTGAATATATGAACTCCTACTCCTCCTAATTACTTGCAGAGTGATTGCAGCATTGCATAAGATGTGTTTGTTTGTGTGTGTTTGTCAGTTTTATTCTGTCTCCACTAGTCTGATATTGGAGCAAACCCTTAAAGTTAACCGAGTTTCTCATCGTCTCTTCAAAGAACTTTACTTTATATATGTTTAAACCCCTCCACAGATTGTCAGCAACTAAAAAGGAGAGTTTTATGGATTGTATGTAACGTTGGCAGTATGCAACACAACTACAGTACATGTGCATACTGTATGTGAGCACAGACATACATTACATTGCCCAGCTTCTAACGATGCACGCATGGTGGCATTCATTAGCGAGATATCGGTGTGTAGACCTCACACTGAAATCACCGTGATCGAGGTCCCACAATGCATTTCTGTCTAATAGAGACCCCACAGAACCCCTGATAGCAGCAGCCTGGAGACAATTAGATCAGAGCGCCTGATTCCCTCATCAGTATGCTGCCACTGACATTTCACTGCCTGTGTGTCACACACACCAAAACACCAGAGCTGTCAGGTATGGAGGGAGCTGTGTGCGTGTGCGTGTGTGTGTGTGAGACAGAGAGATGAGCTACTGTCTTTGTTTTTAGGATTATATTTCAGTATTTACTATTTCAACTGGAGTGTTTCTTCTTTTCTTCCATCCTTGATGTTTCCCCACAGTTCACACTCTTAAATAACTGAAGAATAAAAATGGCCCTGCACACCTGTGATGTTTCCTTTTCAGGTGCTCACATGGTGTTAAAGCATAAAAATACTAATTATACTAAAATATCTAACACAATATATATAGAAATAGAAAATGTATATAAAGGTATACACATATAAGTAACAATAAAAATGGAAATATAATAAGAGAAGTATGTACCATAGAATACAATATATGAAATATACATAGAAATGGCTCTGCTCTTGGAGGGAAGAATAGCCCCTCTTATCACATATCTGAAAATAAAAAAATAATTTAACAATACGAAATATACCACATAAAGACCACGTAATTAACAGCGTAACACTGATTAAGTATTAAATATCAGGCAAAGTATCTTGATACAAGGGAAATATTCTACAACTGAAATGCACCTAGACTGTGAACAGAAACATATTTTGCTGAGCCAGGCCTCCTCTCCCATAAAAAGATTAGACCGTATTAGCAATAAGCAGCTCAGCTGTTGATTCTATTATGATACCAAAAACCATAAACCAAGTTTGAGTAAATTCTCCAGCGATTGGCTAAGTAGTTTTCAAGAACCCCCTGAGGTAACTACAACCTGCCAGAGGATACAGGAGTATTCAGATTTATCACTCTGCACATTAGCAACAGAAAACACTGCAAGAACTGTTTTAGTTTGTT
>NW_023340268.1:2595829-2619848 GCF_004916995.1 Morone saxatilis
CAGCAGCAATAACACCTTCAAGCATGCAGACGCCATGAATACCAATAATTCATGCTGAACAGCAACATCACAGCAGCGAGGCTGAACCGACAACAACGCAGCCTCAAAGCTCACTGGCGCTGCCAAGCACACACAGCCTGTATTGAGCCAAAACATGCAATGCCACAAGTAATGAATGAAAACACCAGCAGCACAGCAGCAGATACTTATCTAAGAGCCCAAATCCAACCGCTGACTGCAGTCCTGTCCTGATATCTAGAACTATTTGACCAGCTGATCACCGCAGGCAGCACCGCCATTTGTTATCAGAGCATCAAAGTCTTTTTATCATTTAAATGGGTGAATTATATTACCCCCCCCCCATAACATGTTTATTCCTGCTGTAGCTACATTTGGTCGTTTTAATATGAGGCCTTATCAGATCACTCTCTAATGTGGCCAGCCCCAAGAGACCGTTTGAGGAACTGCAGTTTTTGTTACTTTTGGCTTCATTTGCCAACCACAATTAACACACATAACTGTATATTCACTGTTTACTGTTAAACAGGTTTAGCAATACATCACCACCTTAAAATAAATAACAAACACAATTACACAATTTAGGACTTCAGAGTTTGTTACAATGTGTTTTTTCCTTCCTAAAACAACATTTGGTTTTATAATCTATGAGATGGTTTCACCATCAGTTGCTGAGGTCTGGGTAATGCAGCATGTCTGCAATGCAACAGACCTGGAACATGGATGATCATACAAAAAGCCCAATCTAACAGACTGAGGAACAGCTTCTTCCCCAGTGCTGCAGCGGTGCAGACTGAAAGACTGTGATATCACCAAGCTTCTCTCTTCCCTTCACTTCCAATCCCTCCTAAATGAGGGTATTGACATGATTAATAGGGATGATGTCTAAATGTACCTAAATAAGACCTTGGTTGTAATATTCCTTTAATAAATGGGGTTCATGTTGACAGACTGATATATTAGACCATATGACATGTTTCATTTTTATAAAAGTAGATAAATAAAACCCTGGTAGAAGCGGAGGTTAGTTCAAGGTTTGTGGCTTTTTATATTCCTTCACTGTCCTGCTGTTTGTGGGCAGTGAATACAAACACTATTTTGTTTGTTCCCACACACACACACACTCACACACTCGCCCATTCCTGTGGACGATTCACCGGTCGGAGGAGGCGTTTAGTGATTGAAACAGTGGCTGGGATCAGGTGGAGCTGCTGCTGAAGGTTATTTGAGGGCAAAACGGAGCCTCAGAGAGACATTTAGAGTGACGTCCATCCACAGCGAAGACGGAGAGCGAACGACAGCAACAGAGTGTGACAAGTTAAACTCAATCTGAACTGCCTGTCTGCAAGCACACCACACACACACACACACACACACACACACACCACACCGGTGGAGGTATTTGATAATATCCATTAATGAATTCAAGAGTCTCTCCTCTCCCTCGGCGTCTGTTTGGACAGAATCTAAAACAACACAAATCACGTTTGCCAAAGGTTGAACGTGGCCTCGAGACAGCGCCTTCAAAGTCTGTTGCATTTGATAAAAATCCTAAAAGATGGCCATACAGTTTTTGACAATTAAAAAATATAACCCTTGTGAAAGTGTCTTTCCAATGTGCCTCCGGTCTGGGTTTGCTTGCCTTTGAAACCCAAGAGAAACAACGTCCTGTTTCTGTTAATTTTTATTTCTGCTAGTTCGGTCATCAGCTGCCCACACAACATAAGACCTTGAGTGTCCACCAACCAGAAGTGAGAGCCCAATCAACACAATTTAACAACAACCCTCCATCTGTGTAGAACATTTTAAAATGTGTATTGTTTAAGTTAGAACCTCACAATTTTGGGGGAATAAGTGTTTACTCTGACAAAACAAGTTCCAAATAGCTTCGATTCTATTTTTAATTCATTCTGTTTCATTCAACAGTCCCTCCTTCAGATTCTGGTCAGCAAAAGTAATATCAATTTGCCACCAGAAATGGGACTAAAAATGGTCATGACTTATAGAAATATAAAAAAATAACAAAACGTCCAAACACCAAGTTAGCGTACTAGCTGGTGGACACTTAAAAAAGGTTTTTCTTCTCAGGAGTTCCGTGAGGACTAAAACAGAGCAAAAAGGAGAGTAATATGTTGGATATACACTTAAAGAAAGTAACAGTACCAGAAACACAAGTCCGAATTAAAGTTAAGGTTGCTGTGTCTACTGAACTCGGCCTTTCCAAAGTGGCCAAAAATATATTTAGAAGCAGCTTTAAGTCTGAAACGAGTGAGTCTCTGGACTTTTGGTCAAAAAAAAGGTTTCTCCTGTAAAATATTATAAAATTGTATTAGTATGAGAAAGTAACCTCATTCATTGTCAGGGGTGAAAGTGTTTTAGGTGGTAAACAAAGAGCAGAATCAATTAGCTTGCCAGTTAACAACTCACAGTTAAGGATTGGGCTTATAATCATTGTCCATTTGCAGTTGGAGTTGATTACATAATTACTGCTGCTAAATGCTCAAACTGCTCCTGAAAATGATGCCTGCTTTAATTTTCAAGTTTAAATTGCTGGTATAATTGGCTTTGAGCAAGTTCTCAGGTAATGATCTTCTAATAAGTTCACATCTCCAACACATCCAATTTGTGGTCTAAATTAACAAAGAGCCGCCACATGTATTCATTTTAAAGAACGACATGATGACAACCCTCCTTTACTCCAGTATTGAACAACAATTCAGTGTTTGATGCCTTCTTCTGTTTTCCATCCTATTGTTGCTCTGTCCCTTCCTAATACTCTACATCTCCTACAATGTACTAAATCTCTCAACGTTATACGCTCAATTTTATGTGTTTTCTGTTTACAGCCCCCAACCACCAGGAGGCAACTGCAGCTCCCTGATTTCAATGTATGCTGTCTACGCTGATGATGAGACTTCTAAGGCAGTAAAGTGAGTGGAAATTTGGGGTGGGGACAATTTCCTTTAGAATTGGGAGGAGGCTGAAAAACACACACACACAACCACCAACACACACACACACCAACAACACGACACATTTGCCTGAGTGGTTTGTCAAGGCCAACCAAGTGGGACTAGACTGATGACAGCAGAAGTTTAAAGAGGCAAGGGGGAAAGAAGTGTGTTTCCTGTGTACAATTAAATTGAAGTTTGTTAGTGACTTATAATTTTTTTTACTGTCCAAATTTGTAAATTAAATCTTCTTGTGCCTGATTATTGTCTCGTTCCCCCCCTAAAAATATTTAAATATACTAATGAACTTGTTAAGTAATGAGTAACAGCCTGATGGGGGAAAGGGTTAAGGCGATAATACCTCACTTCAATGAAATAACTTAGATAAAAAAAAAGGAAGAAGCATACAGAGCTGCCCTTAAATGTGTTGTGTGGTGTGTGTGTGTGTGTTGTTGTGTGTGGTGTGTCGTCTTTAGATCCAGGGAGAATTGGGTGAAAGGTGAGTTCAATCCTTCCACCTCGAGCTCAAATGGAAAACCGATTGGCTGGACATCCCTTCTCTCCTCTCTCTCTCCCACACACACAACCAACACACACACACACACACACAAACACACACACCCAGGTGAACAACTTTCATAGTAGCGTGAATCTAACATGTAATCTCCAGTGTGGTTCTAATTTGCCCACCAGTGACTCTCTGACTCTTCCTCGACACTTCTACAGACAATGGTGTCCACTTTCTGTCCTCATGTACATACACACACACACACACACACATACACACAGTCATCATGACTCTTTTTTTATTTTACTTAAAAAGCTTACAAACCTTTATATAAACTTGGTATTTTTTACACTGTAATGCGATTTTTAAACTCAAATGTGTTGAAAAACTGATTACATCAAAATAAAATCAAGTTTGTGTTAACTAACAAACTTCTACAAATTATTCATTAAGCAGCTTTAGTTGCACTTTTACGTGACACTTAGTTTTGTAAGTTACAGAAACATTCCTGATTAAGTAATTTTTACAAGCTATTTTGTTTTCACAGTATAAATAAAAAAAAAACTGAGTCAGTGTCACTTAAAATTACTAAAACTACTTGATCAACAATGTTTTTTAAACTTACAAAATTAAGTTAGTTTTACAGTGTAGGGGGTAAAAGTTGTGAAATCCTTACACAGCAACATCATTTTTACAGAGTTTACAGCTGAGATGCCACCTCAGTAATGACAGCTTGTTTCTATCAGTCTCCTTCTCCGCTCATCTATGAACATGTGATTAAAGCTTTAACACTGATGGCTATTTGTTGACTGAACAGTGATGTAAACTGCGGCTTGACAAAGAAACAAAAGTTGAAACTTTACCTAAAGAACTCTTCAGGAACAGCAAATATATCACAAAGTGAAAGACCTGAATATAAATACTGGTGCCTGGTGATTTGTGCCAATTAAATTTACCTTAAAGGACCAGTGTGCAGGATTTAGTAGCTTATCCAGTGGTGAAGTTGCAGACTGACCCTCCTCTTCGAAGCGCAAAGGAGAAACTACGCTGGCAAAAAAAACGACTGCCCCCGTCTAAAGCCAGTGGTTGGTTTGTCTGTTATACTGTGGTTCAACATGGCGGACTCCATGGAAAGCAACCTTGAGTGTCTGTATTTATAAAAGGCTCATTCAAGTAAGAAAAACACAATAATTCCTATATTCAGGTGATTATACAATAATTAAAACATACCTTTTAATATTATACTCCATGAATGTGACACACTGGACCTTTAAAACAAACAACTGAGGGATTTAGCTGCATGATATGAAGTGGCCTTGTTCTCTGGGACTCCCCCGGTCTAAATACATTCAGCAGTAGGGTTACAGGGAACTGGCACCACCCGGCACAGCTCGGCACAGTGTGGCACACAGCAGGCCGATGTAGCACGCTTTGGCTCGGGGTATCGGCACCAGCTTGGGCAGATGGTCTGCGGCGTGACAAGGGGGAGCTGGTGACGCAAACATCGGCGAACAGCTGAAACAACCCACTAGATACAGGTGGTGAGGTGATCCACTCCCACACACACACACACACACACACAGAGGGGCGCACAGACCGGGCGAGTGTGTGTTACATAACTGAGGGTGGGGGGCTTCACTGTGTCATCTGTGCAGGGAACCTACGATTCATAGCAGTAGTCATGGAAACACACACGTTAGGACACGCAACCATTCAGACACACGTGTTCAGAGAAAAAGCTCCCACGTAACTGCACATACTGTACACGCACAAACACACTGTCACTGTGGAGCTGATGTCTGGACATAGAAGCTGTCAGAAGGGTCTGAGTGCCTCCCAATGGTCTGCTGTTGTACTTTCTCTTCTTTATTATAAAACATCTCACACATACAGGCAGACAGGGGCACAGTACAACATCACAGGAATTAGGTAATATAGATAAAATGAGCATACTTCATCAATAATAAACTGAACTTCAATCTTACGTCGCAATGAGGGGGGAAAAAACAGTATTCACAATTTTATTGACAAGAGGAAATTTAATATTACATTTCAGGCTGCAGGAAAACGTGGATGTAGCATCTGTGGGTTTTTTTTGGGGGGGTTTACCACCCTCCACCGAATCCGGCCTTTGGCGACAGTGCACAGCCTGGGTGGAGCTGAAGAGGGACAAGCATGCAGCAACCATGACGGCTGACTGTGATAGGCTGAGACACCAATCAAAACGCCAGTCACGGCAAAATGATGGTTATTAAAGGAAAAGGTTTTTTGAGTTGTTGTCAACAAATTCCATGAAAAGACCAAAACCAAAGATGGAAATACATCTCTCAAATCTCTCCAAACCCATAATGTACATGTAGTTTATTTATTTGCACATGCAGTATATACATACATATATAAATACATACACATATATATGTATGTATATGAAGATACCTCCCCTTTATAAATATAATCATACTTTAAAAAGAGAAAAACAGATGATACTATAACAATGTTTACCAGATGAAATATATTAAATCTGTGTAGTGTTATGGATCTTTGCTCTTTTATATAGTTTTATGAATAAAGATAATGTAGATACTGATTGTAGTGATGAAGGTAGTGTGATATATAGAAGAGAAGATAAATGTTTGTATTTTCTGAAGAGAGGAGCAGATGAGACGCATCTTTCAGCAGAGCTAATCATTCTCAATTTTTTTTTTTAAATCTTTAAAAAAAACATCTCACAAATATAAAGTTTCCTAAAACCAACACTAACACTGTTTTTTATAGCAAACGTTACTCGAACAGGAGGGAATAGAGCATTTTTTGGGGACTATTTTCAGCAGCGAATTAATACACATTTGGTCCTGTAGTGAGATTTGGGGCAGCAGGACGGTGTATTGCCCATTCACGCTAAAGAAGGAACATATTTCCCAGTGCAGCAGTGGGTGATTGTGTTTTTAATAGTATTTGGACAACAATACAGCTCTATGGCACAGAGGAATAAGACACACAGGCAATATTTGTACAATTATTTGTTGGTTTTGGTCATTTTCTGGGATTTGTTGACAAGATGAACCAGTCTCATCTTTTCTTTAAGCCTTAATATCTTCCTAATGGAGCAATACATGTTATAAGCCATCAGAAAACACATGTTAGAAGACATTAGCTATTGTAAATCTAACTTATAGTGTTTAACATTTTTCATTCATATTTTGTATTACCTTTTGTACGCACCTGTCTGTGCTGTTGGGATGTTTTTTTTCTACAGAGTCAACCTCTAGTAGCCAGGTACAGGTAAAAAGCACACATTAGCTTCAACAGTGTGGCAGGTGCCGCCTGGTTTGTAGTTTCATATCACACAGCAAGACACCAGAAAAGCTCTGTCAGTGAATAAGGATAAGCCTTTATTGGTGTTTGGAGGGAAAAGAAGCCAGAACACATATGCCATCATCCCTGTGGACAGCACACAATACTGGTGAGGAGTCGGGGTAGTGTTGCGCTCATGGGACTTGTAGTTCATAACAGTCAGTCACAACATGGAGAAAGTTATCTGAGAATCCACAAAATTGAAGGAGAAATAACATGGCTGTGTACATTATTATTCTTGTCATTATTACCCGCAATGCTGTTTTATCGTACAGCAGTAAATTGTCACCGCCACCATGTGAAGAGTGGGCCTCAAACGGCCGCCAGAAAAGGTTGCAACACGCTCAACAACACAGTTACATAGAAAAATAGCACTGTCAAAAAGTTTCTGAAACGTCTGTGAATCAAAAATCCCAGATATCAAAAAAGAAAAAAACACATGGCTTTCTTCTTCCACCAACAGATGGAAACGTAAGAAGCTCTGAGACTTTTCTTCCAGGGATTTAAATTCAAAAGTTTTTGTCTGTGTATCAGGTTTAAACAGATCCCCCCCCCCAAAAAAAAACAAATCAAACAAGAAAAAGGAAAATATATAGTGTGTAAATATATCAAGGATACAACTACAGCTCCCATAATACACCTGGGGTTCACTTAAGTCTGCGGATGGTGCCAACAGCAAACAGGCTCATGGGAAATCAAGTGAAAAGTTGTTCTGGGGAATCAAAGGGGATTTATGCAAGAATCAAATCACAGCTTACTTTGAAGAAAACAAGCTGTTCCATGAAACTGAAAAGAAATGTATAACAATAGCAATTATAATACTAGCGACTACAGCTGTGAAGCAGGCAACAAAAACTTTTAAACTTTTAAATGAGGTTTAGTTGCCATCTCTAAATAAACCGTTCACTAAACCCCTCCCCCAAACAGCAACTGTCCAATCATAGCTCAGCGACCGTAACTTTAACTGTAACATTAGCAAGCATGGTTAACTATATAAAGAAGTAATCCAATTTTGACTTTTTAAAGGAAATACAATAAAGCCAACTGCTGCAAAACAAGAGCAACACTGCTCCGCGTCTTCCTATGGTCGAGCAGGGACGTGTTTCTTTAGCCTCAGTGTTTCAGCATTACATCCTGTATGTGGTGCATATTTATGATCCCTTTTACAGAGGTCTCAATGACCTGGAAACATAAAAGTCAGCCGGAGAAAGAATAACATTAGCTTAATTAGCTAGTTGGCCACAACTGATGAAATCTTCCAGTGACATTTGCCTCCATCTTTTCTGCATCATTACACAGCATTACAGCACATTAGCATGATACAATGCATGTAGCCATCAAATGCATGTTTAAGACCCTTTTAAACGTTTCTCATTTGCATACGAGTCGGTCTCCAGCTGTGTTTTTACCGTTTACGACTGAGTAAATGTTAGTTAGCAAGCTAGCTGTAGCTAATAAAATCTAATGAGCAAATCTAATGAGAGGCTGCTTGTCCACTTATGTTTAAAATCAAGGTCCTCTTGTTTCAAAGAATACTAAACATTTTGAGTGGTTAATCTGTCGCTGTGTCCAAAATCAGTCCTGTTACCGATTGGTGTCCAAATTCTGAATGTGAATGACATTTTTTCTTTATTGTTTAATATAAATTTGCACGATGAAACAAAAAAGTTGCTTTCTGTATTGCGTCAATACGTTTTTAAAGACAGCTGTCAGTGATGACAAAATGACAGCGATTCATCCAAAATCTCCATTTCTTGCTCACCATTGAGTAAATAATGGAGTTTTTATTATGTAGAGATTTGTGAATGAGTGAACAACGGAGGGATTTCAGACACAGCGATGGAGTTGTTCTCATTTTAGCCGGTAAAACTGAAGATCGTGGACTAGATCGAACAAGCTGCATGTCTGACATTAAAGGAAATAATTCAGATTTTCGAGAGGTAAAACGCCACTAAAATGGAAAGCTTGACGGCCGTAGCAACAGTAACTGAAGGGGGCGGGGCTTAGTGAACGGTCACTTGGTCTGAGGAGAGCGTTTTCTGCCCCGTAGTGAGTTAGTAATAAACTGGGGTTTAACAGAATCCTAACAATAAATCCAAACAGCTCTGAAATGCAACAAGAAAAATAAAATATTACCCCCCCCCCGTCCCTCCCCCAAAAAACCAAACAAAACAAACCACAGATTCTGTGATCCAATCAAAGACTTTTTTGCGTGTTTTTTTTTTTAATACGTGTATTTAATACCTCAGACAAAAACACCTGAGAAAAAACTGACAAAATGATTCAGATGGGTTTCTCTGTAATATATTCAATTATGTATATTACAACTATAATCACATAATTCAAGCATATATCATATACATATATATATATCTAGTGAGAGAATAGTTTAATATTCAATAGTACAGTTGTATGGTACAGTAGCAGTAGGGTGCATTTCTCGTTTCTCATTGGGTAAAGTTTGAAGGAGAGGTATAGACAAGTGTTGTGTGTAAATCTATATACGATTTATCGATACAATATGCAACAAAAAAAGGAAAAATAAACTAAAAAGAAGGAATAAAAGACAAAGAAAAGGTATAGGCAGTTCAGTACTGTGTTTGAGATGTATGTATGTCTGCACGTGTGTGTGTGGTTGGGGTTTTTGTGTGTGTTTGTGTGTGCGTCAGGTGAAGGATCAGATCAGATCAGCACCATAGAAGTCCATAACAACATCAACAACAACAATAAGGGTTCAAACCTGGGTGAGGACTGTGTGTGTGTTTTCTGTGTGTCTGCATGCTGAAGGTTTCAGTCACTGTTCAATCTGGGCAAATCAACCCTAAACCAGTTAGTATTTCATTTTTGCACTTCCTGGACAAATTCGAGGAGTAAATAGAGAGAGAAAGACCGCAACCGTGTCGTATTATTGTTAACAAATTGTGTGTCCAAGTGTGCGTGTGAGCAAGACACCTAAACTAAATGCAAAAAACCTGCCAGCGAAATCCTCCACCTTATATTCCTTAAAAAACATCTGCTCACATCCAGCTGTTCTGATGGCTAATTACTTCCTTGCTTTCCTCTCTCTCTTTTTCTCCCCTTCACCTTCGAAAATAAAAGCCCTGCGATTGTTTAAAAAAAAAAAGAATCAGACACGGAATCAAATAGAAGATAACAAATCAAGTTCTTCAACGAGCCCACAAAAAAAAACAAACGAACACAAAAATTTCTTAAATCTATACAATTTTTGTTTCACCGTCTTCCTGCTAACGCCCCGCCCCCCTACCCCGCCCAAAGATGCCGAAAAACAATCGTTACTAAGATACCTGGCCTCGCCTCACACCTTGTAAAATACCTGATTCAACCGTGATACATTCTCTGTTGCGCCTCGGCCTCCGACTAACCAGCTCCGTGAAATCGAAAATAGATTATTTGTTGTTTAGCAAGAAACAGCTGGGAGGAAAAGCGTTTTGTGTGGCCCCGTGACTGTCCAGCTAACAGCCCCTCCCCGCCCCATATATAAAATATACAAAAGATTATCTCCAAAATCTTCCTCCTGACTATCTCTGCTAATAGAAAAATATACAATAATCCTATGTCAAAATCTCTTTGCGTTATGGACGAAAACCCTGCACCTCTTCCTCTTCCTCTTCCTCCTCTTTGCTGGACTAGTCTTGCCTTCCTGCCCAGTTCAAAAATATACATGTTTTTTTTGTCCTATTTATAGAAAAAAATTACACATCTGACCTCTCCTGGCTTGTATCCGTGCCTTGAGCTTAAAAAGTGAGATTTCACTGGCATAATGTGAATTCAACACCCTGTTTGAACTGGCCCGGAGCAGCGGCCGGGACGCACTACCTGCAAAAACGCCGTGCGACACCGACCGTAAGCACAGCACCGAGGGTGACGTAAGCTGCCGAGGTGACACAAGGTGTGATACAGTACGTTGTGTGGGTTCAACGGAGCAGCATGTACAAAGAGAGTCAAACTGGAAAAAACGGTGTCGCTGTGCTTTCCTGTCGTGCCATCCTGAAGCACAGCGCTCACACTAAAACACACTTTTTCGTGTTTGCGCCCGGTGTCGCACAGCGCTTACTGCAGATCTACGCCGGCCTCCTCCCCCTTCGCCACTTCAACTAAAGTGCTGCTGTTGTTGGGTTGCCTTGTACCCTTTTCTAATTTCCTCCTCCCCTCCCGCCCCTTCCTCCTTCATCTTCCTCTTGTTCTTCTTCCTCCTCCTCACAAGTCTCCGTGTCGACTCTCGTACTTGTTGATGATGTTCCTGCAGCGGCCCAGCTCTTTCCTCATGTCTGCCACCTCCTGGCGAAGGGCGGCGTTCTCCCGCTCCAGGAAGGCGGCGCGCACAGAGATCTGGTTCTCCTTCAGCCGCCGGGCGTCCCGCGAGCGCTTCGCCGCCTCGTTGTTCTTGACACGTCGGCTCCAGTACTTCTCGTCCTATCATCGGCGGCGGTGTATGGTATGTTGGGGTGTGTGGGGAGGAAGGTGGGGGGAGGACAGAGAACAAAAAAAAGAGGCGAGAGCGGTATGAGAAGGGTCAGTTGTGTGATGAGAGAGAAAGAAAGAAAGGAAAGGAAGGAGGAAAGGTGGCAACAGCTCAATACTCGTAACTGCAGAACACAAAAACCACAAGCAGCTGCCCGAAAAGACCAAATTAGGTCATTTTATACCATGGCCACGGAAAATATTCAAACATACCTCTTCTCACAAATTACAGTGTAGTAAAGAAATACAGGTTGTGTAAAGCTAAGGCTCTTTTTACCTGTAATTGGTGACCATTGTATAAGAGCAATAATACACTCAAAGATGTTCTAATCTAGAAAATAACATACGCTGCCTCATCCATTAGTTCCTTATATTGGAACACCTCCTCATGTTTTATTGCTTTCAGTACATATTGGCTGTCAACATGTGTGAACAGACACTAAAAGCTCACATACACACACACACAGACACATTACGAGACCAGAGCTTTCTATATAAAGACCTACACAGTTTAAAAGTTGTAAAATCAATAATATTCAATAATTGATCAAAGGTGAGATGGAGAATGATAATGACTCAAGTGAAAATAGTATTAATACATCTTCTGTCTTAACGCTGCTGTACAGTCCCGCCCTTCTGAGTGCTCAGCTGAATGAATAAATACTCGGCGCTGCAGATACAAACACCCTGCAGCCTCACAAAAGTCTGCAGCATTGTGTTTTTCAGGGGCACGAAAGAAATGTGCTGGCAGATGAGGGTCTCACGAGAGGAAGATTGGAAACCACTGAGACTGTTGTGTTAAACTTTTGAACTTCGAGAGCAAAATACAAGTGCAAATTGAAAGTAAAACCTTGTAGAGATCTCTATCTGAAAGATTTATGCCAGTGGAATGACTGCAGGCCCGACTGCTTCGTAGAGTTTCCTCAGAGAGCCTTTTACAGGATCTGTTTACATTTGGCAGAGTTCACATTCCATAATTAAACTACATCATTATCCTTTGCATTTTACGAGGAGTGATCGGTGCTTTGAGGTTAGCTTGTGCGCACTAATGTACTCTAATTCTCCTTAATGTTGGGATCCTGGAATACCTTTCACCTTTTGATCATAGCCAGAGTTTCCAACTCCTCAGTAGAAGGTTGGTATTAAACAAAGTGTTGAATCTAAAAATCATATTTATGAGGAGCTGCAGAGCAATCCGAGCTTCATCTCTAACTTTGGTCCAAGATCATTTTTCCAAAACCAGCGAACACATGATTTATAGAAGTGGCTACGGGTGAACGAGGCAAGGTGAGCGCCTTCATCTCTCCATAAATTACAAACGCCTCAGGAGCTGCAGCTGCTCCGCGCTGAACTATGAAAACATGAGCCATTGATCAGAGCTTCTCCTATTGTGCAATGAGCTGAGCATAAAATATTTTAGGACTCTCGTCAGGAGGCATCAATACTAGTGGGCGTCACGCTCCTTTAGTTTTTTCCACATCAGTACGGGAGCTGTCAGAGAACTGTGGCCTTTGTCGTGATGAAGTTCTGGGTTTGTAAGCTTCTGCTATGGCGTCTGCCTGAACTGAATACTGAAGGAAAACGTTGACCTCTTTTGATCTGTGAGTGAGTCTCTATCTCTAGAAAACTGTAAAACACAGCGTCTCTCCCTGGACTTTTATTTTAATTTAAATGTTCAGTCTTACAGAGATGATCATGTGAGGTGTGACTTACTTTTATACTGTTGTATTTTTTTGATTCTTTATTTATCTTATCAGAGTCCTGAAAACCAAATTTTCTCACTTTTATGGAAATTGGCGTCTATCTTGAAACACAAAAGATTAGGGGGGTGAAAAATGAAATTCGATTTTATAAAATATCCAATATAACTTTATTTTTAGATTTTATTACTGGAAAAAGTTGTATTCTTGCTCTACTTGCATTTTTTTATCCTAAGAAAGTAAGATTTTAGGGTCTCAAATTACAGATTTCAGAATATTTTTGAAGCTTTAAGACAAAAAAATCCTAAAAACTGCAAATTGAAGTGCTATAATGTATTCAATTAAATATGTAGATTTAAAACTAATCATGAATCAAAGTATGAAACAAGAAACAGATTTTCCTGAATCATCCACAAATATAAAGGTGAGATCATTATCATTTCCACCTGCCTGTATTTGCCTCAAACAGACCATAAAACCAGTAGAAGCACAGATATGTGAACCTACTCGATTAGTGAATAATCACAAACGCTGGTCTGTAGGACAGCAAAGAATTGTGGGAGATGTAGTACCTTCTGCTCATTTGGGACCAGCATCTTGCGGGCCTTCTTGATCATCGGCTGGGGTTTCAGCTCCTCGTCAGAGAAGCGGTGCCGCCGCGGGTCAAACGCCTCCTGGCCCGGCACACTGGACAGCGCCAGGTCTGCCGGGTCGGGGTCAAAGTTCACCATGATGTCGCTGCTGCCGTTGGCGCCCGCCGGAGGTCCGGGGGGTACCGGAGGGCAGGTAGAAGTGGGTGACGGGTCCTGAGGCACCGCCTGACCACCTGAGAGGGAGATAGAGAGAGAGGACTGTAATTACCTGCAGAGTTCAGCACAAAATGCATAAAGCTTTCATCCCAGCTTCCTCCTGTAGGGTCGGATTCACAGAAGATATTACTGTAATGGGATTCCGACCAATACGAGCTGTCAGAGTCAAACTGAAGTGCTAAACTCGATAATATTCAATAATTTGAATCTTGCAGGATGGGGAGTGTCAGCAATTAAGTCGAGTGAATGCGGTTCGAACTTCGATCTCCTTGGTCATTCCCCTGATCTGCTGATTATTCTATGCAGGCTGTTTTGTTATTATCGGCAATTTCTGATAGTCATATCAATAAAAACACACATAATTCATAAGAAAAGAGAGAAGGGGTGGGGGGGGAGGTCAGGGTTAGGTTAATTGCTGGTTTAATTGTCCGTACAGTTCCAGTGAATTATAATCTGTTTGACAGTCCATTCGGATGCAATAAACACAGAATCAGCAGGACTGGCTTAATTACTCGTTTAGTTGTCCAATCATCTAGTTTTATCTGCAGATTAGAGCCCATCTGCCCTCACCAAGGACGGCCGCATGTCAGAATGCAGCGGCCGAGCTAACACGCTAAAGATGGCGAGCTGATCACATCCAACCTCGACTTTCGGACGTGATCTCAGATTGTGTTTCAACCAGCAGAGCCAAAACATGGTAAGAATGTTGTTGTGGTGTCATTTCCTTTTTACAAGGACTACAGCTGGCAACTGTAAAGGAGCAGGCTGTACAAAATAAATATAAATATTGTTTTAGGGCATTAAAAGTACTTGATTTAAATCTATTCTATAACAGCACAAAAAAAACTGCCTAAAAATGAATAAAAAAGCTACATAAAAGGCAACTTGGTTGTGTTTCTTGTCCTACACAGATCAAACTCTGTACTATGAGGGTTTGGTGTTGAGCTCATCTACAGGCCGCTGGCTTCAAAGTCACATGTGCTGCACACTCGAGCCAAGAATGAGGCCCTCTGTGATGAGTTGACCATAAAGAGGATTACCCTATAGACAGCGGACAATATGTTTAAATTGAATTCAAAATGGAGGAGGAGGAGGAGGAATGCGAGTGCTTTTGCTTTTCTATCAAATCCGCCCACATCTTCTCCCTTAAATCTTTTTTTTGCACGTCTAATGACAAGTGAACAGCATAAGGCAGGAAACTACCAGCTTCTTCACTCTGCTGCTGCCTGCAGTCACCGCAGTGACGCAGACTCGCCACCGGGTGGCGGTGTCGAGTCAGAAACGCTCAGCAGGGCAGCGGGTTCACATCATGTTGGACTTACAACAAGCAGGAAAGATCAGGTTTGTGTTTAACCCTTTGTGGTGCGTCATGGGAGACATGATGATCATATCTGAACCACAACAAGGAAATAAAAGAAATCTGATCTGGAATCAGATCCCTTGTGCCTGCTGAAGCATTTAGCTCTATATATAGAAAATGTCAGAGCTGTTTTTTCCTCATCAGTCAGATTCCAGCAGGCTTTAATAGGAAGATGTTTCATGTGTGGCACAATAATAGTGTTAAACATCAGTGCTATGGAATGAAATAAAATAAAGTTTACAATAGGAAGCAGGAAGTCAAAAGATGATGTGGTGCATTATCAGTGTGACAGTGTGACATAAAGCTAAATCAGTTCAAGCTATTCCTGAGTGCTGCTACTAAATAGTGTAGCAGCGAATGTAAAACTCCTCTGTGATGCTTTTACCCGGAAGCTATTCTGCATTAGCGCTGCTTTTCTTTTCCGAATATAGAACCAAGAACAGCGAGTCTATTCACAGTCGTACCTCCATACCAGCTTATACTGCTGCTAATGCTGATTCAATTTAAATGTCTGATAACTGGGGGAAAAAAACAACAACAACAAGAAAACCAGATTTTTCTAAACGTTTCCTCTTTGGAATACAAGTGTTAGTTGAGCAATCATCCAGAACCAGTCTGAGCTCTATTGTGGCAGCATTTGTAAGACGCTTTTTTGGAGCTCCGGGCTCCGAGCCACAGATTATAAATAACTGCAGAGCTGGTGACCAATATCGACTGAAACTGTAGTGGAAAGATTTCAGATACTTGAGCAAATTAAACAGAAAAGAGACATGTTTACAGCACGTAATTTGCCTGGTTATTTTTTACCAGCAGAGATGAGAGGAAGTGATGTTGTCTCTTTGACAAACTCATCCAGAATCCCTCTCATTAATGATGGACTGTAAAGATTCAGCATGACTGACGCATCTTTATTTTAAAAGATCTAGTATCAAACCACAAAGCACAGAAATGTCCTCAGCCGTCAGGGAACCGGAACGTTTTGTTAAATATCAGTCAGAGCGGCACGACTGATGCTGATTTGCTACTTGACGGCTGCTGTGAGCTGTCAGTCATTTTATTATGCGAGTCGACCGCAGATACCACAACCAAAACCTCCACAGGCTCTGAGGAGTCAGACTGATGCTCCGTGGCAGGCGGGGGGTGGGACATTTGAGGGGAAGTAGAACGGTCGAAACACCCCCGTGTTCTCCCTGAAATCCAGCTGAAAACACTTGATTTCACACTGAGCGTGCAGTGCTTGTATAAGAGTGGGGAATTCTGGGTATATAAACTTTGTGAATGGTGGTTTTCAAGTTCAAACTCTGAGATAAAATCTGTCTTAAGTAGTGGAAAAAAAGCTGGACTCCTCAGAGACAAGCAAAGGAACCGACATTCACAGACACTTTTACACAATTTGTGAGTTTTGTGAGCAACTGAATAAAAATATATTCACGTTTCCTACTTGTGTCGACCACTACAAGGTATATCTGAATGGTTTTTGTCCCCCAGGTGAGAGCTTGAATTTACAGAAACTCCAGTGTGACATGAATGCACCGTCCTCCTCTACAGTTATTATCCTTTATAGTTGGTTTTGGTCAAAACCAGAGTGGAAATGGGCTCCCAGCAATCAGACTGAGGCTTATCAGCAAAAGTCACATGCACTCAGAAATACAGTAGCTTGATGATTGGCCAGAGTCTTGGCAGCCTGTCGCCCTGCAGAGTTTGACATTTTGGCAGAAGAGTCTAAACCTGATTCCTCTTCTCTTGAAGAGGATTTCCAAGCATTTCGGTGTCGTAATCAGATGCCACCGGTGTTCTGATGCTACTGTTTGCGCCAAAAACAAGAAACTAAACTCTGCAACCTACAAATAAACTGCCCATGTGATGCTGCTCTTACTGGTCAACTTACTCCCAAAAATAGAAAAATAAACCACGAATATCCGTTCTTACCAAACACTGAGTGCACAAAACTCCAGAAGGGAAAGTTACTGTAAACAATTACTTATTTATTTCACATGTTAACCCATTTCAGTCCTGAAGAAGAGAAGGAGACATGGAAGCAACTATGACCCTATAGGAGAAGTTCTAAAACACTTAAAGTGTTACCATATGAAGGTTTTTTAATTGATTTAATTTCTCTGGTAACAATGTTTCCTTTTATGCATGTTTCTGTTGTGGAAATAAAATTTAACTACGTCCAAACTGCCAGTTTTTAGACACAACGCTCTATTGTTACAGTGAACTCAACGACATCTGCAGCAAGCATCACCTAGTTTTATTTTCTTCCCTGTAAATAATCCGCCCATCTTGCGTCTGAACCTGAATCTCGCTAGAAATTAAAAAAATATTCAGCAGCAAATTCCATTAAATTGAAGCTGCTGTAGAAATAGGTAGGAATGCACTGAATGACTTTGTGTATGTGGAAGGGGTAACTCGCACTGAAGAGCAGTTACAGTAAATCTCTGCAGTTCCTCTCTGATCCATGGAAGCATTTTAGCTTCTTTCAGGTCATTGTGCAGCTGTTTTGGCTCAGTCTTCCCGCTCTCGTTTTCAGCAGCTGTTTTAAGCAAAAAAGAAAAGCTCCCTGCTCAGCACCAAGTAGCATAGAGTAGCTTGTGAACACAGTGGAGCATTTACAGCCAAAGAGCCAGATACTTCTCTCAGGAGTCGGTAGAGACCAAAAGCAGAGTGAATGTTGGACTTATATTCATCAGGTGGCCAGAAACATGACTCTAATTAACTGCTAGCGTTTCTCTGAATCTGCTAAATGTGTAAATAAGTAATTTGCTAACACTTTTGCAAAATCAGACTCATTAGGTGATATTATGTCAATGTTACGTTGGTTTCCGCTGCCCCGAAGTGGCCAAAAAAATCCATTATTGCAGCTTTATGGCCTTTGTCAAGCAACATTTGCTCATTTCCAACGTCACCACTGTGAGGATTTTCTGCTTTTCTTTCTTCATGTAATTGGAAATTGAGCATCTTTGGATTTTGGACTGATGGTCGGGCATTTAACGGATCATATAGTCAAAAAAAATGTATAATAATATTTTAAAAAGTACAAACTGTACACATGTTTACGTGCATATTCATAAAATCACCATGAACCTCCCATAGTGCAATGCACCATATATCCCCCTCTTTATCCGTCCATACGTCCTCTGGTCCATCTGTTTGTACGTGAAGCAGCGACTCCATCGGATGAACTGCTGCTGGTTTGATCTGACTCTGGCAGCTGGACGGGGCTGATCCTGGATAAGTCTGCCCAAAGCCCCGTCCTAATAACAACCATTTTGGGCAAAAAGTTGAAACTGATCCAAGAACACGGATCCCGCTGCTGCCGGATAAACAGCCGCCAAGCGTGGCTTCGCCTGGCTTCATTTCCTGTCTGTGTGCAGGAGCCATTTGGACGAAGCAGCCGCTGACTCTCGGATTCTCTCTCTGCTTTCATTAATTTAGCTGAGATTATGTGTTTTTCTCTTTTCCGCCTGTCACTCTGCCTGTCGGTCTCTGCTTCTCCCCGTCTCTCTCTCTCTCTCTCTCTCTCTCTCCTCCAGTCTTTAGTGTGTCTGTGAATTTCACAGAAAGCTTTGTTTATAATAATATATTTGGATTAAAGCAACTAATTCTCGATTATTTTGCTTGTGTGGCTGTTTTTGTGCCAAAAACATCGCGATAAATCCAGTGTTTCTACCAGAACTGCAACACTGAATTTCCCATATTAGCTTTGACGCCCTCAAGAGTTTTCAAGGTCTTTGAAGGTCTCGTTTGGTGAAATTCAAGGACTGTACAGTTTTGAATTAGAGCCTTAATTTCTTATTCATAGTCTTGTCAAGTCAAGAAATCCTGGTTGAAATCCTTCATTTTATAACGTCTGCTGTATCATCTAAATTCTCCATCACAGGATTCGCCTCAGGACGTGAAGAGTTGATCCTCAGATGGAGCAACGGAGGCATGCTGATGAAGTTGGGCGATATATCTAAAACGGGGAGGAACTTTTCCAGTCCTCTATCAGAAACTTTTTTTAAAAAAGCCTTGTGAAGGTCCAACCGAGTTTGATGTCGTTAAAATCGCTAAAATGAGGGAATGTTTGGGTTTGGTTTTTCCGTCCTTCAGAATCAAACAGCTTCTCTCTTGAGCTGCCTTTTTTTATTGCAGTGTTCACAAAGCATGCAGGGAGGAATCTGCTGTAGTGGGCAGAGACGCCCACAGAGGCAGAAAATAGACAGGTTGAGGTTCGAGAGTCAGGTGAGCAACTCTTCCTCTTGACTAATCGCTAGCTTGATCTAACTATACACTTTTCACTTGATCCACCTACACATGAAACCAACGGCTGAACGCAACCAAACTCACCGATGTTGCTTTCTGGGGGTCACGGGAAGGCATTTTGGGGAATGAAGGAAAACGAAAGCTTAAGTGGAAGTAGGCGAAGCAGGTAAAACAAAAGACGTAATTATAGCACAAAAGCCTCCTAAAATAACTCCATCATCATCCTCAGCTTTATTCCAGCAGGCCCGCGCATTTCCCTTCAAATCTGTTTAAGCCTTTTCCTGTTTCAGTAGGTTCTTATTTAATAAAGGGAAACAATGCAATTAGTGGGACGATGGTAATTATGTTAATTACGGAGGACGGAGGTAACAGTTAACTTCTATTGTAATTACTGTAATTGAGAAGATTTTGTGTACTTGTACTTTTTCCATCTCTTTTTTCATTTTCAATTAGTTTTTACAGTGAGTACTTTTAAACTGCAATTACTGACTCCATTAGCTGTGAAACTGAGGCATCCATTCAGTGTCTTTTGCTCCTGACTCGCTTTGTTTCATGAAGAGAAAAATGACTTATTAAATCTCAACTATCAGATGAAATGCCTACCCTTTCCCAAACAAACACTAATGTTAGGACTGGCATTTTAATTAACTCAAACCAGCTATTTTTCACAACAAGTTTTCAAAAACAGACCAAAATAACTGGAACACAAAAGAAAAGATTCAGAGCAGGTGCAACAATAGAAGAGCAAACACGATGACGCACTATAACATTCAGCCATCAAGCACAACATAATGGGTACAGTTACATGATTGCTGGTGTCATCTAACCTTAATGTTGAATTGTGGGAAAACAGACTGACTCACGCTCTGCTTAGTTTAATCAGTCGTGAAGAGTCAGAGGAGTAACATTTCACACGAGCGACAATATTATTCACATATCACAATAATAAAGAGTCCAGTTAACAGTTAGTCAACGGTGCTAACAGTGCTAACAGCTATCACAGCAGTACTGGTAACAGCAACGTTAGCAGCTGTAGACTAAAAGCAGTATTATTAATGGTAACCTTATGGTGACTGACATTGGTAACTCATAAAAACTCATCTCATTGGCAAACGCATTCTTTGTTTTTTCTATCTCAGTCTCGACTTGAACTCAAAACTCTTTGGACTCGGTCTCAACTAGTCCTGGTCTTGGAATCAACAAAGGTGGTCTTTACTGTGGCACTGGTATTCACAGTGATGACAGTACACCACAGTAGTATATCGGTAGTATATCGGTAGTACCAGCACTATAAGTATTAGTCGTAGCCTTAGCAGTATCAGTATTAGCAGTAGTAGAAGTAGTAGTACAGACAGTAGCCCTAGTGGTTAGCACACTAGCAGTACAGTACTTTCAGCATCAGTATTAAGAGCAGTTTTAGAGCAGTAACAATACTGGTTATAGTCTCAGCAGTAGTACAAGCAGTAGTAATCTTAGAGGTTGCAGTAAAAGCAGCAGTAGCAGCATGAAATGTACAATCCGCAGCCTCAGCAGCAGAACTAAATAATACAAGTGGTAATTTTGGCATTTTGGTGCATAACAAGTTCTTCAAAAGTCAAGAATTATACACAGAAATTTACAATAAGAAATATGTAAATGATCTAAAATAAAAAGAGCTGCCCCAACATTTAAAACGAGGAGGACATAGTGCTCACAATATTGGTGTGACCATGGGGCGGGATAACAGTATTATATAATAGGAGCAGTAGTCTGAGTATTAGTAGCAACATCAGCAGTAGTAATCAGATAAAGAGTCGGAGCAGCATTTCATTTCCTGTACAGTTTGTTTCTGTCGTCTGAGTGGACGACATGCAGATGAGCTGGGAGCTCCGCCAGCAGCTGTTTGTGTCGAAAAACACTGAGTGGAAATACAATACAGAGGCGGAATGTGATATAGGAAGTGTGTTACATAAAGAGGGCTCCCCTCCCTGTAATGTAAACACGGGCCGTGACTGTGTGCTACCACGTTTGGCTTCCTCCTCTCTATCTTAAACACATCGAATCCTTCCTCCACAACAGCGGCTATATGACCAACTGACTTCAATTATATGTGCAAACAACAATAGCTGACCACCACTTATAGTAGAAACACAGGGTGGAAAGTAATATTATATGCATTATTGATTGATCTCCCATTAGGTTTCTGATTAATATTCATTGTTTTGGTCAATATTAATGTATAAAGCCATTATTGGCATCTTCAATTGCTTAAAAACAGTTATTAAATATTATTCAAATTGAGCTACAGTTTAAGTTTCTTTTTTTTTTAACTGTTGTACTTTTATGTACTAGATGTCTGATACAAAGAAGCACACACAATAATAACAGCACTAGCAGTAGTATTAATAAGCAGTAGTACTAGTCGTATTATTTGTAGTCTTATCTGTAGTGTTAACAGCAGTATTAGTGGCATTTACAGTAATAAAAGTACTACCACTATTAATTACTGCTGTTATTAACACTTACTATTAGTCGCAGTAGCACCAACAGCAATATAAGTACTAATAGTAGCAGCAGTAGTAGTATATCAGTAGTACTAGCACTAGTATTATTTAAAAAACAAAACATTTTAATTGGTGTTAAGTACAAAGAATTAAGAACAATAATCATTAATTAAAATAGTCTTTTTGCGCCGAAGCTGTTTTAATTCTAGTGTACGTGATCATTTTAAATAGTTTAACAGCATCTTTAACATCTGTTTTCAGGTGTAATTTCAGTTCACAGTTACAGCAAACATGTACACACCCAGGCAGGCTCAGACTCGCCCATGCACACACAAACACACAGACACGTGCACCTTCGCATGAGATTGCAAGAACACCAGTGGACACACACACACACACACACACACACACACACCAGAAACAATTCAGTCCAGGTGACACGCCCCAGGAGACTTGTTCCTAATGTCAACACACTGACTGGGAGTTGTGTCAGCACACAGATAGTAGTGACCTCCTCCCTGTTTCTCCTCTTTCTAAATCACTGCTCGCACTCTGCCAACGGTCAGATCACATTATTATGAGACCTGGTCACATGACCAAAGGGGGAGATAAGAAGAAGCCCCCCACCTAGTATCACTGCTCTCCATATGATGCAGGTTATTTTATCCTTAATATTCACACATTCTAAATATTTTACTAGTTTTAATGTAGACGTATGTGTAAGTTTGTGCAGCATCAGGACACCGCTTTAAACTCTTTGACTTTCCAACAAAGATAATGAATTCCAACAGAAGGCTTCGCTCTGTGCCCACTGAGTCTATCCTCGCCAGAAATCGTCAGCACCGCCGTCATAACGGCGTGCTGTGAATATGAATGTAGGGTAAATACTGTCAGTCAAACAAATAATGTACAACGCTGGTTAATTGTGTCTTTACACAGCGACCTGCCATTATCCGGGGATACTGAGGGTCTTCTGCCAACCGCCAACGTTGGTGTCTTTCAACCGTGATCACGCTTTCTCCCTAACCTCACCAACTAGTTTAAGTTACCATAACCAATCCTAACCAGGCGTTCAGACTGAAAAAGGCACTACGAGGGGACGGCAATGGTTGTTCCAGGTAGCAGTGAGATGATGATGAACAGTCCAGGAAGGCCAGTTTGAGCTACAGATCCACGAGTTTGAAGACCTCTGTTCACATTACAAAGCGATCTACCAGAGATGTGTGTCTGCATGTATTCGATTGTCCAGCACAGTGCGTTGCAGGAGCTGGATTGAGCTTCTTTCTTTTGCGAGACAAACCTAGTGTTTTGTTTTTTTTCTGCAGTCAGTGGTCACACTGACATGAACGAGGAGGCTGCATTGTGTTCATGCAGCACTACTGTCGGTCTGGATATGACCTTAAAGTGCTGCACATGTTGGCGCCCCATAGCACACACTTGATGCGTAACACAGACGGAGGAAGTAGTACAGTAGCTGGGTTGCGACGATTTGGGATACAAATAGCTGTTCTCTGGGACAGCTAATGCACGTTGCTGCCGGGGGGAAGAGCACATTGGCCTCCGGTCAATCCTGCTTTTAACTATAAAGCTGGCAGATCACAACAGAAGGGGTCATATGAGTCATTTGTTAAAGGTCATATGCATTTTGGAAGACACTGACAAAAGGATGTAATACTGATGACAGGGCACTCGTGAAACACAAACTCATGAGAGGCGACGCTGAACCATTTATTCTGTTAGTCTGGAGGAGCTGAATGATTTCTAGTTATTCTTTATGTATTCTGTGGCAGAGGAGGAACTTTAATATAAAGCTACATACAGATCTGCTTTAAAATTCAATTAAACCTCTTCCTAACTCGTTCTCCACTCCACCGTCCTACAGCTTTGTTTCTTTATTTGCTTCGTCCTCAGTGTTTATTCTCTCTGTAATCTTCACTGTTTCCTCTCTCTCTCTCTCTCTCTCTCTTTCTCTCCCTCTTTATCCACTTTCCTCCTGCCTTGCTCTCTCTTTCCTCCTCCCGCCCCTCCCTTCCCCTCTCTTCCTCTCTCTCTCCCTCCCTCTCTCTCTCTGTCTCTCTCTGTCTCTCTCTCTCTCTCACTGCGTCT
>NW_023340268.1:2619948-2620578 GCF_004916995.1 Morone saxatilis
GTCTTATTTTCCGACAGTTATTTTTTTCTGATTTTATTTTTTTTCCTTCAAGCTACTCTGCATCTCTTTTTCGCAGTGAAAGATCTTCTCCTTTATTGTTTATGACTCCGAATAAAAAAGACAAACACAATGTTCCAGTCAGATTTCTCAGAATGAGATCCTGCTGGGCACTTTATCTCTCCTTCTCCCACTTTCTGTTCTACTCTCTCGGCTTGTAGCATACACAACTCTGCATACTACACACTGTATTAAAGGTATGCAAATATTGTGTGAACCATGAGTTGTGAAAAGGATGAGTATGAAAATACAAAGTACAAAAATATGAAGTGCACAGTCCCTTTGAGTTTTGTGTCGAGTTGTTCCCACAGCAGTGACCCAGTCAGGTGACATTGTCTAAACAATAAGTCAAACAACAAAGCGGGAGGAGCGGCAGCGGGTTCACATCCCAGCAGGTGGGTCCACCTTTATATATTCAGCCTGTGTATAAAGTGATGCTAGTGTCAGTTACAGTGTAAGAATCACATAGCTTCAGTTACACAAACAAACAATGGCGTTTACACACATCAAAACACCAAGCGGCAACCTCGGTGGCTACAAATGAAGCCAACACGGAAATAACAAAAACTGCAG
>NW_023340268.1:2620584-2626809 GCF_004916995.1 Morone saxatilis
GCTGGCTCCAGAAGTGAGTCATTCTCCATAAGAGCCCATATTAAACATTACAACAGAAATAAACATGTTTACAGCCACTACAGACCACTTTACACGGGGTGAATCTCTATATAACTCGCCTGTTATATTATCATATAGAGGTGTGCACATTAAGCTAGCTATTTGTGTTTTAAAGCTGCAATAATCAATATATTTATAATAACACTGGATAAAGTGACTTAGCTCTATTAGCATCTTTCAGCTCATTGTTTCGGTTTTCCAACCAACCATCAGGAAACTATTTTCAGTGAAATAGGTCTTTAATATAAAAACCTACTGCCCAAATGGCAGAAAGACAAAGGCTAGCTGGTAAACAAAGTGGAGCATTTAGTGGCTAAAGACACAGATATTTCCCTCAGAAGTTAGCCGAGAACAAAATGGACTTATACTTTCTCCAGTGGGCAGAAACAGCTCCATATGTGTATATGATGTGTAAAAAGGCAACTGTGTGCTAACATAGTAGTTTTATAAGGAAATAATGTGTGAATGTTCTGTTTACAGCTGCTGTTAAACTTTACTAATCCACTGCATGCTTGCATATTACAAGGACTTTAGTTCCACAGTCATTCATCATTAATCAAGCACTTCTCTCCAGCCTCAGTGCCATTTCAGCACGGTAAACCTGTTGCCCGGCAGACGGCACTGCCTTAAAGGCTAAAATCTGGAAACAACAGTCTCCTATGAGAGTAAACACAACAGATTACATGAGAAATTGTAACATTATTCTCACGTGGCCGTTCCCTGCAAGACTGGTATTGATTCAGATCTTTAAATTCTGCCCACAGGTGTGTAAAGAAGCATCACAGCCCCGCCTCTCTTAAATGGGTCCAATCTGATCAAACAGTCCGAACACACTCTTTTACTGTGTCTTTCAGTTGGTTCAATCCAATGACGACTCGATGGTGAGATAATATTCATAACGAAGTTTTGCCTCTTCCTCTGCATCCACACATCGTCAATACTTCACACACTCGAGCACTCATTGTCTCATCCTTCCTTTAAATGTCTATACAACCGCCGAACATTTACAAAGACATGTGGCAATCTGTCATCAATAAATCATCATGAAATTAGCTGTGATGATTCATTCGATGGCTCACAGGATAAAAAAACATGGCCGTCAGCGTTATAAAGAATGGGCTTTGGGGTTTCAATTAGAATTGGAAGTTGTCAGCCTTATGAAATCTCAAACAGAAAGAAAAAATAAAAGAAAGACAGACAGAAAAGCTCTTCTGATGTTCTGGCAGTTCTGGTTCACATCAAAAAAGCAGCAGAGAGAGGAAACAATAAATTATGAATATATAACGGATGAAAACAGGCTGTTGGAGGGAGCCGAACAGGGTGTCAGCCGTTTATCAGAGATATAATTAGAGAAGACCTTCCTTTGGTTATTGTTGAAGGAGTCCAGTGGTTGAATTGGGTTAGTTAATGTAATGTATCATGAGTCTGTGTCCTCATTAGTGCCAGATCCCATTAAGGCCTCTGCATGTACAGCCTCATATATGTCTGACTGCATTAGCTGGTGCACAAATGTTCTCACGTGACGAACAAATTTATTCTCGCCATCAACTTCTCAGGATCTACAGTGAGAAAAACGTTCTGATTTCTAACCAGAAAGTTTCCATACATTCCTACATACATCTCTTACCAGCTCCGAGTGACGGATCAAGTAAAATATTCATGGAAAATGTATTAACATTCAAAAATTCAATCAAGTGTTCATCTAAATGGGTTAAAATGGAATAAAACTGCACTCAAAATCTCTTCCCAGCTCTCTGTATGTGTTCACATTCACTCACCATGTAGACACTCAGGTCCTCCCATCATGCCTGGCGGCTGCTGCTGAGGTGGCAGTGGCGGCGGCGGCGGTGGCTGCGGCTGGACGGTCTCCAGTCCCAGCAGCGAGGAAGAGGAGGATGAGGAGGACATGGAAGAGGAAGAGGAGGAGCAGGGCGGAGGAGAGGTGGGAGGGCACTGGGAGCTCTGGTTGGGCACCGCCGACTGGGAGCTCTGGGAGGAGAGGGGGGAAATATGTTAATGGAGTGAGTGACATTTAAACTGTTTTTACCTGCATAAAGGAGTTGGGTGTCTATCAGTCTCACCTGGGAAGGGATCTGGGCGCTGGTGGAGCTGGGCCCATTGCTGTGCATCCCCATCCCGTTCTCAGTCAAGAACTCCTCCAGGTCCATGTACTGCAGCTGGAACAGGCCTCCATCACACGGCAGGGTCCTCTCCCACAGCAGCGGGCCCAGGAAGGCTGACTGGGAGTTGGGCCGCAACGCACCGGACGCAGGGGCTCCTCCTGCACTGGCGGGGCCTCCGGCATTGACCCCCACTGAGTCCTCATCAGAGTCCACGGGCTTGTCTTTGTCTGGAGGAAGGGAAGGATGAGGAATGTTTTGAGAAGCTCTTTCTGATCGGAGAGGGTAATTAAACCTTTCCTCGTCCCCTTCCCCTGTGTTTGTGTAAAAGGGCAAAAGGAAAGATAAGAACCGATAAGGACTGATATCCACTCTGACAGTCCAGCAGATTGACTCTAACCGCAGAGAGACGCTGATAACCTCATTTATGGTCTCATTTGTTTACTGTATTGAAACTGTCAGACTCAAACTGGTAATGATTTATTAATGTTTGAATGAAACATTTCATGCCATTTCCACACTGGAAAACACGTGTGATGATATAAATAATTTGGCGCACTTGTGGAGAAGTTTTAATGCAGATTGATTACTGGGAAAAATTCCAGCAGATACATATTTAGATAAAGTCTTTTTATTGCATCCAGTGTGTGTTAAAGGTCCAGTGTGTAACAGTGAGGAGGATCTATTGTCTCAGCCACCGTAGTTTCTCCTACACACTTTACAATAGAGCCTCCTAAATGTCAAACACTGGACCCTTTAAAGGGAAATTATCTGACCTTATGAAGATATAACAACTGTTTTATCTCACAAATTAAAAGTTTAATTCAAAAGCAATAAAGCAAACCCTTGTTCATACTTCAAAAGTAGTCCTTGCAAACACAGCGCACATACGTTAGCCACCAGGAAGTGGAGGGTGAAGGTGAAATGAATAAATTAGCCTTCAGCCACATTCTTTGGAAATGTAGACAAAGTATTTGTCAACTTCTACAATGATATTGCTCCTCTAGCGAGCCACGAGCTAATGTTCAGGTGCAGTTTTACAGTATATGATGGGCGCGGTTAGCTTGTCACCCCAAATCACATTTGTTTGGATGCATAAATGTCACCACCACGAGCTCAAGACTGGTCTTTGAAACAATATTTCTCCATTTTAGAAGAGAATATAGAGGGATTTTGATATAAAAATACTAAAAAATGATTGTTGGCACATATTAAGCATGTAAGAAGAGGACATTTTATTTCACTGTGTCTCTAAACGCATCAAGAGACGTGTCGAATGATGACCGGTGTGCATTACTCTACAAAATGGACATTTGTTTCCACGAGCTCTGCCTCTTTGGGCTGATGTCTGACTGACACATCGCTTTGTTTCCGATGTGATCCAGATCTGTGAGATCAAGAAACGTCTTCAGCTGGAGCTCAAACGCTAAGCTGCATCACAGTCGTGTGTATCTTGTTCTACTCTGTCAGAAAATCATTTTAAAAGACAGACAACAATCAACAAAGAGCTCCAGAGGCTGTGTTGTTGTTTGATAAACACCGGCTGAGGTCTGCACTTTCTGTCGGGCGTTTGTGTCCTTTGCTCTCTGTGAAGCACTTAGCTGCAATCATTAAAAGGCATCTATAAATAAAGTTGACTTGGCTGACCCTGCACTCTGACCTCCCAGGCAGGGAGGGGGTCTGATGGAAACATAGATATAGACATCAGGCATCAATAAACCATCACCAGCAAAATAAATGAAATTCCTGCAAGTAGACCAGGAACCGAATTTAATTGCAGCGCTGCATGGAGAGAACCAGAGTGATTGTTTTGTACCCTCATCCTTGGATAATATTATTCTAAAGAATTATGCCTCCAAAAGTGCATATTGAATAAATGGCACGCTGAATAATCAAAGCCAATAAAATAGTAATAAAAGAGCATATTTAACTGGGCTGGGAACAGCAGAGAAAGGGAGAGTAATGAGAACGAGAAGAACAAGCAGAAGACTGAGGGAGAACATCAGGAAGGCAGGAAATTTAAATTTAAAGGGATTAAAGAACATAAAGAGAGATTACAATGTGAAAACAGCAGAGGAGGAATGGAGCAGAGAGTCAAGGCCATCATATTCATGTCCCTCATAATCTCTCTACTGTCATCATCTTCCTCATCTGCCTGCCAGCTTCTGTTAAATGTCTGTTCTTTGCTCCATGGAGTGGATACTGAGGGGAGGGAAAGAAGGACAGAAGATGGACAGAACGGAAACAACGGTATTAAATGAACGATCCAGAGTATTCACTTGATACATATCTCATCTTTTTGAAAGTGTGGGAGACATTTAGTCCAAATCCAGGCCTCTAAATCACTGCCTCAGTGTCCATTGATGTTTTTAGTTTTTTTATCGATACACCAACTTTTCCACCAAATCATAAAAACCTTTTTGTGATATTTTTAGGGCTTTTTTTGTATATTTCCGCATTAAAATGTCTAAACACACTAGACCTGTTAGACTATAAGACTTACTATAGATATTGTGTTAAGGTGTGTATTTAGGTTATCCTAAATGTTGCCAATTTTAATTCAGGTAATGCTGCGTTTCATTTGTCCTCAATGACGTCATATTGTCTTTGCGCATGCTTCAGCATTCTTGTTTGTCAAAAGTTGCAATAAATCGATTTTTATGCAGTTTTAAGCCACGTTTTTTACAATACCCTTTATAGATCTTGGTTATTTTTGACTATATTTGAAGGATTTTAGTCATCAGACGGTCTGGGATCTTAAGCTTATCAGAGAAAAGCAAGCTGAGAGCTAACGTTCCAGCAGGAGCTCGGCCTCACAGCCCCTCGGCAGAGACAGATAGATGGTGGTGGAAGGACAACAACTCCCATGATCCCACCCGGCTGGCTTCACGACATCACCAAAGCTTCGTGGATTTTAGTTAGTGTTTTATTGGTAAAGTAAAAGTAGACAATAAGATAGGGAATGGCTGAAAAAGATGTAAAGATAACCAGGAAAGGAAAAAAGAAGGCGGAATTACAGATTGTGACATGCAAATGGGAGTAATTAAGTACAGTTTGTTCACAGGCAAAACTGTTCATCTAAGTGTTCCCAAGTCATTCCACTGTTCATGGTGCAGCTGGCGCCATAAAGCCCTACAAGGAGGTGGTGCATGAACCCAGCAGATAGCAGCGCTAAAATGCGGCCCTCATTGGTGTAGGCATCATGTATTGGTATGAGAAAAGCTGTTGCTGGAGGGAAATGCAATTCACAGGTGGACAGCCGGGGCCGCTTAAGCTGAGACAACCGTGTAAAAAAAAGACGGGACTGTTTTTTGGGCTTCCGTGCCTGCAGCAAGCAGACAGCCTGAGTCCAATGGAAACGGAAAGGGGATTCGGAGAGTTATAAATTACTTAATCATGAGGGTCAAGCTTATTCCATTTCAGGATGCCACACACGGTTGTAAAATAAGATAAAAGTATCTCCTGACCAACCTGCAGGCTTCAACAAATGGGGAGATCCCTTAAGGGGCAGGGAGGAGCGAAAGAGGAGGGAGAGGGAGGAGGAGGAGTGGAGGGATGAAAAAGAGGGTCCAGGAGGTGATGGAGAGGTGTATTGACTGTAAACAAAAAGGATGCAGACAAAGCCTGGGAGAAAATTGTAAATCAGCCAGAGGGACGACAGAGAGAGGAAGACTGAGAGGGAAAAAAACTCAAAGACGTGGGTGAGAGAAAGGAGGATATCAGGCTTCAGCAGCTCACCTGGCCGCAGTTCAGGTGACAACACCTGACTCCTGGCACTGACGTACGCCGAGCTGCAGCTCTCACAACGTCTGCTCTCGGGTGTGTGTGTGGGAGGGGGTCCATGTTGTAGAGAGAGGGACCATTCAGCGTCCCCGTGGGAGGAAAAGCGCGGATAAATATACACAGTGGATTACTATTAGTGAAACAAGCTCCGAGGTGGAAGTTGTGGTTCGGTCGGAGTTAATAGCAGAGAATTGTTTGTGGAGCATTTTAGCCTGTTGTGCTGAAGCTAGCGGGGTCACGGTAGAGGAAGGATGGTGGACAC
>NW_023340268.1:2626834-2635274 GCF_004916995.1 Morone saxatilis
AAACAGACGGGTTGTTTAAGGGCAGCCGTGTCTCAGTGTGAAAACATGTTGAGAATATCTGATCCAAGATCCTTTAAACGCCAAACAAAAGCAGCATTTTACCAAACCGAGTACATTCACTCGAGTATGTGAGGTACTTTTAGAGTCTGTTTCTACTCCACAGCACTTCAGAGGGAATATTTGTACTCCACTTACTCCAAGATACTTTGCAGATTCAGATTAATAATACAAATAAACAAATAAATTATGTTTATTATTATATAAACAGACTTCATTAACCCCCAGGAGGGACATTTATTAGCTATACTGCAGTATATAAAGTAATATATGTATAAAATATCCTAAAAATTAAAATTAATCTCACTTTTACCAGCGTCAACATTAAAGTGATGCACACATTAATGCATTAAAAATCATAATCAATATCATGTATATTATTGTTTGTGTTATTGTAAAAGATCTAAATCTCTCTATCACCATAATACGACTATTTAACTATAAAAATTCAGCTATTTTACGAGGATAGGATATAAACCTTTCAGAAATTTATTAATTTCGTACTTTTAAAGTGTGAAATATATACGAAAATGTATTTTCTTAATAAAGCTGAAAGTAAATTAAAGGTTTAAAATGAGATTTTTAGATTTTTTTCCACTAGTGATCATTTTTATCTGAATTAAAGTTCGCCCATGTGAAAAATAAGCTGTCAACAGTGATGATATTGGGACTATTTCTTCAGTAAGGAGGTAGTTGTCATGAGAACGGTTATCAGTGAATATCCGGGACACGCTGCTGTTCTTCAATCCTTTAAAGCACCGTGTTCACCTTCGTTGTGTATTCGGCTGCAGGCAGAAACACCAGAAACAAAAAACCTGAGCTAATCAACTCACAGCCATCTGCATGGTTACAAACCACTGGAGGGAAGTCAGAGAGCGTGTGTGTGTGTGTGTGTGTGCGTGTGGTTCGGTTGAACCAACATGAACTCACTGCTGTGGTTAGACAGCCACATGAAAGAGGAGGAGGATGCTGATATTGTCTTTTATAATTCATATATATATATATATATATATACATATAATCTTAGTAGAAGAACTTTACTAGATAAAGGTGAGCTCCTTCTGCTCCCAGTGCTCCTCTTTCTGGTGGCTGCTGTTCAAACTGCTATCAGATAACATATCAATTACAAATCATTCATCTGATCCTTTGGAGCTCATGGTTTCTGTATAATGAACTGAACTGTGGAGAATCTAACGATGTGTAGGACGTCCATACTGACAAAAGGGTTAGACGTTTGTATTTGTGGAGGCGATGTAAGCGGCTTAGAACTCGCTCGAGTGGGCGACTCTGTGGGCTTTAAGAGGTTTTATACCTCCAAAGAACTTCTATAAAATCCAGACAAGACCTCTAATTGAGACATGCGTTTATTTGTCAAGTTTGAATGTATTTTATTTTTATAAATAAGCTGTAAATTCTGAATATTATCTTAATATTTACCAAGAAGTTTCCTGGAAAGAACTATGTAAATTAATATTAACAGAGACGGTGTTTAGTCACTTTCTAATGAATTCATTCACTTAGTCTCTCATTACACTGCTGAACATGCAAAAATGTCAGATTTGTGTATAAAAAGGCACAATTCCAATAATAAAATGGATGAACTTACTACCAGAAACATAAAGCCTTACAGTGTTTTTCATTACTTATATTCCCCATTATGTATCACTACCAATGAGGGAGCCACATTAACAACAGACGACAAAAACAGTTCAGATTTTTGTTTTTTTTTATTTGATTTGAGGGTTTTCAACAACTCACTTTTAGGCAAAGAAAAAGGATAGTAATTTAGTAATAATATTACATGTTTTAGTTTTACAGAAAAAAAAAGAAAGAACACGTCTGGACAGGACCTAAGTAATGAACTATGTGTACACGCTTTTGTTACAAAAATTGGGCATAACTGTGGCAATGAGGGAGCAGGTAAAAGGGGGTACAGGGAGGGGAAAAAAATATCACATCGATACATATACTCATCCCGCTGTTTTACAAAGATAGTCCCCCAACTCGTTCCCTCCCACCCATACAATACCAACAATGATAAAAGAAATGATACTTGGAGTAAAAAAACAGCAAATAATCAATATATAATAAAATATAATACGAATTGTACAGTACACTCCGGTTTTTATTTCTGTTGTCCTTTTTAAAATCCTGCACACATTAACAGTTTGAGTCGTGTTCTCGTCTCCGTCCACGCCTCTTTTAAAAAAATGACAAAAGTAGTGTACATTAAAAACAAGGTCACCAACATTTCTCTGTTTTGTCCCAACTCTTTTTTTTTGTCCTTTTTCAGTCGCTTTAGCACGTCGACTGGTATATTGCCTTTTTATGACACGAGACCTTTTCACCGGTGAGAGTCATTTTTCATGGAGGTTCTTGGACTTTTCAGGTCAGGATTTCCTTTTTCTTAAAAAGATTAATTTATCTTGAGGGCAGATTTAATCTCAGTATAGAAAGAGATTCTCCACTGGGGAGGGAGGGAGGGGGTAACAAATAAACACATACAGAGCAAGAGACACGGACTATACTGTTTAACTGTGAATAATGTCAAAACAATTTGAAAAATAAAATAAACTGAAAAAAAAAAAAAGGTACCTCACTCCTACAATAGGCATCTCAATCCATATTTATGAGCGAACACTGCTAATGGGAAAATCAGAAATCAAATGATGGAAAGGAAACTGGATTAATGCGTTTGTCAAACAGCTTCTACTAATTGTCACGTGGTCTATAGTTCCTTCGCCTCAGGAGGCGGTGGGACCGGTATCGGAGGTGGTTTTGGGGCCTTTTGAAGTCCACCTCTGCTGCAGTAAGTTAGGACCGGGCTGTGGGGATATTACGGTAGTTACACTAAACCCTCCCCACTCTCCCAACTGTTAAAAACTCACTAGCTCTTGCTTCGCTTCTTGGATTATTTAAAAAATAAAAATAAAAATAAAAACAATCTAGTCTAGAAAACTTTTTTTTTATTCCGTTTTTTTTTGTTTTTTTGTTTTTTTTTTACTGACTGTACTCAGTCAGAACTGTTGATCTCTCAGGCTGGACCAGAACTGGGACCGGCAGCTGGACTGGTGAATGGTCACTATCTGACTGGTCACGTGACGGCGGAGATTTCATCTTCATCAGTCCCCAGTTGGCGCTGCCGGTGGTCGTCCCCCGACAGGAGAACCTGTGGCGCGCCAGGAGGATGGGGTTCCAGAAACGGTGTCGGCATCGGCGGCATTGGAATGCGGCTTGTTTAAGATGCTGGCCCCGGTGTTTCAAGGCTTTGTGTAACGAGCTGGTGCGTCTCCCGCACACCAGGCACCGCAGACGGGCATGGCGGCCTGAGTTTCTTGGTGGGTGCCTGATGGCGTGGTGGACCAGCAGAGAGCCCTGCTTGGCGTACGTGGCGCTGGGGCAGATCGGGCAGGGGAATCGCTTGATGGGGACGTCCATCGAGGTGAGCCCGGTGACTCGGACCGCGCCTCCGCACCACGACTTCACTTTCATCACGCCGCCCTTTATCCTCAGCTGGGCCAGCAGCTTTTTCTTGTTGAGCTGTGCTTGCAGTTTGCCCCTCTTCTTCCTCAGGATCATCAGCTTCCTGCGGGTGTCTTTACTGAGAGGGACGCCTACCAGCTTTCCGTCTCTCATGATGCTGTGGATCACCACTCGCCTTTTTTTTTTTCTGTGCTTTCTTGTCTGTCCATGCCGCTTTTGGAAGTTTTTTGAGCGGTACTGAAAAGGGTGTTGCAGCTGTTGCTGTGGTTGTTGTTGCGGCGGCTGTGGCTGTGGCGGTGGTGGTGGCGGTTGCTGTTGTTGTTGTTGTTGTTGTTGTTGATGCTGCGGCCCGGAGGCCCCTTGCTGCATGTGAGACGAACCAGCGTAGTTGGGACCTGATCCAGAATCGTAGAAGAGCGGCGAGTATCCGGAGGGTTGGGACTGGTTGACGCGCTGGCCGCTGCGGTCGATGCCATGCTGAGACAGCTTGTGGCGCACTAAACTGTTGGAGTAGGCAAAGGCTTTACCGCATACTTCACAGCGAAAGGACTTCTCCAGCCCGACTCCGCCGCCGTGGACAGTCTGCTGATGTGCCGTCAGGTGGAAGTAGTGGCGGAATGACTTCCAGCACACTGTGCAGGTGTAAAGCCTCTGAGAGGGGGTGCCAGACGTTGGAGACTTTTCTCCTTGGGAGCAGGATGAGAAGTAGTCAGCGTTTCCCGTGTTGGCGACCTGACTGATGGCAGCGGCGGCAGCACCTTTAACCCTCCTCCCCTGGTTGTCGATCTCGCCTTTCCGGTGCAACTTCCCGTGTCTCACGAGGCTCTGTGCATAGGCAAACATCTTCCCACACAGATTGCATTTGTAGTTCTTTTGACCAGAGTGCACGGTCAGATGCTTGGTGAGGTGGAACGGCTCCCGGAACATTTTGCCACAGACATCGCAGGCGTGAGGCTTCTCCCCCGTGTGGACGCGGTTGTGGCGCCGCAGGGTCTCCGCTCTTCTGAAGCGTTTGCCGCAAATCTGACAGCTGTACGGCCTCTCTGACCCGTCCCCCGCGGGAGCAGGGCTCCTTCTTCTCCTGACGATGGTGCTCGGGTCCCGTTTCTCTCTGGGCTTCCTCGGCCTCCTGGGCTTCGTGTGGGGTTGGCTAGGGTGGGTCAAAGGCATGGTGGAACCGTTGAGGTTGGAGGTGGATGATGGTCCACCCAGGTTACCAAACCCCAACCCCCCCAGCAACCCTCCGATGATATCCCTCCTCTCTCCTTCCCGGCTTTCTGTGTTTATGTCACAAGAGGCCGCGGCGGCAGCGGCGATGGCCGACATCGCGCTGCTGGTGACCTCGTCCTCCGAATCATCCAACAGGGAGGAGAGGGGGAGGTGTGGCTGTTGCTGCGGCGGTTGGTGGTGGTGGTGCTGCTGTTGCTGGCTCTGTGGGTGGGGGTGAAGCGTTGGGGCTAAAGGGGCTTTGCGGAGCGTTTGGCTGTTCATTTCAGTGGCTAGCGTACTCTCGGAGGAGTACAGGGTCGAGGATTGTGATCGTCTGTAGTCCTCCACCCCGCTGCTGTAGGACGACTGGCTCTGGTAGCGACTTCTGGAATAATCTGTTGCATACTTGTCATTAGCCATCGCTGCCCCGTCGTTTGAAATTCCTACCCGGTCTGCACTGCTTCCCATTTTACTGCTGCTCGGATTGGATGATCCGGCGCCGGCCCGGTTTTTTGAACTCCGGGGAGGTTTGCCACAGGCACCTGAAGCAGCGTGGTTGAGAAGAGAGGTGCTCTCGCGGAAGCAACGCCCGCAAGCCGGGCAGCGGAACGGCTTCTCGTCGTGAATCTTCTCGTGTCTCGTAAGGGACTCTCGCCGGTTGAAGGACTTCTGGCAGATGTTGCAAACAAAAGGCCGGTTTTCCGAGTGGGTGACACTGTGTTGGATGAGGTGACCCCTCTTTTTAAATCTCTTCCCACACTCGCCGCAGCAGAATATCCTCTCTGGGCTGGGAGAGTTACAGTCTGACTTCCTGCTTTGGCTTTCTGGTGTCAAGCCGTGGCTGCGGAGGTGCCTTCGAAGGCTGGAGAGGTGGGTGAAGGTTTTACCACATTCACCACAGTGGTAAAGGGGCTCTGGTTCGGGCTGGCCAGACGAACTGTTACTGTGGCTTTCTTGAGATTTGGACAACTGCGGGTTACCGTTGGCTACGAGAACAGAGGTGGAGTTAGAGGCAGGAGCGGCGGACGACGAGGAGGAGACGGTGGAGGATGACTGCGATGAAGAGGAGAGGAGAGAGGAATGTTGCGGCTCGCTTCCGATGCCACTTATCCCAGATCCTCCTCCCACGAGGCCCGATGAGGAGCTCTGACTGTGCCCACTCGAGCTGCTGCTGTGGCAGTTACTGACACTGCTGCTGCTGTGGCTGTGGCTGCTGTGACTGTGGCTGCTACTGTCTGCTTTCCTCTGGGGCAGGTATCCCGCCATTGCTTTCTTTCTCCTGCTTCCTCCGCTCGACGCGGACGAAGACGAGCTGTCTCCCGTCTTCCCGCCATCGTCTTTAGAGAGCGACAGGTGCAGGGGCAAGGGGAGGGGGAGGCCAGCCTCTTGCTGCATTAGTGATGCTATTTGGTTTGAGGATAGGACTGGAATGCCTTGGAAATCAAAGCCACCCAGCGGGGCGGGCTGGGGGGCCGGGTGCAGAGGGTGCGGGTGGTGAGTGTGGCTGTGTGGATGAGATAAGGCATGAGGGGTCAGCTGTTGTTGTTGCTGCTGAGGCTGTGGAGCTGTGTGGCCGTGGCTGTGGGAAGAGTGGAGGGCAGGGGGAGGGGCCAGGGCCGAGTTTGAGTCAGCGGACCCTTGGCCCAGACCCAAGCCCAAGTGGTTGTGAGTGCCTTGCTGGACGAGGAACTGCTCCAGGCTGCTGTTGGTGGGGACGCCGGACAGGAAGTACTGGTTGGCGGCGAGCATGCAGCTGAATTGCTGGTGTAGGCTGCGGGGGTCAGACTGGCCAACTAAGGGGACTGCAGTGCTGCCCGAGGGGTTGTTAGAGGCTGAAGAAGTGGAGGGAGAGGGCGAGGAAGAGGGGGGACCAGGGGAAGGCTGGGGGACAGAGAGACCTGGATGCAGCGGGGGAGGCGGGGGCGCGGGTGTGACAACGCCCCCGATGACCCCCGCGCTTCCCCCACTGCTGCTCCCACCAAAGTCAAAGCGTCCCATCCCAGAGTGGAGCTGCTCCTGGGCCAGCGCAGCCTCGGCCGGGTGGAACGGCCGCAGAAACTGGGGGTATCCCGACGAGGAGCTCCCGCTGCCGCTGCTGCTACTGCTCATCTTGCTGGATTTCCTGGAGCTGTGGGACGACGAGGACGACTGGCTCTGGTGGGAGATGGGCGGGGGAGGGGCGCTCATTTTGGCGAATAACGACGAGGAGTCAGCGAAGGCATTGCTCCGAGAACTCTGGAGGGATCCCAGGCCGAGGCCGGACAGGAGGCTTCCAGAGGTGTCCCCGGAGGGCTGGTGCTGCTGCTGGAGCTGCTGCTGATGCTGCAGCTGAACCTGCTGTTGGTGGCTCAGTTGTCGCTCTAATCCAAGGCCTTTGAACTGGTGTGCTTGGTGTCCACTTAGCATCTCTAAAATGTCCATGGGGTACTTGCTGAACTGGAACATCTTCAAAAACAGTTGTGACAAAGTGTCACGAAGCCACAAATGCCTCGTGCACTAAGTCCTTAATTGCTGAAAACAGCAGAAAACCCCTTGTCAAACTGACAAGGTGTGGTTTTTGAGAGGTAGTCTTGGTGGGATTTCTACCCCAAGCTTCCAACGCGGCGATATAATCCACCAAAAAGCCGATGCTCGGTTTTTCTCACATAAATGTATCACTAATACTTTCACTCTCCATTCAAGGGTGAAGCCTTCAAGTGCTTCTGTGGGATGTTACAAAAAAGGGTCATAAATAGGCAATAAACTAAGTTATACTAAAAAACAGAGTCTGTAGTGTTTCTTTAAAGTGTTCCATAACCGTATGTTCATTTTTTAAAATCAGGTCAGCAGTCCCATGAAGTAGAGTGTGTCCGTTATTTCAACAGAGGAGGAACCATTGCTTCACCGCCCTTCTGTCCCGTCATGGAGCTCTTCGGACAGCCTGGAGGGGGGAGACAGCACACTGTTAGTGATTTAGTCACTTGATACAGCGGAGACTGAACAAACATTTTGGCACAGAGGGTTTAACAACACTGTGGTGCTTTTCTTGCCCTCGGAGCCTCAAAACCCGGATGCTGGATGTCTCAAAAGGAACCCCCGAACAAACAACTCTGTTCAAACACAAGCAACTGATGTAGCTGAACATGAAACAGCGAAGATAAACATATTGTTTGCAGTTAGAATTTTCTCCTAAAAAGGTTTGGCAGTCCATTTATTGGGCTGCTATTTCTTTACGTTTATAAGAATGTCTAATGGTCAGGTCGTATTCAAAAGGCATTTCCCCATAGAAAATAAGTGTTGCTGTCGCCACAACATCAAAAATATTTGGCTAAAAATACACACACATTGACAATGTCTGACTCAGGCAAAGAGGAAATTGTGTCACTGCCTTCCCTCTTCATACTCAGAGGCTGTGTGAGCTGTGAAAACCTTGGAAAGCACTGAACAATCTTCTTCAGTCGGCTTTCTAATATCAGCCAACGTCAACCCGATGAACCCGATGAACCCGAGGACCAGCGGCTGCTGTAAACTTATATCTTCACTCTGTGCAAGGTGTTTTCCTCCAAAAATCTTCACTTCAGTCTGGTTGCACAGCTTGCAGCCAGACTGTATTTCTATTTTGGATAATGTGTCTGTCACTATTTTAAGGTGAGAGCAGCTTTAATTACACAACAGTTTAGTTAATTAATGTAATACGAGGCACAAAGCTGAT
>NW_023340268.1:2635374-2638408 GCF_004916995.1 Morone saxatilis
CAGAGCTAAATGCCAGATTTTAAAAAAAGGTGGTCTGGTGGACGGTGTCTTTGTGCCGAGGGGGAAACGAAGAAACGCTGAAGCTCAGTAAATCCCTGCTGTCAAGAAATGCGATATTTAGAGATTGGCATTTTCAATTACCTTCACTCATTATGTTCCTGTTTTATTTCTCAATCTCCAAGGTTTATTTTTTTATAACCAATTAGGGAGAACATGTATTCTTTAAAATGTGGGTCACTACAGGGAGCAGTAGCTGTTAACCCATCGAGGAACAGTACGAATACAGAAACTGGAGCTTGTGTTATTCAGACTGATTCCCAATCAGAAACATAACAAGCCGACAATATTCTTGTAATAATACACCGAATGAGTTTCTATGGCTGCAGTTTTGATCCAAAACAAGAAAAAAGAAACAGATGTACAACATGACGGCAACTTTCGTGACATTCACCTGTCTTGAGAATAATTATGGCATTAATAAAGACGCCTCCGCCGCCGCCCCCACACATCTCCAGTGCTTCATTCTTTACAGCCTCTATCTGCAAATATAAACTGCGACATCTGAACACATACAAATCTTAAATTTGATTCCACCTTCTTCACAATCTTTCCGTCGCTGTAAGTAACAGCCTGCTGCAGTCTCGTGTCTCGTGTGAGGTTAATTCTGCTCTTTACTCTGACCTTCCTCTGGCTTCGCAGAGAGAGCTCGACATGAACGAACGACTCTCCCCCGAGACAGAAACCAGAGGAGCCAAACATCCTCATACGTGCTTCCACATCTGCGTACAGTCTGGAGCTCAGCGGAGCGACACTGGGGACGACGCAGGCCCATCCCGTATCTGAGGAATCTCTGGCAGTAACAAAACGATAACTTCATGATTATTTTCCTCTAACCAACAGTGGAAACACGATGTTACTCAAAACCTCTGTATGTTTGTGTCTGTTAAAAAAGCAGAGAGGGTTTTAATGCTGTTAGAAAGCTGATGAACCGCAAGAACAAACGGTGATATTAAGAAGATACATTTGTGCAGCATCCTCAGGCTTCAATAAGCACATTTACCACTTATAGAAGCTGTTTTTAAATCATTCTTGGAATCAATCACAATCCTCAAACTCAAACCACAGAACGAACTTAGTCAAATTAAATCTGTTGCCCAACTACTGAGTACAAAAGCAAATAAATCTGAATTCTGTCTCACTGGGACGGCTTAAAACCAACAGCACACACTGATTTCTGTTATCTTTATACTTTATAAGTAATATAATAAGGATGACACAAGGCAGCATGCTGTCAAACCTGTGTTTCATTCTCTTCTACCGGGGAACTACTTTACACCTGTTACACCGGTTTAATGCAGGTAACTAACTGAGGAAAGAAAACCAGCAGGAGTCTGAAAGCTACCTGATCTACAGTCTGCAGGGTTCATTTCCAAGCAATCAGCACGGCAGCTAAATAACCGGTGGCATTTAAACCAATCCAGAAAAACCAATTAGTGCACTGCCAGCTGCTGATTGGTTGACCATGAATGTATAGAGATATATTTGTTTTGTTTTTCTCCTCTCAGCAGCATCTGAATCTGTTTCCTACAGACTGGTTGTCAGGAGCAACTTCTCCAATGTGTTAAAATACGTCCAAGGTGACAACACAAAAGTGTTAAAACAGACTTATCGCCCCGTAATAGAGCCCTTACAAACATATGTGTAAACCTTTGTTTTAAACGGTCTGAAAAGCAAAACAGTTTTCACTGTAAGTGCAACTACAACATATTTCTGCCCCAGGATGTTCAACGCACCAACGCTTCTATTAAAACAGTTCATTTTAGGTTCAACAGTGTCCTAAAGACAGAGGGAAAACCTATTTAAATCAACAGACACACAACAGTTATAAAATGGTTTTTACATGCAACTGATGTAAGGTTTAAACAGGTTAAATTTAAGACTTTTTAAGAACATTATGAATTAAATGTAAGACCCATTTTACGGCCGTACGGGTGAAATAAAAGTATAAAGGATTTGAAGGAAGATCAATGTTGGTCAGTAGTTTCTTTTTGTAGTTTGTTACAGCACGATTAATACAAATTTCTCCCCAAAAAACACATAATAGTGAGACTGAAAATGCAACTTTAAACAAGTAGCGTAACTTAAAATCTTATTTGAGACATTTTAAAAGAGCTAAAATTCAGTTTATTGGATTTCCAGAGAGCTCCTCGGTTATGTTGGAATAACAAACTGAAGCTGCTCCCTCACACACTTTAAATGAGTTCTGCCTTTAACTCTTCACCCAGCTGTATTCCTTATCACTCTCCCTTAAATGATGTGTCCTCTACCAGGTGACGGCACATTTATTCTCTAAAGTAAACATGAAACATTATGGAGAAAAACCTTTCTAACGTTATCTGTAGCATCGGTGCCAGCGACCACAGAGCAGCTTCAGCACATCAACCCATCAGTCTCGGAGACATGTGCTTATTAAAACATCTTTTCTCTGCGAGTAAAAAGTGTCACTCTCATCCAACTTATGAAGGAAGGAAACAGCATAACTTGTCAAATCATAGCTTTCCTGAGCACAGCAGGGTTTCCAATTTCAGGTCCCAGAAATCTCCTGATGAAAACAATTACAGAGCTGACAGGCTGTCATGTGAAATGAAGTGTGACATACTGCGGCTTTATATCTCCAGGAGCGCGCAGCAGCTCGACATGGATCCTAGCACAATATATATATATATATATATTTACAACATATTTACGTTTTTTAAAGGCTGCTCTCTGCTGTTTGTAGGTTTAACTGATGCACAGATACATATAGACATACAACTGAGAGCTACATAAAAACTTATAAGTAAACTCAGAGTTCCCACTCTTTCTAAGAAATCATTTTCCAGGAGTTTATTCCTAACACTTGCTCATAAACTTATTTTTTAAATGATGAAGGGTTCATGAAGTGACAGGTTTGTTACAGGTAGGTGGTCAATGTTACAGTTTTACTCTAACCCAGGTTTATGTGGGTAACACGGCTAAATAATAATAATAATAA